>NW_021604645.1:475884-499845 GCF_004785775.1 Grammomys surdaster | reverse complement strand
AGTTCAGTTCAGTTCAGTTCAGTTCAGTTCAGTTCAGTTCAGTTCAGAACAGTTCAGTTTGTGGAGTTCAGAGGTAGTTTTTTCAAGCAGAGCAATTCAGTCAGAAGCCAAGAGAAGCCAATTTGAATCAGTCAATTGGAGAGGAGTTTGAGCAAGAACAGCTGAGTTTACCTAGTAAGTTGGAGTTTAGAAAGAGCTAGAAATAGTGATTTTATTCAGCAGTAAGTCTTGGAGGCTTAAACATTCTAGGCCTAGGTTAGCAGAGGAAGTGTGGAAACTAAAGCCTTCAAGGTCCAGGCTTGCAGTTTAGATTGTTCTAGGGCTAGAAGATTCCATGGCTAGGCCTAGGGATAGTTAGATAGAAATGCTCTGGGCTCAGCCCAAGCCATGTATTCATAAAGCTTAGGTATGACTCTCATCTCATCCCATCCTCTAAGGAAATAAAATCAACACATTTACAGGCATTACTGTATGGAATCTAGAAAACGAAAGAAAAAAAAAACCACTCCTAGGTGTAGTTTATACAGCCCAGCCTTAACTTTCTTTTAATCTAGTGGGAACTATAGCAGAAAACTATGACACCATACATACACAGTGCCATTAATTCCATGACATATATGGTGATTTTTTTAGACAGCATGTCACTATATAGACACAGCTTGCTTGAAATTCACTACATATTTCAGAGTAGCTTCAGAGTAGAGACCATTCTGTCTCAATTATAGTGCAATAACAAGTGTATTCTGCCACATCTAGCTCTACTAAGCTATATTTTAAAATTTAAAACAGAAGAACAAGTATTAAATCTAGCAATGAATAATGGTGGCAGTGTAGTAAAATGGTTACCAGCTTGAATTTCAGGTAAGATATATTTGTGCCCTAGAGCTAGTATGTTTACTTGCTGTATAACTTTGAGCAAATAATTTAATCTCAGTGAGCATAGTTTTTTCTTGTGTTTCAAATATTGATAATCATAAAACTTACTTTATATAATGTTGTATTTAATGAGAAAATAAATATAAGGATAACTTTTTTTTTAAATCTATGCTTAATGAAGGTTAGCCATTGTGCAGTGATAAAAATATTGGACTTTTAAAATCTTGGATTTTAATTCTTTTAGGACTAATGTGCAACCTGGTGCTGAACATATCCATTTCTTTCCTGGCATTCTATTTCTTCGTCTGTCAAAACTTTAATGGTTGGTCTAGTTCTCAAATTACATATCTTTGAGTGTCTTATATTCCTACGCATTGTAATCTGAGTGAAATTCTAGAACTTCACAGATCAGCGACCATAAAAGAAAATGATAATCTTAATGCAAGTTATAAAATGTCCCAACTCCAATGTTTAAACTTTCATATTTATTTTAATTCTAACTACATCTCAGATTCTGTGTAGAAACAGAATGTATACTGTCTTATTAATTTCTTTAATAACAACCATGGAATTTCTTTGACATCAGCAATATAAAAATCCTGAGAGTATTATTTTAGAAAAAAGAAAAGGCTTACCCAAGAAAGAAAAGGCTAAAAATGGGAAAAATACATTGTGAAGGAAAATGGTAAGCACTCCCATCCCAACCTCTGTTTAAATTTCCATTTCTCCCCAAGGTTGTTTTCTTTTCAAGTTTGAAAAAGTTGCTTTATGTCTGAGTAGACTTGTGCTGAATAAACAATCTTTTCTCCAGAGAAAGACCCTGTGTCAAATGGCATTGAGAAGAAATTGCCCTACTTTTGTGCTAAATCTTTCCTCAAGCTTATGCATTGCTCAAACTCAAATATTAGTGGAAATAAATATGGGATCTAGAGAAAAGGTCATCTCAGGTCAACTTCACAGCAGCCCTGACCATTCACTACCCTCAGGGCACATCTTCTGAGTTGCAAGGAAGGACACAGGCTCTGAGCCAGTTGCCAGGGAGGCTCTGAGCTGTACAGGGGCAACATCTAAGTAAATTGCATCTTGTTTCTCCAAGAACATATCATCACCCTGTTAAAGGATCATTTGTTTATTTAAATGTGAAGACCAACTTTATGTTCTATGCTGGAAAAATATATCAATGCTTTCAGTGATGTTAAACTGTGAGAGGGATATTTTTTGTGCAACAAGAATGTGTTTCTCAAAATAATTTAGTCCTCTAAATATGACATGCTATCTGTTTCACTATTAGTGTTTTGTTAACAATTTTGTCTTTCTAATACACATATAAAAGATATGAGCCATTTTCATCCATAAGTTACACAGTAAAGAGAATTTTGATATGGGAGAGTGAAGTGTGTGACACAAGGTAACTGAATGGTTTGACAAACTTCAAACAATTACAAGAATCACTGATCATTTCACTGCAGAGCCTTTTTAATGGAACCGAAACATCTAGAGAAAGCATCCACTTTTGTTAAGTGGACTTAATAAGCAGTTTGTATCATTTTGTCTGCTGTTACAAATAAAGCAGGGTATACAATGTTTGAGGAGTTGAAAATAATTATAAAAATTAACTGCTAAAGTAGATATTTGAAGGAGATAATAACAGGATGAATTAAAAACAAATCGTGAGTTTTCACGGATATTTTTCTTTCTTATAAAGGACAACATTTAATTGGGGCTGGCTTACAGATTCTGAGGTTCAGTCCATTATCATCATGGCAGAAAGGATGGTAATGTTCAGAAAGTCATGTGACTGGAGGAGGTAAGAGTTGTACATTTTCATTCAAAGGAACCCAGGAGCAGATTGTCTTCAAGCAGCTAGAAGGGGTGTACCAAAGCCCACCCTGACAGTGACACACTTCATCCAAAAAGGCCACACCTACTCCAACAAGGCCTAGTAGTGCCACTCTCTGGGCCAAGCTTATTCAAATCACCACATCCCACTCCTTGGTCCCCATAGGTTTGTTCAAACACGTGAGTCTTTAGGGACCATATCTAGCCATAGCACAATGCAAATATATTAGTCCAATTTCAAAAATCCCATAGTCTATAACAATCTCAACAATATTAAAGGTCCAAAGTTGAAAGTTTCCTTTGAGATTCATGCAGTATCTTAACTGTAATCCCCTAAGAAATCAAAATAAAAAAGCAGACCACATACCTCCAACATCATGCAGGATATACATTACCATTCCAGAACATCATGGTGAGGAAATACTGGAGCAAAGCAAGACAGAAAACCAGCTGGATAAACTCCAAATTCTGCATCTCCATGTCTGAGGTCAAAGTACTATTCAGATATTCAAATCCTTTCAACTTTGTTGACTATAACACAATTCTTTCTCTTTGGCTTTTTCCACTACCTGTTAGCAGCTTTCCTAGGGAGATATCTCAAGCCTCTGACATCTTAGGGTACTCAAGGACATTTCAGTTTTACAGTTTCTTGTTCCAATTTCTGTCTGAGATCCACATATGATCTTCTGGACTCCTCCAAATAACTTGGGTCACTTCTCCAGCTCTGCTCCACTCTGACTCCACTCCACTGCTGCTGCTGTTCTTGGTGGCCATCCCATGGTACTGGCATCTCTAACGTTCTGATGTCTTCCACTGCAACTAGGCTTCACCAATTGGCTCTGTTCACAGGATCAAGCCTCAACTTCTTTATATGACCCCTTCAGTCCTAGGCTGTCAACTGCAACTGAGGCTGTACCTTCACCAATGGCCTTTCTTGGCTTTTACATAGTGCCAAGACTCAGCTTCTCTCATTGACCTCTTCATGACTTCAAAACCAGTACTACCTGGGTGACTCTTCTACATTACCAAGTCCAGCTGAAGCATGAAGTACAACCTTGACTATCTCTGAAACAAAGCTTCTTTGTATTCTCAGAAAACACTTCCCAGATTTCACCTGAGTGATAATGCTGGTCTCTTGCAGACAGGAGCATATTGTCCTCTGAGAGCCAGCACCCAGAAGCTGACTCAGACAAATATAAACACTCACAGCTAAACAGTGCGTGGAGGTTGGGGACTCTTATAGAAGAGTTTGGGGAAAAATTACAGGCTCTGAATAGGACAGCAACTCCACTCTCTTTCTAGCTGCATGAAGAGATACTGCCCCTGGCTTCCTTCCTTCCACTCTCAGCTACTCCAGCACTATGACTGCTTGGATACCACCATGCTTCCTGCCATGATGGTAATGGACTGAAGCTCTGAACCTGTAAGCAAACCCCAATTAAATGTTGTCCTTTATAAGAATGGCCTCGGTCATGGTTTCTCTTTACAGTAATAGAAACCCTAACTAAAACAGAAGTTGATACCAGGGACTGGGGTATTGCTGTAATAGGCCTTATAATACTTTTTTTTTCTTTTTGAAGAATGTAGATTTAAGGACTTTGGATTTGGGAAGCAGTAGAATGCTTAACTGGGGCTTAATGTACTATCCTAGAAGGAATTTGAAAGATGGTCATGCTGAGGACTGTAGAGAGCTGCTGGTTCAAGAGAGGGACTGAACAATGGAGACTATTCTTATGATGTTTTGGTGAAGAATTTGGGTGATTTTTGTCCTTGTCTTAAGAGCCTTCATGAGACAAAGGTGAATATATTCAGAATAACTGCATTGACAAAGCAAGCCTTAAAAAGCCCAGCATAGACTTTGTCCTCTGGTTTACTATCATGAAAAGCATTTTAATGAAGCATAGCAGGCTTCAAGAAAAAAAAACCATAAAATATTTGGTTCAAAGAATAAGGGCACCAAGAAGTATAATGGAGCTGAGTCCTATGTTCAAAGAAAAAAAAAGATTAAGGCAGTGGTAGAACTTGGAGCAAGATCTCACCCCACTAACCTTATTGTTTATGTGTCTGCAGTTGAACAAATAATAATTATGTTAGGTGTTATTGCCTAATTATTTTCATTAGGACATTTAATCTGAAATGAACTACATTCCAGAAATGGAAGGCACAGTTGAGATCCAATTCTTGAGGCTGAAAGACACAGGTTTTTGAAGAATAGTGGCTATGAAAAGCTTTGGCCTAGGCATGGTGATGCACATGATTAATCCCAGGAGACAGAGGCAAGCAGATCTCTGAGTTCAAGGCCAACCTGGAACATAACAAGTTCTAGGTGAAGAAAGTCTACCCATGGTGGCAAACACATTTAATCCCAGCATTTAGAAGACAAGGACATGTATATCTCTGAGCTCAAGGTTAGTCTATAGAGTAACTTCCAGGACAGTCAAGCTTAGGCATTTGAAGGAGTTGGAAAATAGAAAGCAGGTGATAATGTAATAGAATAAGTGGCCCATGTTCCAGTCTCTGCAAGCAGCAGAACTTGGTAGCCTTAGCCACTTAAGATTCACTTAAGATTCAAGAATAGAAAGGACTACTTGGACAATTGATGCTGGTTAGTAGGAGCTAAGAAATTAGTGGTAATTAAGAAGAGACCAGCATCACAGATACTTATTTATGTGAAATATTCTCAGTATTTAGTTCCTATACTGCCAAAAGGTGGGAGAATCTATCATCAAATTTCTGATTATAATCTCAATAAAAATATTATCTGATTTCATACACTTCTACTAAGCTCCATTCTGCATATTACACACCACTCATACTTTTAGAGGATTCTTATTTGCCTTGTACTATGTGTGCATTCACAGAAAGATACTTGGGCTCAGTATGTGCATTTTGGTATACTGACTACAAAGGAATGACGCCTTACTTTTCACATACAGAGATAAGCCTATAAAAGGAGTTAAAGTATAGGTGGCTGAAATTATAGCAAGAAGCATCTTTGTAATTTGTTTTGATGAGAGATATGCAACATTGGATACATAAAGACATGAGAAAAATCTTTAAAGTGGAGAACCACAGAACAAGGATTAGGACAAAAGCATATTATATGTGATAGATTCCATTTCCGTTTATAAGTTTGGAAGATTTATAATGATATACGTTATGATTGATACTGAAGTGTAATAATCGTGTATTTTTCTTTGATAATCACCTAAATTAGGTGAAGGTCTCATGTTTGTAATTCTGTAAGAGGATATTAGACTAAGCAGTAAAATATGAACACCATTTTCAGATTAAGCAAATCTACATATTTGGGGTGTTTTGTTTTGTTTTAGAAAAATATATTCCTGGCCTTAGGTAACTGTTACCTAATTTCCAAAAAGAAATACAAAGTATTTCAATAAGTGATGCTACTTTTGGTATGTTCAGAGTTTAGAAACTAGTGTGTTAGTTCTGTGTTGGGTGTATGAAGCCTTTACACAAATCAAATATGTGGGTTAAGATTGTTAAATCTCTCTTCATGACTTCTGGAAACTTTGAAGACTCTTAACAAGATACCTGGCTCCCCGCTCCCAATTTAATGTGCTCAGGAAAAGCTTCCTTGTTTCTTCCTGTGGAAAGGCTATAGCTAATTTTCTAATAAAGTCCTTCATTCCCTCTAAGCACCAGATAATTTATGATTCTCATGCACCTTACAACTTTGAAGCTGGTGCATAGATTTTTTTTGTGACCCTATCCTCTCCCCCATTTTTGAGGTAGTTTGTGAGTTTAGGTAATTTAGAAGACAATAAAAGTCCAGTGAATAGTGTCTACTAATTAACAAAAGTCCTTCACTATTTCAGAACTTGAGAAGTGCATTGAACAAATATCATTGTGTTGATTAGTGAAGTGCACATTGCCTTGAGTAGAGAACATCTGTGGTAAAAATGCATCTTCAGGACATCCGATTAATAATGTATCTTTCAAGGAATATTATTGACATAGAAATTAATGAAATATACCCATACTGTGACCTGGCTATCTAGTTTTGACTTTTCTTTCTCTTAGCAGCCTATATTTTCTATTTGGTTGGAGATTATTTGTTCCACTTTTACCATTGACCAATATCTATCTATTAACATCTGATTGAGCAGAGGCTCTTATGTATCCAGCAATGCACAGAACAGTCATTTATGATGAATAATTGTCAAGCACAATTGTTTTCAGCCTTCCTAATGCTAAGACACTTTAATACACTTCTTCCTGTTATAGTGACATCCAACCATAAAATTGTTTTTGTTGCCACTTTATAAATGTAATTTTGCTAGTTATGAATCATAATGTAAATATGTGTTTTCTGATGATATTAGGTCATTTGATCCCCAAAGGAGTTGTAGCTCACAGGTTGAGAACTGCTTGTAAAGAGTTCTTCTTTCCCTGATGTCTACTTGATTATAACAAAAACTCAAGCATGGCTACTCAGCTTATCTTTCTTGAGGTTTTAAATTTTGACCAAAGTGAGACATAACAAAAAAGTAAAACACAATAAAGAGGAACAAATTTGAAAAGCTATAGAACCAGTTTAATCTAATTTTGTAGATAGTCTGAAACTATTGTTTAGTCCTCCTTTGTGTATATCTGGTCTAGTTTCTTTCATTCCAAGATGTAGATCACCAGATTTCCCAGCCATCCCTGAGTGTTCACTGTGATAAGTTCTCTTTTTACTGTAATCAGCAAAACTGTGTTCCTTGCAATCAAAGAGGCCTGTGGGAAGCCCTATTTCCAAGTGAAAGTTAATTTGGAGATTATGTTTGTTTATTCTACAAGGTCAAATATTACTTTTATGCTGACTTATTGGAGGCATGATCCTCATCATCGAGGAGATTAAAACTCCAGTTGGGATGACTTGGCACACCCAAATAAAATGAGGATTAGTTTATATTCAAGGCAATGCTTACTATTTGCCAGATGAATAGTTCAAAGGACTTGTAAATACTTTGGAATTTAAGACAAGAAAAAAAAAAAAAGCTTCTGTGGTTACCAGGGAAGCCTTTGTTGGAAGTTAGGTATGTTTCAGAATGGAAATGGTAGGTATTAGGGAGAGAGTTGTGAACATGTTGATACCAGATAAACCTCTGTTTAGATTACTGCTTTGGGAATCAAATCTGTGGAAACTTACTTGCAAATTATTTGTTAAATGTGATGTAAAATATCTTAGAATAAAACATAACAGAAGATACTAAATAAACAGTCTGTCTTAGTGAGCACTCTACTACTCAGAAGAGATGCCATGGCCATGGCAACTCTTATAAAAGAAAGCACTTAATTTGGGCTTGCTTACAGTTTCAGAGATTTAGTTTATTTTCAGCATGCTGGGAAGTGTGGTCTCATGCAGGTAGACATGCTGCTGAAAGAGGAATTTAGAGTTCTACATCTAGATCTGTAGGAAGCAGAAAGCAAGTGAGACAGTGAGGCTAGCTTGAGTATTTGAAACCCCAAAGCCTACCCTAGTCAGACACTTTCTCCAACAAGGCCACACCTACTCCAATAATTGCAAACCTTTTATAATTCCTCCCAAGTAGCACCACTTCTTCATGACCAAGCATTCAAATCTATGAGCCTATAGGAAAATTTCTATTTAAACAACCACATAATTGCTTTGGTAACTAGTATAAAATGATAACTTTAGTAACTATAAGCTTGGTGGGGGAGAATTTAAGTCAAAGTATAGTTTTAGAGATAAATGTAGTGTGCTAATGTGGGATATGAGAAAAGAAGGTTGATACGTGGGGTTGATAAGTTTAAAAGTAAGTAAAAATTCAAGACCATTTTAAAGACTATATTATAGTTGTCATGATTTATGCTCCTCTGTGAAAAGTTTAGATTTTATCCTCCAGTAAATGTACAAGATATTTTTAGGTATGAACAGCTAAATGTTGCTATAAAAATAGAAGTTTTGGTATGAGATTCCAAGTACTGTTGAAAATAGTGATTTCAGTATGTGATTTTAAGGCTGTGGTATGGAGTAGGTTTTGTGGGGGTGGTCTAGTTGAGTGACCTTAACAAATGTATTACAAAATGACATCATTCACAGAAATTAATGACTGCCTTTCACTCTATTCCACATGATCATTTTAGAAATTTAATTAAGTAGACAAATGAAAAACAGAAGAGGACAATAAAATTTGTAATAACAGTGTAAAATGTGTAGGCAATTTAATAAACTGATTCATCTCATTCAATAAATAATGCTACTCATATCTTTTCACTAAGTGCATGGTGTTGTCAAATCTTTTCATCAACACTGAATGATCTGGAGGTGCATGGTATAAACCATTGCTTTCAATAGGAAAGAGTTAATTTGAGTGTAGTCCTTAAGAGTGTTAGTGTCAAGCACATAAAAACTCATTTAGGGAACAGCAGACAGTAGCTCTAGTAGCTTCACTAGCACATTAAGCCCAGTATGTTGTTATACTCTGTAGAGCAATTATATTTAAGGACAATTAAACACAAGCAGATAAGCAGCTACAGATGGAAGTGCAGGGGAGGGAATACAGACTGAAACATGTGTAGTAAACTGAATCCTTCGTTTCCATTCTTTCAGTCACAAGTAACATTTAGCCATACCCAAATTAGTCCCTCTCAAGGTCTAGGATGAGTTGGATGAGTTGGATGATAAAATTCTAAATGTCTACTCAGTTGTTCAGGAGGATTGGTCTCAATAGATCCTGTCTTCATTTCCTAAGCAGTAATTGTGAATTTGAGACGACATTGAAGAGATAGAGTCAGAGACAGAGATAGACAGACAGAGAAGAGAAGAGAAGAGAAGAGAAGAGAAGAGAAGAGAAGAGGAGGGAAGGAAATGGGCTGTCCTGACCATGGTAGCGTGTATTTTAGCTAATCTCTAAATGTTACCATTAGTTGTGGTGCTGATAGGTTTATCTCTGAGCTGGTAGTCAAGATCCCGATGAATGACTTAGAGGCTGGTTTATTAACATGCATACTCAGTACTTCTGGCAACTTCCAGACCTGAACATGGTACTAGAATTAAATGAGGTTCCACACTTACATGTCATACAGGGACTTGTTGGATGCGAAATGTAACTTCATATCCTCCCTCTCATGGGTTTTGGGTCGAAAGGGTATAAGTGTGAGAATTCCTAAAGCAATCATCATTCAGCTGGCTGATTGCCATGAAACCACTTGATTAGCCTAGGAATCACAGCTTAATTACTATGGACTCAAAGAGGCTAGAATTTTGTGTGTGTGTTCTGAGCTATTTCACCTATCTCCTGCCTACAACATATGTGTCCTCCTACTCATCCTGCAAATGAAGGAAGGATGCTGGTCATAAGGCTACACTAAGTAAAATATTGTAAACTCCATTGAGTTTTGTGTCTAAATTGACTAAAACTTGAACTGCCTCTTTTATAGGTCCAGGACACCACATCGATACCATATGCTAATGTATTTAAAACATTTTGAATATTATGAACATATACATTTAAGATACTTAATATTATACTTAATATAAATGAATATAGCTGTAGTAATTGATATTTAACTGTGAAATTGGTCTAAATATCTCTGGAGAACATGTTGAGGGTATGTCTAGGAGCCAATAATGTCCCTAGATTCATAGCCTCCTGAGACTCAAGAAGCTCCTCATTTCTGCACATGAAACACATTCCTTCCATTCCCTTTCTGTCATTGTACTCAATTCATTTACTGATGTGAATTTGCAAATAAATTTAAGAACACTTTCCAGGGAACCTCGGTGTCTATGATTTGGATATATAAGAAAAAGTAGCAATAATTCTACAAGGAAATAAAAATTACTTTTCATATAAACGAGATGTAAATTGTCTGTGTTTCATTTCACTTCAACCATATTTTTAAAGCATACTACATATATATTATTCCAAGTATATTATTTATTTTATTTTTAAGGTCATACTACAATTGCATCATTCCCGTTACCCTTTTCTTCTTCCAAACCCAAACCCACCCAGTGACACTCATTACTCAGATATCAGTGGGAGAGGTGGCCCTTGGTCCCATGAAGGCTGGATGCCCCAATGAGGGAGAATTTGAGGGCAGGGAAATGGGAGTGGGTAGGTGGGGCACACCATCTTAGAAGCAGGAGGAAGGAGATGGGATAGGGGGTTTCTGGGGGTGGGGAAATGGGGAAAGGGAATAACATCTGAAATGTACATAAATAAAATATCCAATAAAAAAGAAGAAAACAAAGAATCCATGCACTCTATTTATTAAATATTGTTACATACATAAATGTGTATATATGCATATATACATATGTGTATATGTGTATTCTTTAATACATTCCTGCTCAGTCTGTATAATGTCACTCGCATTTTTGCACAGGTTACTTATTCTGCATTTCCCACATCTCCTACTATTCCTCAGCTAACCAATTCCTTACCTTAGTGGAAACCACTGTTATTATATGTATATGTGTATGCATATGTATATATTCATTGTAGGTGTCTGACGTGATTGGATTTTGAATTCAGATAATTTAGCTTTCATTCTTTATATTCTAAAAATAATTGAAGACCATTATAAAGATAATATAATAGATATTTAGGTCTGTGTAAATTATCCACAAATCTGTTTGGTTTTTAAAAAGTTAAATTTTGTAAGAGCAGTATATTTGTTGTGGGCTATCAATGAAAATTTGTTGAAAAATGCAAACAATTAATTCACTAAATTTTCTATCTTCAGCAATTAAGCAAGATGGAGCTTATGCCATACATATATATTTTCTACATATATTTCTGGTATACTTTTTATTATCAACAATTGTTTTTTGAGAATATCAACAACATTTTATATTTCTATAACCTTTCACACCAGCATACCACTTAGTCTTCTAGACTTGTAAATATGAGTTATACCCCCTTCATATCAGCAGGGATTTCCTAAAATGTCAATTAATGATGGTTTAACAATTATCTTTTATAACCTAGCCCAGTGCTAAGCCTCTTGTGTTTTATAAAGATCTGTAAAACATTTTAAAGTGCTAAAATCCAGTTTTATAGCTTAACCAAGACATAAATACAGTAAGTATATAAATGAATTCAGGATATGAATAACAAGGTGAAAGAAGGTTGTCTCTATGACAACAGTACATAGGACATTATATTTATGTACTCAAAGTCCTCTAGTTGCATTCTAGTTATCTTCAGTTTGTTTCTTCTTTTTATTTTTTAATTTTCCAATCTCCTTCCTGATCTCACTTACTGTTTGCCCTGCTTCAACTATACTACTGTGTTTTCTTTCCTACCTGTGTTCTCTTCTGGCATAGATTTCACATACCAAGTTAATCATCATTAGATTCACTACCTTTGAGACATTGTTTTATTCCCAGAGTTACCAACGACACTTTAGCCTACCACATCATGTCCAAATCTGTCTGCAGACTTCCTATGATCCTTAAGAATTCTGTCCTTCACTCTCTGGGTACTGTTATTTCCAATTTGTATTGTTCCTGTCATGAGCAATTGGATCTCTGCATCCCCCATCCAATTCCTTTTTTATCAGACCATTCTTTTCTCTGTACATCATTCTTGATATCTTTTATCACTCTGCCATGGATTGTGTTGTTAAGTTTCCTTTAATTTCTTCTTTACTCTCTGCTTTTCTATTTCTTTTTCGCCTTTTAAGTTTCACATGGACATTAAGATCCCTTCATAAAAATTCGTCCTGACTCTTTCAGCCAGCATTGTCCCCTCTTTTCTCCAAGTCATGTATGTATATATTTCTTACTGCTTATGTGCTGTGACTACAACCTTTCATTAGATTACATCATCGTTTGTTCTCTTTTTATTTTGTGCTAAATTATAAGTTGAAAACAAAGAAGAATATTTTACTTCCTTGTCTGTTAATCCAAAACATCTGACTTGGTAAACAAAAAATGTTGACATTTAAAAGTCTGTCACTAAAGAATCTATCAGTCTTTTCTGTTATCACAGAAGATTAAGGCACAGAATGGATATGATTTTGACTCTTGGAAACCTTTTGCTACTGAGAATCTCCACTACAATTCATTAAGACTATTTAGTGCCAGAGAGTAATTATGAGAATTTGATGTTTCTCTGATTTTACTTTCAAAAAATATACTTCTTGATATATAGAAGCTTATAAAAATACATCCAAAAATAAACAGTCCATTCATTTGAACTTGTTGGAAAATGTATCTGCTGACGATAGCCTAATTTAAGTGAATCAAAGGTGCTCTAAAATTCCTGGGAAATGAATATTGTACCCAAGTACAAACACTGTCTAATAAATGTTTACAAACCATCAAGTCTAAAAACATTAAATATTATACATGGTAGAATATTCTTTACCCTATAATTTGTCTCAATTTTTCCATTACTTTCTTTTATTTTCTCTTCTAGCTTTGCTCACAGACAAGCCTCCAAAGCCATTGTTCCCCATGGAAAATCAGCCAAGTGTTATAGATGTCCAGCTGGGTAAGTCTCCTTCTGGGAATAATAATAGATCCTAAACTTGTTCTCTGTTAACAGATGGGGAAAATTGCACGAACCAGGAAAGGTTTATTTCCACTGTTATTACATGCAAATCAATTTGTGTTCTGCTCATTTATAACCCTGGCATTCAGTACAATAGCAGTTTAAGGAAATGAGTTTGTATTACATCAAGGAATGGCAATACTAATTTGTTACACTGTGTATTAAGTGTGCTATACGACAGAGCTTTTTAACTCTGTGATTGATAGATTCATGGCCGTCTTGCAATGGTGATTGGTACAGAAATATTTTCATACATGCCAGCCAAATATTTTTATTTGGAGAACATTAACTTCTGGAGACTAAGCACTTCATAAAAGACACTTCAGAGTACAGCCTTTAAAATGATTTGATAATATTATTCCGAACAACAGAATCCAGTGTTATTTAAAACCCATTTTAAGGACCTGAATATTTATGAATCATATGATGTCTGGGTAAGTAGCAAGTTGATTCATGAATACTACTGCCTTTTTACAATCTCAAATAAGAACATAAAAGATTGTGTTTGTGCGTGTGTGTGTGTGTGTGTGTGTGTGTGTGTGTATGTGTGTAGCCTTCCTCCAATCCTCCTGATTTCAAGAATGAAACTCAGTGGTAGGCCTCTTTGGTTCTCTTACAAAGTGTGGCCTTTAATATAAGCTTTATTATTTAACACTTGTGAGCTTTCTCTTACCTTCAGTTTAATCTTAACATTATCAAGTTTTTCAATTAAAAACAAAAAACAGATAGAACTGAGTACATTTTAGAAAATACATGATCTTTTGTAATTTATGACCATACTGGTGCCTGCCAATTATACAGCCAAGAAGGATTAATTAAACCCAATATTTACTTTCTTGCAAATTTTTTTTACTCCCATTTTGATTTTTCCAACCAAACTTGGATTTAGAAAGGTTTATTCAATCTTCAAAAGAGGAGAAATAAAATTATGTCCCTAAGATTTTGTTCATTACTCTGAAATGTAGTTTTTACATGCTGACTAACCTAACAACATGGGTAGTAAAGTTCAGTATATTTTAACCAAAAAATGAGGTATACTGAACTTGTGTTGGGAGTTGGTAGCTAATTCGTAAATGTGGAAATATCAGACTATGGTTCTTCCAATATGGTTCTTTCCCCATATTATCTTTGAAGTCATTATATTTTATTAAAGAAAATTGAAAACATAGATGTGCTGACATCCTTTCTACCCAATTAGTTTTACTTACACTTTTCCATTTAAACTAATATGCAAATATACCAATGTGCTCTATTGTTTCCCAGGGGTTGCATAGCGCCATTTAATGATCTATTATTAGTAATATATATTGGGAATTCTAGTGGACATATTATTTTATAAGAAAATGTATATACAAACCAAAAAATAAATAAATAAATGAATAAATAAATAAATAAATAAATAAATAAATAAATAAAAGCCGGGCAGTGGTGGCGCACACTTTTAATCCCAGCACTTGGGAGGCAGAGGCAGGTGGATTTCTGAGTTCGAGGCCAGCCTGGTCTACAGAGTGAGTTCCAGGACAGCCAGGACTACACAGAGAAACTGTGTCTCGAAAAGCCAAAAAAAGAAAGAAAGAAAGAAAGAAAGAAAGAAAGAAAGAAAGAAAGAAAGAAAGAAAGAAAGAAAGAAAGAAAAAATGTATATACTAAGCAGAGAAAACAATATATGCAGAAATACTCCAGAAAAAAATCTTGAGTGAATTTTGTTTATGACTGTGGGAAGATCTTTGCTTCTCTTCTGTCATGAAATATATACACTTCAAGAGAGAAATTTAAAAATTACTGCTCAAAATAAGGAAATGGGCCCTTAAGGGATGTATCTTACTCAATTTCACCAAGTGTAGCTTCCTGTGAATTATTTGTAACATGTAAAATGTATTTGCTGAGTTTGAACAAGTATTTCAACATATATTAGCACAGTCTACCAATATTACCACCTTACAAAATTATTACATCAATTTGAATCTGATTTATATTAGATACAAAGCCAATTTTTATTCTGAAAAAAAATTTTTGACAGAAAGATGAAGAACTGCCCAATTTTTCATCCAAGAAAAGCTGTTTCTACGAGGCATTGGAATAATAATACTGTTTTAAAAGTAAAGCAAAATTGGTCACTAGACCCTCTGCATTTCAACAAGCACAGTGTTTTGTAATTTGAAATGGTTTTATTTATCTACCACCATTTCCTCGAATGAGAGATCATGTTGTAAGTTCCTCATAGTCCCAAAGAGTAAAGACACTATTATAAGCACTGTAAACATCAGCTCCTGATCTTAATGGGAGATTCATAGTCATAAGGATAAATACTTGAAAAAATATCACTATAGGATGAAGGAAATGAGAAAGACAATGGTTTATTGGATGCCTCCATTTATGGCTGAGGAAATTTAAAAATTCAATACAGTATGGTAGTATTGTTCAGACAAAGCATGTTGAATTTAAAATTTTAATGTCAAAGGTCAATACATTTGTAATAATGAAAACATCTAGAAATTATGTTACACCAGATTCTAATGTTGATCCTCAAGCATATTCTGCTCCAGACATGCTCAAACTAAAATTTTAGAAGTTCCAAAGGAATGCAACAGCCCAATCCAAATACCTAAGAATTTTATCAAATGAGGGCCTGCTAAGTGCGTTCTTTTAAAAACTTGAGGCAATGCTGGGTTAAGATAAACATATGCATTTCTGTGGCTCCTACCATGTGATTGTGGTTTTTGTTACTCTCCCAGCTCTTGGTTGGCCTCAGGGATAAGCTCATTTTATAGGATATGACATAAACAATGTTTGGAGATTCTAGAAGCTAGGTTGAGAGAAATTTGCAGCTTCCTCTCAGTCTCTTGATTAACTGTAAAACCACGATTCTACTTGAGAGTAGAATCATTCAAGCCACATGGATGTGACATCAATCATATGGAAGGAAAAAAAATCCAGTGAGTATCAAGGCATCAGATATGGAAATGAAGAAGCTGTTTTGGAAATGAAGTATCCAGCCCAGCTGTTCTAACACATCCATTGTTTATACATCTGACAAAAAATGTCATCAAGAAACTCAACTCATTGACAGTGGCCACTTAAAAAGAGATACTTTGTTCAGCAATATTGTACTAACTTTTAAAAATAAAACTTAGGTTGTCTACAATTTTCAGTTCCATTTCCTCTACCCCTGGAAGAAAAGCTCTCATTATGCAAAAAGAAAATTTCATGGGAAATATTGAGCATGAATTTCCAGGTAGATTTAGAAACATGAATTGGAATAATTGTAAAGAGTCTGCTTTCAGTTCTGACTCTTCCTAAAGGTAATTTAATAAGCAATGTTTTTCAGTAAAAATAAATTCTTTTTAATACATAGATTTGATATCAGTAAAGATATTTTGCTGTGTCTCTAGAGGAAAATAAAAATCTCAACTTCCTCTCTGCTATAGTGTAATCCATTAGTCATCCACAAGGTTCTAGATATTTACATACATTTTTGCTGACATAGTGATGACAGTTTGGTTGTTGCTAAATTGTGTTCGTATTATAATGCTGAGAGAAGATTAATCTTAACTGAATAACCATATACTTTGAGATGATAAACACATTCTTAACAAAATAGTAAGAAAACTACTGCTCCTGTATAACAAGCTTATGCAGCTGAAGCTGTCTGGGATAATGCTCAAAATATAAACAGAATAAAGAATGTATACCAAGGATGCGTAAATCCAATATTTTCCTACTTTCTGTTTATTTTCTTTCTCTGACAGTAGGTTTAGCTTTATATTTAAGAAATAAACCTTTACTATACCAATGTTAATAATTTCTTCAACAGATGAAAAAGAAAGCATTCAATATTTTTCCCAAGAACTACTAGCATTACATTACAATTTATACTGCTGTTTTTAATAACAAAATATTAAAAGATAGGGGCATATAGAATACTTGAAATGTATTTCTGTTAGATAATGTCTTCCTTAAAGATTAGTTTTATTATAGAGCGCATATGCATACCTTGCATACCATAGAAGCTTCTGGAATATTTGAAAGTCTATAAACAAAGTGTAACTCAAAAAGTTGAGATCAGGAATCTAATTTTGATTAAAGGTAAATATGAAAACATACCCTCATGGATGGGAATAGTTCTTGGAAGCTTTCTAACTCCTAAAGCTAGCCATAGAGAATCACGTAGAAAGTAGACTAAGGGAAGTTTACTTTCTATGCTAAACATTCAAAGAGAAGACCTGAGGGTCTAAGATATATCAGAAAATTTTGGGATAGTAGAACAGTTAAAGCAAATTTAATTACCTCGGGTGTTTCAAACATCTAATAATTCTTTAGATGGATCTGACCTTGTATAAAAGTTTTTTCCTTCTTTTCCAGTTTCATCCAGAATTATTCGGTTTTTATAGGGTTTTTTAATTCATAATTAATGACAGTGCTATGTGCCACTGGATCAAGCTGTCTCTGTGTGTATAACCAGTGCTAATCTTCATCAGAAATCGATTTTTCCAGCTAGGCATTGCTGAACATGCCTTTGGGAGGCAGAGGCAGGTGGATTTCCTTGAGTTTGAGGCCAGCCTGTTTTTCTTTTTTTTTTTTTTTTTTAATTTTTTTATTGGATGTTTTATTTACATTTCATATGTTGACCCCTTACCCCATCCCCCACCCACCCAGGAACCCCCAATCCCCTCACACCTCCTCCTTCTTCTTTGTGGATGTAACCTCTATCTACCCCCCCACTCCCACCTCCCCACCCTCAAAACTCCCACCCCCTGGGGCGTCCAGCCTTCATGAGGTCAAGGATCTCATCTTCCACCTGTGCCCAGCAGGGCCCTCCACTCTTATATATTCAGCTAAGGCCCTGGATCCCTCCATAAGTGCTCCCAGGCTGGTGGTTTAGACCCTGGGAGCTGTGGTTGGTTGGTATTGTTGCTCTCCTCATGGGGCCACAAATCCTTTCAGCTCCTTCAGTCTTCACTCTAACTCCTCCATTGAGAACCCCATGATCACTTCAATGGCTAGTTGTGAGCATCTGCCTCTGAATATGTCAGACTCTTGAAGACCTCTGAGGAGACATCCATATCAGGCTCTTATAAGCATGCACTTCCTGACTTCCACATCAGCATCTACCTTTGGTGACTGCACATGGGATGGATACTCAGGTGGAAAGGTCTTCAGACGGCCCCTCCTTCAGTTTTTGTCCCTCGCTTTGTCTCCATATTTGCTCCCTTGAGTATTTTGTTGCTCCTTCTAAGAAGGACCGAATCACCCCCACTTGGTCTTCATTCTTTATGGACTTCATGTGGCCTGTGAGTTGCATCTTGGGCATTTTAAGGTTCTGGGCTAATATCCAATAATCAGTGATTGAATACCATGTGTGTTCTTTTGTGATTGGCTTACCTCACTCAGTATGATAATTTCTAGTTCCATCCATTTACCTAGGAACCTCTCAAATTCATTGTTTTTAATAGCTGAGTAATACTCCATTGTGTAAATATACCACATTTTTTTAATCCATTCCTCAGTTGAAGGACATCTGGGTTCTTTCCAGCTCCTGGCTATTATAAATAAGGCTGCTATGAACATAGTTGAGCATATGTCCTTATTATATGTTCGAGCACCTTCTGGGTATATGCCTAGGAGTGGTATAGCTGGATCCTCGGGTAATGCTATGTCCAATTTTCTGAGGAACCGCCACACTGATTTCCAAAGTGGTTGCACCATCTTGCAGTCCCACCAACAATGGAGGAGTGTTCCTCTTTCTCCACACCCTCGCCAGCATCTACTATCACCTGAGTTTTTAATCTTAGCCATTCTGACTGGTGTGAGATGGAATCTCAGGGTTGTTTTGATTTGCATTTCCCTGACAACTAAGGATGCCGAGCATTTCTTTAGGTGCTTCTCGGCCATTCGAGTTTCTTCTGTTGAAAATTCTTTGTTAAGCTCTATACCCCATTTTTTAATAGGGTAATTTGGTTGCCTGGAGTCTAATTTCTTGAGTTCTTTGTATATATTGGATATTAGCCCTCTATCAGATGAAGGATTGGTAAAGATCTTTTCCCAATTTGTTGGTTGTCGTTTTGTCCTATTGACAGTGTCCTTTGCCTTACAGAAACTTTGCAATTTTATGAAGTCCCATTTGTCAATTCTCGATCTTAGAGCATATGCCATTGGAGTTCTGTTCAGGAACTTTTCCCCTGTGCCCAAGTATTCGAGGCTTTTCCCCACCTTCTCTTCTATTAGTTTCAGTGTATCTGGTTTTATGTGGAGGTCCTTTATCCACTTAGATTTGAGCTTTGTACAAGGGGATAAGAATGGATCAATTTTCATTCTTCTACATGTTGTCCTCCAGTTGAACCAGCACCATTTGTTGAAAATGCTGTCCTTTTTCCACTGGACAGTTTTAGCTCCTTTGTCAAAGATCAAGTGACCATAGGAGTGTGGGTTCATTTCTGGGTCTTCAATTCTATTCCATTGATCTTCCTGCCTGTCTCTGTACCAATACCAGGTAGTTTTTATCACTATTGCTCTGTAGTACAGCTTGAGGTCAGGGATGGTGATTCCTCCCGAAGTTCTTTTATTGTTGAGAATAGTTTTCGCTATCCTAGGTTTTTTGTTATTCCATATGAATTTGAGAATTTCCTTTTCTAACTCTGTGAAGAATTGAGTTGGGATTTTAATGGGGATTGCATTGAATCTGTAGATTGCTTTTGGCAAGATGGCCATTTTTATTATATTAATCCTGCCAATCCATGAGCATGGGAGATCTTTCCATCTTCTGAGATCTTCTTCAATTTCTTTCTTCAGAGACTTGAAGTTCTTGTCATACAGGTCTTTCACTTGCTTGGTTAGATTCACCCCAAGGTATTTTATATTATTTGCAACTATTGTGAAGGGTGTCATTTCCCTAATTTCTTTTTCAGTCTGTTTATCTTTCATGTAGAGGAAGGCTACTGATTTGTTTGAGTTGATTTTATAACCAGCCACTTTGCTGAAGTTGTTTATCAGGTTTAGGAGTTCTCTGGTGGAAGTTTGGGGGTCACTTAAGTATACTATCATATCATCTGCAAATAGCGATATTTTGACTTCTTCCTTTCCTATTTGTATCCCTTTGACTTCTTTTTGTTGTCTAATTGCTCTGGCTAAGACTTCCAGTACTATATTGAATAGGTAGGGGGAGAGTGGGCAGCCTTGTCTAGTCCCTGATCTTAGTGGGATTGCTTCAAGTTTCTCTCCATTTAGCTTGATGTTGGCTACTGGTTTGCTGTAAATTGCTTTTACTATGTTTAGGTAGGTGCCTTGAATTCCTGATCTTTCCAAGACTTTTATCATGAAGGGATGTTGAATTTTGTCAAATGCTTTCTCAGCATCTAGTGAGATAATCATATGGTTTTTTTCTTTTAGTTTGTTTATATAGTGGATTACATTGATGGATTTCCGAATATTGAACCATCCCTGCATTCCTGGGATAAAACCTACTTGATCATGATGGATGATTGTTTTGATGTGGTCTTGGATTCGGTTTGCTAGAATTTTATTGAGTATTTTTGCATCGATGTTCATAAGGGAGATTGGTCTGAAGTTCTCTTTCTTTGTTGGGTCCTTGTGGGGTTTGGGAATGAGTGTAATTGTAGCTTCATAGAACGAATTGGGTAGTGTTCCTTCTGTCTCTATTTTGTGGAATAGTTTGAAGAGAATTGGTATTAGGTCTTCCTTGAAGGTCTGATAGAATTCAGCACTAAAACCATCTGGTCCTGGGCTTTTTTTAGTGGGGAGACTTTTAATGACTGCTGCTATTTCCTGAGGGGTTATGGGACTATTTAGATGGTTTATCTGCTCCTGGTTTAATTTTGGTACCTGGTATCTGTCTAGGAAATTGTCCATTTCATCCAGGTTTTCCAGTTTTGTTGAGTATAGGCCTTTGTAGTAGGATCTGATGATTTTTTTAATTTCTTCCGTTTCTGTTGTTATGTCTCCCTTTTCAGTTCTGATTTTATTAATTTGGATACTCTCTCTGTGCCCTCTGGTTAATCTGGCTAACGGTTTATCTATCTTGTTGATTTTCTCAAAGAACCAACTCCTGGTTTTATTGATATTTTGTATTGTTCTTTCAGTTTCTATTTGGTTGATTTCAGCCCTGAGTTTGATTATTTCCTGCCTTCTACTCCTCCTGGGTGTATTTGCTTCTTTTTGTTCTAGGGCTTTTAGTTGTGCAGTCAACTTGTTAGTGTGTGCTCTTTCCAGTTTCTTTTTGTAGGCACTTAGAGCTATGAGTTTTCCTCTTAGCACTGCCTTCATGGAGTCCCACAAGTTTTGGTATGATGTGTCCTCATTTTCATTGAAATCTAAAAAGTCTTTAATTTCTTTCTTTATTTCTTCCTTGACCAAGTCATCATTGAGTAGAGAGTTGTTCAGTTTCCATGTGCACATGGGTTTTCCATTGGTTTTGTCATTATTAAAGACCAGTCTTATTCCATGGTGATCTGATAAGAGGCAAGGGATTATTTCAATCTTTTTGTATCTGTAGAGGCTTGTTTTGTGACCAATTATATGGTCTATTTTGGAGAAGGTACCATGAGGTGCTGAGAAAAAGGTATATTCTTTTGTTTTAGGATGAAATGTTCTATAGATGTCTGTTAAGTCCATTCGGTTCATAACTTCTGTTAATGTCAAAGTGTCTCTGTTTAGTTTCTGTTTCCATGATCTGTCCATTGCTGACAGTGGGGTGTTGAAATCCCCCACTATTATTGTGTGAGGTGTAATGTGTGTTTTGAGCTTTAGTAAAGTTTCTTTTATGTATGTAGGTGCCCTTGCATTTGGGGCATAGATGTTCAGAATTGAGAGTTCACCTTGGTAGCTTTTTCCTTTGATGAGTATGAAGTGTCCTTCCTTATCTTTTTTGATTAATTTTGGATGGAAGTCGATTTTATTTGATATTAGAATGGCTACTCCAGCTTGTTTCTTGGGACCATTGGCTTGGAAAATTGTTTTCCACCCTTTTATTCTGAGGTAGTGTCTGTCTTTGTCACTGAGGTGTGTTTCTTGTATGCAGCAAAATTCTGGGTCTTGTTTGTGTATCCAGTCTGCTAGTCTGCGTCTTTTTATTGGGGAATTGAGACCATTGATGTTAAAAGATATTAAGGAAA
Organism: Grammomys surdaster; assembly: GCF_004785775.1. Taxonomy (NCBI): domain Eukaryota; kingdom Metazoa; phylum Chordata; class Mammalia; order Rodentia; family Muridae; genus Grammomys; species Grammomys surdaster. Next base: position 477,467 of record NW_021604645.1, on the reverse strand, counting down.
AATGATTGTGGCTTCCTGTTATTTTTGTTATTAGAGGTAAAGTTATGTTTGTATAGTTATCTTCTTTTGGGGTTGTTGGAAGATTACTTCCTTGCTTTTTCTAGGTTGTAGTTTCCCTCCTTGTGTTGGCGTTTTCCATCCATTATCCTTTGAAGTGCTGGGTTTGTGGGAAGATATTGTGCAAATTTGGTTTTGTCATGGAATATCTTGGTTTCACCATCTATATTGATTGAGAGTTTTGCTGGGTATAGTAATCTGGGCTGGCAATTGTGTTCTCTTAGGGTCTGTATGATGTCCGTCCAGGCTCTTCTGGCTTTTATAGTCTCTGGTGAGAAGTCTGGTGTAATTCTTATAGGTCTGCCTTTATATGTTACTTGACCTTTTTCCCTTACTGCTTTTAGTATTTTTTCTTTGTTTTGTGCATCTGATGTTTTGATTATTATGTGACGGGAGGTATTTCTTTTCTGGTCTAGTCTATTTGGTGTTCTGTAGGCTTCTTGTATGTTTATGGGCATCTTGTTCTTTAGGTTAGGGAAATTTTCCTCAATGATTTTGTTGAAGATATTTACTGGCCCTTTAAGTTGGGAATCTTCATTCTCATCTATACCTATTATCCTTAGGTTTGGTCTTCTCATTGTGTCCTGGATTTCCTGGATGTTTTGAGTTAGGAGTTTTTTGCTTTTTTCATTTTCTTTGACAACTGTGTCAATATTTTCCACCGTATCTTCTGCATTTGAGATTCTCTCTTCTATCTCTTGTATTCGGTTGGTGATGCTTGTGTCTGTGACTCCTGATCTCTTTCTTAGGTTTTCTATCTCCATGGTTGTCTCCCTTTGAACTTTCTTTATTGTTTCTATTTCCATTTTCAGATCCTGAATGTTTTTGTTTAATTCCTTCTTTGTGTTTTCTTGCATTTCTTTAAGGGATTTCTGTGATTCCTCTTTAAGGGCTTCTATCTGTTTACTTGTACTCTCCTGTATTTCTTTAAGGGAGTTACTTAATTCCTTCTTATAATCCTCTATCATCATCATGAGAAGTGATTTTAATTCTGAATCCTGCTTTTCAGGTGTGAAGGGGTGTTCAGGGCTTGCTATATTGGGAGAACTGGGCACTGATGATGCCAAGAAACTTTGGTTTCTGTTGCTTATGTTCTTGCGCTTGCCTTTCGCCATCTGGGTAACTCTAGTGGTACCTGCCCTCTCTGTGTAAGATTGGAATCTGTATTTCCAGTTATCTTGCTTATTGCAGAGCTCCTCGGAGTCCAGAGGTCTCTGTGGTCTTATGCCCCTAATCTCCCGGGTGGAAGAACTCCTGGGACTCAGGCCACCTCTTGGATCTGGTAATCCTTCTGTTCTGAGTGCAGTGGCTCCTCGGCTGCTCTGAGTGCAGTGGGTTCTCGATGACTCAGGATTCAGTTTCAGCTGCTCTGAGTGCAGTGGCTCCTAGATGACTCAGGATTCAGTTTCTCCACAGGACAGGAGCAGACCAACTCTGTGTCAGCTGCTCTGAGTGCAGTGGCTCCAGCTGCTCTGAGTGCAGTGGGTCCCTGATGACTCAGAATTCAGTTTCAGCTGCTCTGAGTG
>NW_021604645.1:464093-475874 GCF_004785775.1 Grammomys surdaster | reverse complement strand
CCGACTCTGTGTCTGCTCCAGTCCCAGGGACCAGGCAGGGGCCGAAGCCAGCCTGTTTTTCATAGTGAGTTCCAAGAAAGCCAGGGCTACATTGTGAGACCTTGTTTTGAAATGGCAAAAGTCAAACAAACAACAAAGCAATTTCCCCATCATATCTGCTTCTACTAAAATTGTCGGAAGTCTCCATAGAGACTGTTGGAAAACTGTAGAAGCAGAAAGCAGAAGGTAAAACTTAATGCAATAAAGGAGTAGAAGGCAAACATTTTTTAGGAAATTAATTAAGCTCCAAATTATGAAATTATTTGCTAAATAAAAATTAGTATTTTTGAAGCAATTTAGTTATCTAAGTATATACATTTTGTTCTTACTAGATGTCAAATGTGTTAAGTTCTGGAGAGGCAGAGGTGAATAAAAGGAGGTTTTTGCTATTTATAGGTTCTCAGTTCAATAGAGAAGGCAGGTGGATAATCACAATTTCAATGCAACATGAGAACAACTGAAACTGGAATAGAATCTGGTGACTGATCTTGTGGCAGAATCTCATGTATTTTCAGTGTTTGTTCAATATCCTTACATAGAACTGTACATATAAACACTAGATTTATAAGAAATAATTAAAAGTTACCAAGGGTAAAAGAATTAAAACCATAGCCTGGCCACTATTTACTTCAATGTGGTAAATATTAAAAATGGGTGATTAAGGGCCTCTTAGGTGGTAAAGTATTTGCCACACAATCAGGAGGACTTGAATTCTGATCCCTAGCATTCACACAACACCAAGTGTAATAACATGTACCTGTAACCCCAGTGTTAGTTTGGGGCATTAGGGACATATACAGTCAGTCATATGTCATAAAGTCCTAGTCCAACTTGCAAGATCTAGGCTCATTGAAAGTCACTGTCTCAAAAAGTAAGGTCAAGAGTGCTAATGATAACTGAAGCTGATCTTTGGCTACTACATATCCACTTATAACTGGCTTCATCTACATTGGGTGCATCTGTACACACACATGAACAGATACACAACACTCCAAAAGGGGGATCAATTTATTGCATACTTGAGTCAGTTTAATTTACCAGAATTACTCAACTCTTTCTAAACTTCACAAAGAATAACAAAACCAAAAGACATCAACTAATTTTTCTAAATCATGAAAGCAGAATAATTATCGATATGAAAAGCAATACATCATTATTTCATTAAATTATGATATCATTTGGTATCTGTAAAATGTGTACTATGATGAGAACAAAAATATGTATGATGATGATGATGATAAAGATTACTTTAATATTGAAGATGAAACTTGAGCCTCGCACATGCTATGCAAATATTTCTACCAGTAGCTATATTCCTACCCCTATGTTTCTGAGATTTCTCACTATCTAAAATCAATGTGATTTAGAAACTTCCTAAGTAGTCCAAACTGGGCCTGAAATAATGATTTCTGCCTCCCGAGTGTTTGAATTACAGGCATGGACTTCTTCTTTTTTTTTTTTTTCAAAAATATTAGTAGGACCAGATATCTATAAACTACTCCTGATGTGTCTGGGTTGTATCTTGAAAAAATACATTTATAAGGGAGCAAAAGTTTCTAATGGTTACTTTATGCCTAAGTCTATAAAGTATAAATAATACTTAAGGTTCTAAATGATGCAGAGATACCCTCTACCTCAACTGCAAGGACACTTAAGAGTAGTTCATATGTGAATGTGCTAGACACTTTCGTCAGGTTTCTAGACTTGTAGCTACAGTATAAAATAAAGTCATTTGTATGATATAAAATTGTACATGATATTCAGGTTTTAAGGGAGTATTTACAAAGTGTTCTTCCTTACTTAGTTCATGGTACAAAATTACATGTGGTAAAAATTATCGTTCTTTTTTATTTTTCATTCTCAGACATTTGAAAAACATCCATTAATTATTGAGTGTCATGGATTAGAAGATTGATCTACTAAAATATACTTCAGAATTGATGCTATTGCTGTCAATGGAGACAGAACAGGCTTTTTGGGGAATGATAACTGCCCTCATTGGACACACATTCATAAAAAGAATTAATTCCAACAATAGAAAGTTCATGTTTTTTTTTTAACTTATCTTTGCCTCTCATTTCTTATACAAATGATTTTTGTTAATATGTTATAATAGAGCTTTCTGGTCATTTTAAAATAAGGTCTTATAGACACCTCTCCAATATTACCTTGTGCCTCACAATCAGTTGTCAGGCAAGTTTATCACTTGGAAAAGGAATTCGAGCCTTAGTTTCAAAGGTGGAAAGCCAAAATGTCATTCTCTCACTACTTTCTGCTTTCTTACTATGTCAAATCATGGTAGATACTCACATAATTTCCATAAAGATGGTTATTCACATTTTGTCCAAAAATCTCTTGGAAAAAAAGAAGAGAGAGCAACGTAGTGCTGCCAGGATGATGGAATTAAATAAACAACATGCAGAGCATTAAAGGGACCATGGGTAAGTTGGTTGTTGCAAATTTGGCCTTACTACTTACAAGCTGCTTCGTAGCTTGGAAAAGTTTTATAATTACTCACAGACCATATTCATCATATAAACAATGAGCTATAGATATTTCTTCAAAAAAGTATACAAGAAAACATTTAATACACTAAAAGATGGATGCTATAATGAACAATCAACAAAGTATAAATCAAACAATATCAATATACATCTGCATGATAATTGTCACCAAATATGCTTTGGTTTAGTTTATAAATAGAGTACTAACCTGGGAGTAAGGCTAATGTATATTTAAATATTGCATATGATTATCAGACACTTCATTTCCATGAACAAGAAGAGCTCTGGTCCACTGAGGGCCTATATCAAACTGTTTAATTTTTTCATTAGTTGCAGATGTGTTTATAGTATACCCATTGCTATAATAGTAATTTTCCATTTATAGCCAAGATGTTTAATTACGTTTAACTTGTTGAAATGACAACCCTAGCGTATCTTGAGGCTTACGTAGTTGATGAGTTAGTAATATATGAAAAGTGTGAGCATGGTTTGTGATGGGGTCACAGATGAGAGGAGTCATTATTTAAAGCAGAGTTTCAAAACCTTCTTTTCTCAGTTATGGAAAAACTGAAAGTGTTCAAGAGGGAAAGAGACTCGTGCTAAGTAAGAGATTCAAGGAAGACGAAAGGTGAATTTTTTAATATTCACCTCATATTTACATAGTGTGTTTTTCCAAGGAACTCAAATAACTTTCAGGAACTATTTAACTGATTTCATTAATAGCTCTGTGAAGTAGGATTAGTATAATGTAACACTAACTATGGGCACATGAAATGATTAAAGCTTTTTATGATGCCCACAGACAGCTTAGCTGAACATATGCAAGAAAGATCAGCTGTATCACTAGCAAATCACTTATTATTAACCTGGTCCTTATGAGTCAGCTTAGACATTATCACCCTGCTACTATTATATATGTATGAATGCACTACAAAGATTATGTACTCAGTTCTCATCATGTATACTTTCCTGTACAATGAAGTAGTTTAATAACCTAAAAACAACTGTTTTCAAACGTGACCATTTTGTTTATCAAACAAAACAAACTATACCTGTAAACTTTTTATACTGGTTCTCCATGCCTCTGTTTTTGTTGTTGTTGTTGTTTCAAATGTTGGTTCCTAAGATTCCAGCTTTTACAACCTTCTGATGCATAAAGAACTCTTAAAAAGTAAAGTAAAAAAAATCAAGTAAGGTGGTAATAGGTTATAGTTTGCAATACATGAATTTTTACTTCCCTCTAATGTACAAAATTAGTTGAGTGACAGTTTTCATTTGTCAAGTGCAAGACCATGGTTATATCATTATATGACTCTTGTCTCTGCTAAACATTCTGTTTGACTTCCATTATATCTCTATATGCTGATAAATAATTCTATTACTCACTCATTTTCAGATATCTTTTCCAAGGAGATTATTTTAGTATAAGTAATCTACTCTTCATAGTGTTTCAAATCTACCCCCTTGTCTTAATTCCAACCTGAAGGAAAGAGTAATCTTTCTTATTCTTCAAGATTTTCAACACATATTATATTTAAATCTGAAAATAATGAAAATATTTTAAAAACCAAACATTACATCCAATCACTGAAAATCAATGATAATTCAAGGAAAAAAATGCATCGATGTTCTTCCCTTCTATTTCAAAATATCACATAACATTTTCCATCTAAGAGAGAGAAGTAGTCTTATAATTTAAAGTGTCTACCTGTGCTCTCATTTCTATCATATTCATGAGTTTTAATAGCAATAAATTATCCCATTCTGCACCTGTGCTTATTAGGATTCTCAGTAAATATACTAAATAGTCTCCCTCACTAACTAAATGAGGGTTCATAGATGACTGCAGTGTTTGGAATGAGCATTATCCCATAGGTACATGGGTTTCAAGTGGTTTGTGCTGTTTGTGGAGGCTTAGAAGGTGTGGCCTTGCTAGAGGAAGGTAAGCTTTGAGAGCTCAGCGCCTTCACTACTCTCTCTCTCTCTCTCTCTCTCTCTCTCTCTCTCTCTCTCCTCCCTCCCTCTCCCTCTCCCTCTCCCTCTCCCTCTCCCCCCCCCTCCTTTTTGGTTATGGTTCAGGTTGTAAGGATTCAGCATTGAGTTCCTGCTACCATGCCTGCTGCTTGCTACTATGATTGACTCTTTTCCCTCTGGAACCATAAGTCCAGATAGACTCTTACTTTTATGAGTTGTCTTGGCAATAGGGTTTTATAAAAGCAACTGAAAAGTAACTAATCCAATGATTAGTTGGAGTTGACATTGCAATATAGCAGAGTAAGAGGAACCATACAATTTCCCCCAACAAGAATGAACAGCTTAGTAATATACATCTTCACTTACAAACTTCTTCTTATGACAGTGAAATGTACCTACTTCTGCTACCAGAGCAAAAGTCGTAAATCACCCATATTCTATTACTCTATTCTATAACTTTTTCTAATTTTTTGTACTCTTTGGAATTTTCATATACTTTATCTGTACCATTGAATCACCTGAAAAACAATATGCATTCATTTCTTTGGTTTTTTTTCTTTTGTTGTTGAAAAGCCATCACTTTAATGTAAGCTTCTTCACCTATGCCTGATACACCCCTTGCATATTCTTTCATGCAGAAACTTAGTACTTCATATGCTCAAAGCCAACTGCAACTTGTATTTCACATTCACAAATTTCAAAGGTTCATCACTGGAGGGCTTAAATCTGATAGGCAAAAACGTGATATAAGGTATGTCTGAGATTCTTCTCACACTAACTTAAAACCTCCAAAAGAAGGTTAAAGAGCCTTCTGGTCTCCATCTGTGTCCCAGAGCTAAGGCTGTCCCATTACCCTCCTTACCTAAATCCTAGCCAGACAGAGTTGATCTCCTCAGGAGTACTGACACACCTAAAATTACAGGCTCACAGGACCACAGGAGGGACAAGCTCCAGTCAGAGACAGCAAGACCAACTAATACTAGAGATAACCAGATGGTGAGGGGCAAGGGCAAGAACCTAAGCAATAGAAACCAAGGCTACCTGGCATCATCAGAACCTAGTTCTCCCACCATAGGAAGTCCTGGAAACACACTGGAAAAGCAAGATCCAGATTTAAAATCACATCTCATTATGATGATTGAGGACTTTAAGAAGGACATAAATAACTCCTTTAAAGAAATACAGGAGAACACAGATAAACAAGTAGAAGTCCTTAAAGAGGAAACACAAAAATCCATTAAAGAATTACAGGAAAACACAATGAAAAAGGTGGAGGAAATGAACAAAACCATCCAGGATCTAAAAATGGAAATAAAAACAATAAAGAAATCACAAAGTGAAACAACTCTGGAGGTAGAAAACCTAGGAAAATGATCAGGAGTCATAGATGCAAGCATCACCAACAGAATATAAGAGATAGAAGAGAGAATCTCCGATGCAGAAGATACCATAGAAAATATTGACACAACAGTCAAAGAAAATGCAAAATGCAAAAAGCTACTAATCCAAAACATCCAGGAAATCTAGGACACCATGAGAAGACTAAACTTAAGGAAAATAGGTATAGAAGAGAGCAAAGATTCCCAACTTAAAGGGCCAGTAAATATCTTCAACAACATTATAGAAGAAAACTTCCCTAACCTAAAGAAAGAGATGCCCATGAAGATACAAGAAGCCTACAGAACTCCAAATAGAGTGGACCAGAAAAGAAATTCCTCCTGTTACATAATAGTCAAGACACAAAATGCAAAAAAAAACAAAGAAAGAATATTAAAAGAAGTAGGGATAAAATGTCAAGCAACAAATAAAGGCAGACCTATCAGAATTTCACCAGACTTCTCAACAGAGAATATCAAAGCTAGAAGATCCTTGGCAGATGTCATACAGCCCTAAAGAGAACACAAATGCCAGCCAAGACTACTATATCCAGCAAAACTCTCAATTACCATAGATGGAGAAACCAAGATATTCCATGTCAAAACCAAATTTACGCAATATCATTCCATAAATTCGGCCTTACAAAGGATAAAAAAAAAATGGAAAACTCCAACACAACGTGGGAAACTACACCCTATAAAAAGCGAGAAAGTAATCTTCTTTTAACAAACCCAAAAGAAGATGCCACACAAACATAATTCCACTTCTAACAACAAAAATAACAAGAAGCAATAATCACTATTCCTTAACATCTCTTAAAGCAATGGACTCAATTTCCCAATATAAAGACATAGACTAACAGACTGGATACATAAACAGGACCCAGCATTTTGCTGCATACAGGAAATTCACCTCAGTGACAAAGACAGACACTACCTCAGAGTAAAAGGCTGGGAAACAATTTTCCAAGCAAATGGTCCCAAGAAACAAGCTGGAGTAGCCACTCTAATATCAAATAAAATTGACTTTCAACTAAAAGTTATCAAAAAAGATAAGGAAGGACACTTAATAGTCATTAAAGGGAAAATCTACCAAGATGAACTCTCAAATCTGAACATCTCTGATCCAAACTCAAGGGCACCCACATTTATAAATGAAACTTTACTAAAGCTCAAAGTACACATTGCATCTCACACAATAATAGTGAGAAGCTTCAGCATCCACTCTCATTAATGGACAGATCATAGAAACAGAAACTAAACAGAGACACAGTGAAACTAATAGAAGTTATGAGCCAAATGGATTTAGTAGATATCTTTAGAACATTTCATCCTAAAACAAAAGCATATACCTTCTTAGCATCCCATGGTACCATCTCCAAATTGATCATGTAATTAGTCACAAAACAGGCCTCAACAGATACAAGAAGATTGAAATATTTCCATGCATCCTTATCAGATCACCACGGACTAAGTCTGGTCTTTAATAACAACAAATACAACAGACAGACCATATACTCATGGAAGCTGAACAATGCTCTACTCAATGATAACTTGGTCAATGAAGAAATGAAAAAAAGAAATTAAAGATTTTTTAGTATTTAATGAAAGATGAAGACAAAATATACCCAAAATTGTGAGACACAGTGAAAGCAGTACTAAACATAACTCTGAGTGATTCCAAAAAGAAACTGGAGAGAGCATACACTAGCAGTTTAACAGCACACCTGAAAGCTCTAGAACAAAAAGAAGCAATTATACCCAAGAGGAGTAGACAGCAGGAAAAAATTGAACCCATGGCTGAAATCAACCATGTAGAAACAAAAAGAACTATACAAAGAATCAACAAAACCAGGAGCTGGTTCTTTGTGAAAATAAACGAGATAGATAAACCCTTAGCCAGACTAACCAGAGGGCACAGAAATAGTATCCAAATTTACAAAGTCAGAAATGAAAAGGGAGACATAACATCAGAAACTGATAAATTTCAAAACATCATCAGATCCTACTACAAAACCTATACTCAATAAAACTTGAAAATCTGGATGAAATGGACAATTTTCTACACAGATAATAGGTACCAAAGTTAAATCAGGATCAGATAAACAATCTAAACAGTCCCATAATCCGTAAAGAAATAGAAGCAATCATTAAAAGTCTCCCAACTAAAAATGCCCAGGACCAGATGAGTTTAGTGCAGAATTCTATCAGACCTTCAAAGAAGACCCAATACCAATACTCTTCAAAGTATTCCACAAAATAGAAACAGAAAGAACACTACCCAATTCCTTCTATGATGCCACAAATACACTTATACCCAAACTACACAAAGATCCAACAAAGAAATAGAATTTCAGACCAATTTTCTTTATGAATATCAATGTGAGAATACTCAATAAAATTCTCGCAAACTGAATCCAAGAACACATCAAAACAATCATCTATCTTGATCAAGTAGGCTTTATCCCAGGAATGCAAGGATGGTTCAATATGCAGAAATTCATCAACATATTCCATTATATAAACAAACTCAAAGGAAAAAAACACCTGATCATCTCATTAGATACTGAGAAAACCAGGAAAGGGGATAACATGTGAAATGTAAATACATAAAATATCCAATAATAAAAGAAAAATAAGAGGTCAAGGAACACAGTAGGCCTGTAGCTGCATTACCAGCTGCTCACCTTGAGTGCTTAGATTTCTATCTCAAGTGTTATCCTCCCCACCATGGACAAGGGCTTGGGCACTCACCATTTTCCAGTAGTATTAAATACTCTGTGGTATGTCACTGAAGCTGGCCTGTGAGCTCCCCACTATTGCCGCTGTGGAACTAGGCCTTCCTCATAGCCCTTTGTCTTCAGGCCATTGAAGCTGAGCTCCTCATTTTGGTCAAAGGTGTGCTTGTACTACTCTTACCTTCATCTCCGGATCATCTTAGGGCACATACACGTTCTACAGGTTACTGTTTCCTGCTGGATCATTCATGATAAAGTGAGCCTTCATCTTGCCCTAGATGATATGGCCAAACTTGTAGCTAAACTCCTGTAGTTTCTCCAACTGGTCAAGATTCAAGGTGTTGTCCAGTGTTAATGGATTCTTGATTACCAATTCTAGGATGTCTTTCAGCAGTTCTTCTAGAGTGGTGAACTTGCCCCCAGGAACAGCCATTCATTCCCAGTTCAAATTTGAGCCCCAGGATTTCCATACTATAAGTATCAGACTTGAGGTCATGTCTGAGGGATCTGTGATGTGAAGGATGATCCTGGTACCCTAGGATTCTACCACTCCTCCATACTTCACCACATTATTCTGATGCCCACAATTCTCACAGTTGGTGGCCAATATGATAACCTTTCTAAGGTGGGAGAATTTAGACAAGCTTCATATTGGTCTGAGCTGGAGCATTGTACTCTGTGTAGTTTGTGATGAACTGGAGCACTTTGTTTCTAAGGTCTTTCTCGTCTGACTTTTCTGGTTCTTCTGCTTAAAGCTCCAGCATCTCAGCTTGCTGTGAGATCTGGCTGTAGTATGTGATCATGAAGTCATTTGCTTTAAGTCCTTTATTTAGTCCTTTATTTATGAAGTCATCAATTCTTTCTGTTATGGCACCTTCCATTGCCCATCCTGTGGCCTGGTCCAAGCCACAGATTGCATGACTGATCAGTCCTATAACAAGAGTCATTAGCTCCCTTCTAGCTGAAAGCTGGAACTTCAAAATACAGCTTGGGGATCCTTGTGGTGGCTGAGTCTGTCTTCACTGCTTCTCTGTTCATGTCCTGTTGGCCCATAAAAGTCAAGGGGTAGCACACTCCCCATTCCTGGATCCTGCCTGCTACTGGATCTCTGTGTTGTTCCAGCCACAGTGATCACAGAAAAAGGAGCTCGGGATTGATTGTGTCTCTGAAGAAGGCAAACTTGGTGAGCAGAAGTCTTGTCATGACATTCCAGAAAGTTCATGCACAGTGACAGGATTTTGATAGGCTGTTCCACATCCTTGGTGCTGAGGGACCAGAAGAAGAGCCCTATGGCTGCTGACCCAGCCTCAATGGACCAGAACCCCATGACAGCTCCTGGAGCCTGGGCTGCACAGCTCCACTGGCAGACATCTCCCCATGTCTTCAAGTGTTCATTTCTTAATTACTATTTCCTTTTTCTTTCAACTCTCTTGCTGTATATCTTACTTGTAAACAAAACTATCAGTCTCTCTTTCTGATATCTCTTCCTGTAAATCTAATATTCTGATTCTGTGTGAAGGCTTTGCAAGAGACTGATTTCTGTCTCTCAACACTGAATGTGAATGGAATCAACAGGCCCTTAAATGCTTAACTCTACAGACTGATACAAGAAGGATCAATAGGTTTCACATTCTTGGGGAAAAGCTGGCAAAGTTCTCTAACTGAAAAATGATAAACATAAGCCCATAGAAGACAAAAAAAAAATGATTGGATGGTGAAAATCTTAAAAGGCCCTAAGACTTTCTTGCTGGACTGGGGAATGCAGGTCTTTCTTCAGTTCTGGTCTGTAAACATTGTGCATTCCAATGCACAATGTTATAAGGCACATGGACAAACAAAGACATATGACCTAATCAGAATAATCAAATAAATCTCTGTAAGCTGGATCTGAATAAATGGATATATAGGAATTAAATGTAAAAGAATTAAAATGATCATTGAGATACTGAATGAACACAGGTAAATTTACTGCTAGTAAGAATGGGTACAGGTTTATATTACCAAAATGCAAGAGGCAATAGTGGGAAAAATCAGTCAGAAAACAATAAAGTAATAGTAATAAGACATTCTTATGGGTAATCATCTCTAGTCCGAATATAAGAATATGCTAACTTACAATTTCACAGGCTCATGTTCCAAAGTAATGTAGCTGAATAAGTAATTGGTGTATTTTAGGTTGTGACCTTTTCAAAACCCCATACAGATTTCTTTAGTGGCTACATTCATTTGCCAGTAGCATATACAGATGCTTTCCCCCCATATCCTCACATAGATGGAAAGAGAAAGGAAAATATTATGTATAATAATCAAAGTAAAACATGGCTGATCCTAGATGTCAGAGAAAATATATTTTAGCTCAGAAAATGTCATTGACCCAAGGAAGGATATTGTATAACAGTAAAATTGTTATTTCTCTAGTCCTACATGGTAGTTATAAATACATATGAACACAAGTTCCAAACAATGAAACATAGAAAACCAATGCTGGTGAAGCTGAAAGAGAACTCAGATTCATTTTCAATAATGCATAGAACACTGAAACAGAAAAACAAAAAAAAAAACTTTTCCTTCACCTTCACATTTATTTTCTCTTTCCTTCTATGTGCACACTTAAATCAAATGTGAGTCTTTTATAGACAGCATACATTGGTATCTATTTTTATTTTCACACAGTTTGTAGTTCTGGGGATTTAACCAAGGGCCTTATGTGTGCTAAGCAAAATTTCTACCTCTGAGCTCAATCAATAACTCAATGTATTTTTTTCCTGAGTCCATTCAACTGTTCTATATACTTAAAGCAGTTTAATTAACCTTAAAATTTTAATTAACTTCTTGGTTGTCTACAGAATAATGGGTTTCATAATGACATATCTAAACATGAATACCACTACACTTTCTTTTTTTATATTGGTCCCCTCTCTTGTTTCGTTTCTTTCTCTTGCTGGTCCAAATACTTTTTCCTGTTTTCACGGCCTCTCTCTCTTCCTCAATCTCTCTCTGTCTCTCTCTTGAACTCTTTCTCCTTAAAACACACATGCACACATACACACACATACATAACATACCCACCCCCCAACTCCCCCACACACACACTCAGAGAGAGAGAGAGAGAGAGAGAGAGAGAGAGAGAGAGAGAGAGAGAGAGAGAGA
>NW_021604645.1:435345-464083 GCF_004785775.1 Grammomys surdaster | reverse complement strand
AGAGAGAGAGAGAGAGAGAGAGAGAGAGAGAGAGAGAGAGAGAGAGAACGAGAACTTAATGCTGTAACCCAAATGGCTCACAGTGGCACATATAAAGAACTTTCTGTACAACATTGAAATACCATCCAACAGATGATTTAAAAAAAAAAAACACAGCTGGAACCTTTCCCAGGTTTTGTCACATGCTATGTCCTAAGACAATTATTTACACATTTAAGAAGGCTCAAATTATACTAGGTAACATTTCTTTCCATCATGGAATGAAAGTAGAAATCAAAATATTTGAAACAAAAATAAAATTCATATGTGGAAATTAAAGAACACCTTTAAACAAAGACTGGGTTAAAGAAGGAGTCAAACGCCTGGCAGTGGTGGCACACGCCTTTAATCCCAGCACTTGGGAGGCAGAGGCAGGTGGATTTCTGAGTTCCAGGCCAGCCTGGTCTTCAGAGTGAGTTCCAGGGCTATACAGAGAAACCCTGTCTCAAAAAAAAAACAAAAAAACAAAAAAAAAAAGAAAAAGAAAGAAGAAGAAGAAGGAATCAAACAGAGAGCAGGTAACATCTTGAGATGAAAGAGATGAAAACACAACATATTAAAATTTATGAGATTCATCATAGTACTAAGAATTTTAGTTTTATGTTAAAGAAACTAGTCCTATCAAGACCAGTATCCTATGTTTTATATCATATGTAGAATCAGGGGCATGTGTCAAAAATTAATATAGTGAGTTAATATGACTGAATATATTACATGTATGCACCAAGATATCATAATGAAGTCCCTTTGTACACTGAAATAAAAAGAGTTTTAATTTTTAATATCCCAATTAAACAAAAAATCTAGTAATAACATAGTTTTATACTTCAAAATAACAAACCATGCCTAAATACTCAACTTGAGAAGAAAAAAAAAAGAGGAGGAAGAGCTGGTGGGTACAGGATGAAGAGGAGGGAAAGACTACAAATAGAGAATAAAAAATAAAATTGAAAAATATCAATGATGCTAGGAGCCATTTCAGCTTAAGGACATTGATACAAATGATAACCTCTTAGTAGTTTAAGATCCAGTTATGACTATAGCTCAGAGTATAGCTCTTGTCTAGAATGTAAGATTTGAAGCTGGATTCAGTGCTCAGTATGGAAGAATAGACTCAAAAAAAATAAATGAACAAATAAAATCAGAAATAAGTGCACAGAAATAACTGATGACATGCCTTTTTGTTATTTTTGTGGTTTTAAAATTGCATAGACAAAGATTTAAATAATTTGAAGGTAATGGATAAATTCTTTTAAAAAATGAACCAAGCACGCTAAATCATAAATAAATAGAAACTTTGAACAAATACTATTGAATGTGACTACTACATCAATAATAAGTTTCACAACCAAGAAAATCCAGGATCCCACTTTAGTACTTGATAATTCTAGCTAATGTTTACAGAATTATTAGCAATACTCAATATTTTTGCAATGTTTAAGAAGAGGAGACACTTCTAAACACATTCTACTAGACCAACATTAGTCAGCTAATAAGACCAGGCCAAGAAATTATTAGAAACCTACAGTCTAATCAATATTCTTGATGATTATAAATGAAAAATTCTTCAATAAAATGTCAGCAACCTGAATTCAATTGCATGTTAAAAGGATTATACACCATGACCAATTTGGATTTACCCTGGAATGTACAGATGGCTCACCATATGAAAATTGCATAAGCATCTTAATAGCTGTGGGTGAAGCTTTTCAAAAATCTCAACAACCTTTCATGATAAAAACATATGGAACAAATTAGAAATGGAAAGAAATTACTTGAACAGAATAAAGGTCATATATGAAAAACTCATAGCTAAAATTATATACTGAATGTTGAGAAACTGAAAACTTTTCCTATAAGATAAGAAGCAGGATAAGGATTCCCAATCTGATATTTCTCTTAAACATAGTACATGAAGTCCTAATCAATACAACCATTCAAGAAAGAGAAATAAAAGATACCCCCAAACCTGAAAAGACTATACAAATATTGTTGTTCTCATGTGACACTGTCTTCTTTTTAGAAGAAAACAAAGATTTAAAAAAAATGTTAGATCAAATAACTTAAACCAAACTTCAATACATGGAATAAATACAGAAAACATTTGTGCTCTTATAGTCTCTCATTGAACAATCTAAGAAGCAAATAAAAATAGTGTAAAAATAATAAAATGCTCCAAAACATATTTGTCAAGTAGGTAAAAGACATGTTCACTGTAAACTATAAAACTCTATTGCAAATAAAAAGGTACAACTATGGGATGAGGTTTAAGTCTCAGATCCTGTATGACAGCTTAGAACCATCTGCAATTCCAATTCTAGGGGATCTAAAACCTTCTTGTGGCCTTCACAGACACCAGAAACAAGCATGGTGCACATTTGTAGACACAATCAAAACATTCATATGCATTTTTAAAGTTTAAAGGCATAAATAAATGGAAATATATCTCTGTTTCATCAGTTGGAAGACTTAATATTGTTAAAATTTCTAAAGTAGGACTGTACATCATTAAACTACCTATCAAAATTTCAGTGTTACATTCTGTAAAAACAGGAAAATAATATTGTGATGGTAAATCTTGGTTGTCAACTTACTGGAATCTGAAATTGCCTAACTAGCTAGCCACAAGAGAGACCTATGGAAGATTTTCTAGATCAAAGTATGTGAAGCAAGAGGATCCACTTTGATATGGGTGACATCCTAGACAGAAGTTTTGCTTTGCCTGCCTGCCTTCTCTCTGGCTGGGAAATTGATTTATCTTGTAGAGGCGTCTGCTGCAGCTGTATTCCTTTAGTTGTATTGTAACTCATCTTCTTCAGGTTCCAAACATGCACTGTATGACTAGTGCTTCGCCAGCAGCCCTCTAGGCTTTCAGTACCAGATTACGAGTGCGGAGGCTCCTAGTCTTGTGAAGTTGACAGCTACCATATGCTTGGCCTCTCCAGCGTTCAAACATTCAGGCATTCATTTTAAGACTGCAGAATGTATATAAGCCAATCTAACCCCTCCTTCACATACACACACACACACACACACACACACACACACACACACACCACCTTCTACTTTATCCTCCCATTCCAATCCTATGCATACTTCCAAAACTATATATTATATTTCCCACTACTAGAGAAATCTGGCTCACAATTCTCTCACTCTATAACTAACCTTTGTGGTTTTATGGATTGTACGATGGTTATCATTGCATTAATTTCTAATATCCTCATATAAGCAAATAAATACCATATTTATCTTTCTGGGTTCAGGATGATTTTTTTTCTAGTTCCATCTATTTGCCTGCAAATTTAATAATGTCTTTCTCTTTTTTGACAGCTGAGTAATACTCCATTGTATAAATGTACCACAATTTCTTTTTTTTTTAATTTCTTTTTTTTGTGAACATGAAATGCTTTTTTATAGCATGTTTTACAAGGGGAGGGGGTAAGAGGGTCCAGGTGGTGGAAAAGTACAAAATCTTCTTGGCCTGTGCCTTGAAACATGTCATGGTCTATATGGTACACTGCCTTGAATTATGATCTACCTGCTGTTCTTCAGAAGATATGGTACACTGCTTGAGTTATGGTCTCCCTGCTATTCTTAAGAAGACATGGTACTCTGCTTTGAGTCTATCTGCAGTTGCTAAGCAGGATCTTGCAGTTGCCAAGCTTCAGAGGACATTGTGCAGGTGGGGAAAGGTAGGGGGTAAGGGTAAGGGCGAGGGTCCTGGCTTCTGGCATCTCCCCCTTCTCTGTTTAGTTAGAGAAGGCGTCTTATGTTCAATCCCAACTATGTGAGTTTTGAATTTGGATGTCTAATTATGGGGGGTCTTAGACAAGTTCACAACCCCAAAACACTGATGTGAGACGAGTCACATCGATGGTCGAAGGCTTTAGGCTGTCGACGATGGGCAACGTCAAGGGACTCTGATGTGGGTGAAAGGAGGGTGAGAGCCCTGTCTTAGGCCATGTAGGCTGCACCCACTCCCAGCACCACGCACTCCTTTTCGGCTGCATTGGGTGGGCCCCTGGGAAGTGGACCTACAATAATCCCGTCATTGGGCTAACTCACAGCCATCCTAGTCTCTTGTAAATGTTCAAGTTACCAACCATTTGTCAGTTTGGGGTGTAATATTGTCATAAAGGAAGGCTCCCCAATGTTAGCGGCCATATCAAGGGTGGCCTTGGTTTAGGAAAAAGCCAATTTTTGTTGTGGTGATCAAGAGGCCAAGCTCTCTAGCGAGAGAAATGAGGGCAAAGCCAGGCATACCAGGAACCCTTCTGGAGGGCGTGGAAGTCTAGGGGTCGACCGTAGGGGGAGGCAGGGGAGCTGACAGCTGTGTCAGTCTCCTGCGGAGTCACTTCTGGATCCTCTGCAATTTTCAGCTGATGGTAATGAACTTCAACTGCCTTCTTGATGGCAGCATCAACCTGGTTCCGTGGACCACAGGTCATGGGCGATGATCTCTGTCTTGCTCAATCTTGATGTCCTGCGCACATCCTCTCAATGAGGGTCCGTCCGGATGGGTCCGTGCCTCGAGCCCCACGTCTGGGTGCCACTTGACCCGACCGGTGGGTCCTGGTTATTCGTGGGGGCGAGGAGGACTGCAACCTGCTATTCTTCAGAAGATATGGTACACTGCTTGAGTTATGGTCTCCCTGCTATTCTTCAGATGATATGGTACACTGCTTGAGTCTATCTGCAGTTGCCAAGCAGGATCTTGCAGTTGCCCAGCTTCAGGGGACCTTGTGCAGGTGGGAAAAGGTAGGGGGTGAGGGTAAGGGCGAGGCTCCTGGCTTCTGGTCCATCTGGGTTAGAACTTCTAATAGCAGGCATCACGGGTGATTCAATTTTACCTGGAAAGAAAAAAGAAGGGGATTCTCAGGGAGATTTCTCTTCCCTGGATGTAAATTGTTATTCATCGTATTTATGATTGGGCCTGGCTTTGTGAGGGTATCTATTTTTTTCATTAATATTTGTGGTAGCCGGTTAGCTGTGCCTTCTGTGGTATTGGGCGGGCATATCAGTCCTCGGCTCCATAAGGGAACTGGGACTGGGCATTCCCTTTATGGGTATGAGGGTCCTTCCCCATATCTGTGGCAAAGTTTTGTTGGTCTTGGTGGTGCCCGAGGTCACCAACATGGTCAGCAAGAGATTTGCCATGAGCTTTCAGCTTTAGAGAGAGAAAAGTGAACAAGGCATGATGGAGAGTATTTCAGGGGGACTCCTTCTGAGGGGGTACCGTTCCCCCTCTTTTGTTTTTAAAGCCAATTTTTCAGAGTTCTTGTAAAATCAGGGCAGAAGCGCCAACAGTTGCTCCTTCCACACTCAGAGAGTCATGAAGGCCTTATTTAAGGATATATAAATCTATATTAATAATCTTTTGTCAAAGGACTTTTATAGCTCCACTGACAATTAATCAGACTATATGATATATCGATTAGAAATAGCTTTATCTACTTTTTGTGAGATTACCTCTCTTTTGTCAATTAACTGTTGAGGAAGTTAGGGTTTACCTCTCTCTTGAGAATATTGAACAGAGATTTAAATTCTTTTGTGGAGAGCTTAAAATAGTATCTTAGCCAATTTGCATCTCCTAGAAACTTTTGAAATTAATTTAAAATAAATAGACTCCCTTTTTTTAAAATCCTTTATCTGTGTGGGGTTTTTATTGGGTATTATACGTATTTACCTTTCAATGTTGTCTCCTTTCTCATTCTCCCCCCAAATCCCTTATCCCCTACCCCTTCCTCCTAATTTTTGTGATGGTGTGCTCCAAACATCCTCCCAGTCCCATCTCCCTGCTCTCGAATTCCAACACAGTAGGGGATCCAAACTTTTGGGGACCTTGGCCCTCCACTTTCACTGGAGTCTAACAAGGTCACCCTCAATTCCCTATACAGGTGCGTGAGTCCCTCCCTTTGTGCTCTCTGGTTGGTGGTTTAGACTTTGGGAGTTCTGGTTGAAACTTTTGATGCTCCTTCTAAAAAGGACCAACACATTCATACTTTGGTCTTCCTTCTTCTATGTGAGTTTTATGTGGTCTATATGAAGATTCTTAGAAATTGTGAGCTTTTGGGCTAATATCCACTTATCAGTGAGTGCATACCATGTATGTTCCTTTGAGATTGGGTCATCTCACTCAAGATGATATTTTCCAGCTCCATCCATTTGCCTAGGAATTTTGTGAACTGATTGTTTTTAATAGCTGAGTAGTACTCCATTGTATAAATGTACCACATTTTCTGCATCCATTCTTCTGTTGAAGGGCATCTGGGTTCTTTCCAACTTCTGGCTATTATAAATAAGGCTGCTATGAACATGGTGGAGCATGTGTCCCTGTTGTATGTTGAAACTTCTTTTGGGTATATGCCCAGGAGTGGTATAGCTGGGTCCCTAGGTAACGCTATGTTCAATTTTCTGAGATACCGCCAGACTGCCTTCCATAGTGGTTGTACCAGTTTACAATCCCACCAACAGTGGAGGAGTGTTCCTCTTTCTCCACATCCTCGCCAACATGTACTGTCACCTGTGTTTTTGATCTTAGCCATTCTGACTGGTGTGAGGTGGAATCTCAGTGTTGTTTTCATTTGCATTTCCCTGATGACTAGGGATGCTGAACACTTCTTTAGGTGCTTCTCAACCATTCGAGCTTCCTCAGTTGAGAATTCTTTGTTCAGGTCTGTGCTCCATTTTTTAATAGGGTTCTTTGATTGTCTAGAGTCTAATTTCTTCAGTTCTTTGTATACCTTGGATATTAGCCCTTTATCAGATGTAGGGTTGGTGAATATCTTTTCCCAATCTGTTGGTTGCCGCTCTGTCCTATTGACTGTGTCCTTTGCTTTACAGAAGCTTTGCAGCTTTATGAGGTCCCATTTGTCAATTTTTGGTCTTAGAGCACAGGCCATTGGCGTTCTGTTCAGGAACTTTTTCCCTGTGCCTATGTATTCCAGGCTTTTTCCCAGTTTCTCTTCTATTAGTTTCAGTGTGGCTGGTTTTAGGTGGAGGTCCTTAATCCACTTGGAATTGAGCTTTGTACAAGGAGATAAGTATGGATCAATTTTCATTTTTCTACATGCTGACCACCAGTTGGACCAGCACCATTTGTTGAAAATGCTATCTTTTTTCCATTCGATGGTTTTAGCCCCTTTGTCAAAGATTAAGTTACCATAGGTATGGGGGTTCATTTCTGGGTCTTCTATTCTATTCCACTGATCCTCCTGCCTGTCTCTGTTCCAATACCATGCAGTTTTTATCACTATTGCTTTGTAGTACAGCTTGAAGTCGGGGATGGTGATTCCTCCAGAAGTTCTTTTATTGCTGAGAGTAGTTTTCGCAATCCTGGGTTTTTTGTTATTCCAAATAAATTTTAAGATTGCTCTTTCTATCTCTGAGAAGAATTGAGTGGGAATTTTGATGGGGATTGCATTAAATCTGTAGACGGCTTTTGGCAAAATAGCCATTTTTACTATATTAATCCTTCCAATCCATGAGCATGGGAGATCTTTCCATCTTCTGAGATCAGCTTCGATTTCTTTCTTCAGGGGAATGAAGTTCTTGTCATACAGGTCTTTTACTTGCTTGGTTAGGTTCACACCAAGGTATTTTATATTATCTGTGACTATTTTGAAGGGTGTCATTTCCATAATTTCTTTCTCAGCCAGTTTATCTTTTGAGTAGAGGAAGGCTACTGATTTGCTTGAGCTAATTTTATATCCAGCCACTTTGCTAAAGTTGTTTATCAGGTTAAGGATTTCTCTGGTGGAAGTTTTGGGGTCACTTAAGTATACCATCATATCATCTGCAAATAGTGAGATTTTGACTTCTTCCTTTCCAATTTGTATCCCTTTGACCTCCTTGTGTTACCTAATTGCTCTGGCTAGGACTTCCAATACTATATTAAATAAGTAGGGGGAGAGTGGGCAGCCTTGCCTAGTCCCTGATTTTAGTGGGATTGCTTCAAGTTTCTCTCCATTTAGTTTAATGCTGGCTACTGGTTTGCTGTATATTGCTTTTACTATGTTTAGGTATGGACCTTGAATTCCTGACCTTTCCAAGACTTTTATCATGAAGGGGTGTTGAATTTTGTCAAATGCTTTCTCAGCATCTAGTGAGATGATCATGTGGTTTTTTTCTTTGAGTTTGTTTATATAATGGATTACATTGATGGATTTCCGAATATTGAACCAACCCTGCATTCCTGGGATGAAGCCAACTTGATCGTGATGGATAATTGTTTTGATGTGTTCTTGAATTCGGTTCGCTAGAATTTTATTGAGTAATTTTGCATCAATGTTCATAAGGGAGATTGGCCTGAAGTTCTCTTTCTTTGTTGGGTCTTTGTGTGGCTTAGGTATGAGTGTAATTGTGGCTTCAAAGAATGAGTTGGGTAGTGTACCTTCTGTTTCTATTTTGTGGAATAGTTTGAAAAGAATTGGGATTAGGTCTTCCTTGAAGGTCTGATAGAATTCTGCACTAAAACCGTCTGGTCCCGGGCTTTTCTTTGTAGGGAGACTTTTAATGACTGCTTCTATTTCTTTTGGGGTTATGGGACTGTTTAGATGGTTTATCTGGTCCTGATTTAACATTGGCAACTGGTATTTGTCTAGGAAATTGTCCATTTCATCCAAATTTTCCAATTTTGTTGAATATAGGCTTTTGTAGTAGGATCTGATGATTTTTTTAATTTCCTCAGTTTCTGTTGTTATGTCCCCCTTTTGAGTTCTGATTTTATTAATTTGGATACTGTCTCTCTGCCCTCTGATTAGTCTAGCTAAGGGTTTATCTATCTTGTTGATTTTCTCAAAGAACCAGCTCCTGGTTTTATTGATTCTTTGGATAGTTCTTTTTGTTTCAATTTGGTTGATTTCAGCCCTGAGCTTAATTATTTCCTGCCTTCTACTCCTCTTGGGTGTATTAGCTTCTTTTTGTTCTAGGTCTTTCAGGTGCTCTGTCAAGCTGTTAGTGTATGCTCCCTCTAGTTTCTTTTTGTAGGCACTTAGAGCTATGAATTTTCCTCTTAGCACTGCTTTCATTGTATCTCATAAATTTTGGTATGATGTGTCATCATTTTCATTAAATTCTAAAAAGTTTTTAATTTCTTTCTTTATTTCTTCCCTTACCTGATTATCAAGGAGTAGGGTGTTGTTCAGTTTCCATGTAAATGTGGGCATTCCATTCTCTTTGTCATTTTTGAAGACCAGCCTTAGACCATGGTGATCTGATAGGATGCAGGGAATTATTTCAATTTTCTTATATCTGTTGAGGCCTGTCTTGTGCCCAATTATATGGTCTATTTTGGAGAAGGTACCATGAGGTGCTGAGAAAAAGGTATATTCTTTTGCTTTAGGGTGAAATGTTCTATAGATATCTGTTAAGTCCATTTGGTTCATAACTTCTGTTAGTTTTACTGTATCTCTATTTAGTTTCTGTTTCCATGATTTATCCATTGCTGAGAGTGGGGTGTTGAAGTCTCCCACTATTATTATGTGAGGTGCAATGTGTGTTTTGAGCTTTAGTAAGGTTTCTTTTATGAAATTCGATGCTCTTGTATTTGGCACATAGATATTCAGAATTGAGAGTTCATGTTGGTTGACTTTTCCTTTGACAAGTATGAAATGCCCTTCCTCATCCTTTTTGATAGTTTTAAGTTGAAAGTTGATTTTATTCGATATTAGAATGGCTACTCCCACTTGTTTCTTAGTGCCATTTGCTTGAAAAATTGTTTTCTAACCTTTTACTCTAAGGTAGTGTCTGTCTTTGTCACTGAGGTGGGTTTCCTGTAAGCAGCAAAAAGCTGGGTCCTGTTTGGGTATCCAGTCTGTTAGCCTATGCCTTTTTATTGGGGAATTGAGTCCACTGATGTTAAGAGATATTAAGGAGAGGTTGTTCTTGCTTCCTGTCATTTTTGCTAATAGTGGAGACATCGTTTGTGTGGTTATCTTCTTTTGGGTTTGATGGAAAAGGATTATTTTCTTGCTCTTTCTGGGGTATGATTGCCCTCCTTGTATTGGAGCTTTCCTGCTATTATCCTTTGTAAAGCTGGATTTGTGGGAAGATACTGTGTAAATTCAGTTTTGTCATGGAATATCTTAGTTTCTCCGTCTATGGTAATTGAGAGTTTTGCTGGGTAAAGTAGCTTGGGCTGGCATTTATGTTCTCTTAGGGTTTGTATGATATTTGTCCAGGATCTTCTGGCTTTTATAGTATCTGGTGAGAAGTCAGGTGTAATTCTGATAGGTTTGCCTTTATATGTTATTTGGCCTTTTTCCCTTACTGCTTTTAAAATTCTGTCTTTGTTTTGTACATTTTGAGTCTTGATTATTATGTGACGGGAGGTATTTCTTTTTTGATCTGGTCTGTTTGGCGTTCTGTAGGCTTCTTGTGTGATTATGGGCATCTCATTCCTTAGGTTAGGGAAGTTTTCCTCAATAATTTTGTTGAAGATATTTACTGGCCCTTTAAGTTGGGAATCTTCACTCTCATCTATACCTATTATCCTTAGGTTTGGTCTTCTCATTGCGTCCTGGATTTCCTGGATATTTTGAGATAACAACTTTTTGCATTTTGCATTTTCTTTGATAGTTGTGTCAATATTTTCTAAGGTATCTTCTGCACCTGAGATTCTTTCTTCTATCTCTTGTATTCTGTTGGTGATGCTTGTGTCTATGACTCCTGATTTCTTTTTTAGGTTTTCTATCTCCAGGGTAGTCTCCCTTTGTGATTTCTTTATTGTTTCCACTTCCATTTTTATGTCCTGGATGGTTTTGTTCAATTCCTTCATCTGTTTGTTTGTGTTTTCTTGTAATTCTTTAAAGGATTTTTGTGTTTCTTTAAGGACTTCATCCTGTTTTCCTGTGTTCTCCTCAAGTTTTTTGATAGTGTTATTTACTTCCTTCTTGTAGTCCTCTAGCATCATCATTAGAAATGATTTTAGATCTGGTTCTTGTTTTCCTGGTGATATGGGGAGTTCAGGACTTTCTAATGTGGGAGAACTAGGTTCTGATAATGGCAAGTACCTTGGGTTGCTGGTGCTTGTGTTCTTGCCCTTGCCTTTCGCCATCTGGATCACTTTTGTGCTATCAGAGCTGTCTCTGACTGGGGCCTGTCTTTCCTATTATCTAGGTTGTGTCAGAACTGTTTGGGATGGGTTTTGCTGCTTGAGTTAGAGATGAGGCCCAAGATGTGCTCGGTGCTCAGGTGGAAACCGGAAGGGGCCGGGGCTCCGGGTCAGGAGCGGATTCCTGGATCCCAATGAGTCCCAGTGGGTCCCAGTGGGTCCCAGTTGCTCCCTGATTGGGGGCGAGCACTGCCACCTCCTAGCCTAAGAAACTGCTTGAGCTAGCTTGAGCCACGGAGAGCCCCGCTCCCTCTAGGTTCTGTGAGATTGGGTGCAGAGCTGACTCCCGGGATCTGCTCTGGCACAGACCGGAAGGAACCCACGCTCCGGGCCCTGGAGTGAACTCCTGGGTCCCAGTGGGTCCTAGCCACTCCCTGTTCGGGGGCAAGCACTGCCACCTCCTAGCCCAAGACCCTGCTTGGCACAGAGGTCCTGCGAGCCCCGCTTCCTCTGGAGTCTGCGAGATTGGGTGCAGAGCTGCCTCCCGGGATCCGCGAGTGCTCGGGCCCAGACCGGATGGAGCCCGCTCCAGGCCAGGAGCGAATTCCTGGGTCCCAGTGGGTCCCTGTTGCTCCCTGTTTGGGGTGAGTGCTGCTTTTTCCTTACCTGGGATGCTGCGTGAGTTCAAGCTCCTGGGAGTCCCTGTTTTTCTTGGTTTTCTGCGGTTGGGTACGGAGCTGCTGCCTGCGCGACCTGCTCTAGGCTAGGTCCCAAACCGGAAGTCTATGTACCACAATTTCTTTATCCATTCTTCTGTTGAGAAACATCTAATTTGGTTACAATTTCTGGTTATTATGCATATAGCAGCAGTTAACATTGTTGAGCAAATATCTTCATGGTAGGATAAAATATTCTTTGGGTATATGGCCAAGAGACGTATTATTGGATCTTGAGGTAGATTGATTCTCATCTTCCTAAGGAATGGCCGTATCAATTTCTGTAATGGTTGTCTGAGTTTGCAATTCTACTAACAATGGATGAGTGTTTCCCTTAATCCACCTTCTCACTAGCATGAGCTGTTACTTTTTTTTTTATTAATCGTCACTATTCTTACATGTGTAAGTGTGTAAGGTTAAATCTCAAAGTAGATTTGGTTTGCATTTCCCTGATGGTCAAGGATATTGAACATTTGTTTCTCAGCCATTTGAGTTTCACATATAGAGAATTTTCTGCTTAGATCTGTACCTCATTTTTAAAAGGATTTTTTCTTATGTCTAGTTTTTTGAGTTCTTTTTATATTTTTGATATTTTAGCCCTCTCTTGGATGGTAAAAAAAAAAAGATTTTTTTCCATTTGGTAGGCTTCTGCTCTGTCGAATGATACTGTCCTTTCCTGTGCTGAAGCTTTTCAGTTTCGTAAGGTTCCATTAATTAATTATTGATCTTAGCGCACATGCTAACAGTGTCCCTGTTCAGAAAATCTTTTTCTGTATCAGTGCATTTGCAAACTGGTCTCTTTGCCTCCAGTTCTATGGGGTTATCACTGCATAGCAAAATGAAAGTGGGAATTGAATCATCTGTCTCTTCTAGTTTACTAGCATTAGTAATTATCTTTTTCTTTTTTATTTATTCATTAATCTCTCATACAGTATATCCTGACCTCAGTTTCCCTCCCTCCACTCATCCTATTTCCCCTTTCATTTAGCTAGCAATAAAATAAGATAAATAAAAATAAATTCCTTACCTTGTTCAGAAGCGTCCACCTACTTTAGTCCCATTCTCTTCTTGCATCCAATATTCCAGGTATAGCCAAGTTCGTTTTTGTGTTCATGTAGCAACTCATCCCCTCTCTCATTCTCATTCTACAGCCTACCATCAACTCCCTAGTATAGCTTTCATTATCACCCCCAGTCACAGGAAGAATTTACTCTTACTCGATCTTTTGAATTCTTTTGTCTCAGTAGGTTTGGCATTTACTTATTAGTACATCTCTCTCCCTTTACTTCATTCCTAGGAGTAAGTATAGTGTCTGAGGCTAAATAATTTGTGTTTCATGTATATATGCACAGACATGTGTATGAATAAATACACAAATACATGAATTCATGAGAAGCACAGGTAAGATTTCTGCTTTTCTGTGATAGCTAAAAATATCTAACAATATCCCTCACTGCATCATTATGAATAAATTCTTTTACATTTTCAAAATTCAGCTATAGAGAGGATTACATTTGTAGCTTTCATGAAGTATAGTATGGCTGAGGATTATCTTAGCTCATAGAGTATTTGCTGGCATTCATGAAGTCTACACCTTCAAACCCAGTATTGTATATA
Source organism: Grammomys surdaster (assembly GCF_004785775.1). Taxonomy (NCBI): domain Eukaryota; kingdom Metazoa; phylum Chordata; class Mammalia; order Rodentia; family Muridae; genus Grammomys; species Grammomys surdaster. The sequence goes on along the minus strand of NW_021604645.1, from coordinate 450,655 downwards.
TTGGGTATGGTGACACCATACCCATGATCCTAGCCCTCAACTTTGGCACAGTAGGAAAGAAAGTCTAAAGTTCAAGATCATCTTTGGTTACTAGCCAAAGTTTCATACATAGTTAGCTGTCTACAGAAATTAAGAAAAAAAAACTATATCTGGATAGGAAGGAAACTTGGTGGTTTTATTGGTAAGGATGATTATAACTAATATTTTTAAAAACCAAAGGTCAAAGTGGCTTACTGGAAAATATTTACTTCTTGACAACATAGATTCTGGTTGGATATTCAAAATAACTTTCTATGTAGCTCCAGCTTTCTTCCACCATCCCCACATAATCTTCCAAAATCTCCTCCTGGAATTCCTATACTTATATAGCCAAGTAAACAAGATATCACTACCAATCACATCTTCTTGTCCACAATTTAGCATTCCAGTGGAATTTCAATTGAAGTTTCACAGTAAGGACTACTTAAAAACACTCTCAGACATGTTGAGTTGCTATTAGAGATTCAGACTGGTCAAGCCATTGGAAAGAAACAGAGACCATCTGACAATCACAGAATCCCCCAAATTAAGAGATTGATCAGCTGAACTATGTGTAGGAGGCTCAGACCACCTGGGCTGCCTGAATGAGACAGTGTCTAACCTTTTGAACATCCTGCAAGTTGTTCATGTGCTCCAGGATTCAAGATTTTGTGAGCTGTCCTCCATGCTAGAGTGAGCTTTGGTGATTCAGCTGTCTGTGAACCATTTCTGGTCCTATAAATTACCCCTCAGACATATTCCTCTTAGAAACTCCAATGAAACTCATAGATTCACAGGGAAAAAAACACTTAAGAATACAGAGGAGCACAGAAACTTAGATGAGTTTTGGTTGTAATGAAGCAATGTAGAATTAACTCTGGGAGCATCCCTAAGAGTCTTCTCTGGAACAAAGACTATAACAATCAAGAATCACTCTTTCTAGAGAGCACTCTGTTTCATTACTATACAACTTTTCATTGCAAAGTTTTGCTTTATGTTGAGGTGTTATAACCTTTTCCTGTACAACAGAATCAATCTGTTCTTCCACTTAGTCCCTCCAAAAGCTGAATATGCTAACATATAGGATATATTATATTGTATTATATTATACTATATTATATGCATATGTTATATATGCATATATTCATTCTTAAAGGAACCTTACATTTTGTCTTCCTTTTTCTGGACGTATTCTAACAAAGAATGTCAGTGTGAGTCTTAAAATGTGAATCCATATACCAGAGATACATAACTCCTTTAGAGCATAAGACAACTGACTTCCTATATTCCAGCTTCTGTAGAAATGAGATCATCCATCTGCAAGCACTTTTTACAGTATAAAGCAGCACATTCATAGAAGGTATCATTATCCTTATAAATGTAGCTTGAAATTGTGTGAGCTTATTCAGCAGCCACATCACACTCTTGGCTCGTTTTTTAAGCTTGTGGTTAGATAAACTCCCCAGCTTTTTTCACAGGAGTTACTATGTGAAAGAGCCCATAATCATTTGTTCCATGGTCAGTAATAAATAAATCATTCACTTTTCTGTCTTTAAGAAAAATAGGACTAATAGTATCTAGATATCAGAGATAAATACCAGCTTAAATTTTTGACAAGTTGTAGGTCCCATCAAGCAACACAAACCACTTTAACCAAAATTGATGTTTTCTAAAGTGTAAATTCAGTTAACTAAGCATATTTTCTTCTCTGCATCACACGAAATACTTGATTTTCATCCACTTGTGGCATTGGAGTAGGGACAGCCTTAAAACTTTTGATTTCTTCTTTAGTAATTAATGGTCTTGTTTTCATCAACTACACTCTATAGCAAGAATTGAGCACTTTTTTCAGAAGATTTTTGCAAGCAATGTGAACAAATTAAATTATACAAAAGTATAGAAAGTGTAAATAGTAGTAAGCTTGAGATTGCGTGATTAATACAGTTAAGTAGAGATATGAAAAAATATACACCTTTCCACTATATTCTTTTTCCTCTCTAGGAACGTTTTGGTTCATTTACTTCTCAAGCCCATTAATCAGGGCCCATCTGCTAAATTCAGGATTAGTGGACCATAATGAAAAGATCAGGTTTTTTTTTTTTTTTTTTTTGATTGCAGTCACTTTAATTGCTTAGTCTATTTGTACTCTTCCATAGGGAATTGTTGATGGCATTTTCAAATATTGAGCCTTTGAAAAACTTCCCAATTAATTAATTGTATTATTTCAATCAGGCAAAGGCTACTGCATTACACAATGTTTTATTAACTCTCTTTGGTCTTGGTAGACTAGAATTTACAGTTTTCTATGGAAGAGAAAAAATGGCCAGCTTTCTTCCTGGATAATGAAAAGTACCCAGCAGTTTTTGCTAGGTCTACGTTTAATGTCTCTTCAGATGGTCACCAGAGGAAAGCAGTGCTGTGTCATCTGTAGGTATATCATATGCAGTTACACTGGCTGTGTTTTACTCCCACATGCCCTCCATTACTCTATGTGCCAGCTTCCTAGAGCAGCTTTCAAAAAGGGCTACAAGCTCAATGGCCAAAAATGATATAAGCACATTGTATTCCAATCTTTGAGACTAGATGTCTATAAGCACTTTCTTAGTGGTGTTGGTTTATTGTGACAGCACCAAAGAGAATGAAATTTATGTTTTCTCCAAAATTTTGGCAGTCTCTGGCCATCTTCAGTATCTCTGTCAACACTTGGGGTTCTATGTTTCTATGTGTAGTGTTTCTTTCTGTAAAGTTTCATCTTCTTATAATAATCCACTGGATTCTAGGGTTCACGTTATTGTAGCTTAACATCACTCAAATACTGAAAAGACTCTTTTTTCAAAAAAAAATTATGTTCACAGACATTATGATCAAGCACACAGCTTGCAGGGGGTACATTGTTCCATCCATAATGACATGCCTACTTACATCTAGGCTCAAAGGACAGTTAACAGCAGGATAGGACCTAAAAAAGTTTATTTCCAGAGTAGAAGTTTGACAAATCAAAAATCTGAGCACCTGGGAGCCTGCATATGTGAATTTCCATATAATTTAAATTGTTGGAGAAACACATCAGTAGACAAGTTTCAAGCAGCTTTTAAGAGGGAAGTGTTTTTGTACATTTGAGCTTTAATCTTGGGGCTCAATCTACACGTCCTGCTTTCCAAGTTCAGGAATAGAAATCCCTGTATACATATGAAGAATCTTTCAAAACTGGGATTATTTCCAATATTGTTTTGTTTTTTTCTTCCATTTCCTGAGGACATAAGGAATTACTAATTTTAATTGTATCCCTTGACAGAAATATTTCTTTAATACCTGTAAATTTTAAGGTCTAATGTATTTATACAATAAATATGTATTTATGAAGAAATATCAATTTATAACTAGAAAAAATAAAGTCTTTTGTTTTGCCACAGTATTGAGGACAACAAATGCTGAGAAATGTAATATTAGGAGTACATGTGCAAATCACAGAAGTACTATTGTGAGCCAGTATAACTTGGGTTATTTTCCTTACTTAACCAGCCCTTCCTCTTTAAAAAACAATTGAGAGGAAATGGGGTATTTGGGGAAGTAATGGATAAAAGGTAGCATTATTCTACTGTTTGCTTATAAGTAGGTTGTCAATAACTACAAATTGAGTTTCAAGATTCTTTTTATATACGAGTGTCACCACCTGGATTATATTTAGTTTTGACATATGATGCAACTGTGTACTCTTTCTAGTACCTCATACATAGAAATGAAGATGCCATGTATGCCAGAGAGGCAAATACATAGTTCAGCAAATAGATAATCAAGAAGTACTGAATAAATTAACATGTTGATATTTTGTGCCAGTTAACAAAGGTGGAACCTTGAGATTATGATCCTTACATTATTAATGCTGGAAGAGTGATATGGGATGATTTAATCTTTGGTCTGTGTAGAGCTGTGAAATAAGTTCTCACACTCCCTTCTTTTCCTGGAGATCATTTTTTGTGTCACCAAACATGACCTTTGTAATAGTATTGTAATTTGCATATATTTAAATAGTACTTCATACAATATATGATTTAAGTAATGATTTATTAGGTTGAAATCATGCAACAAAAACATTAATTGAGCTCTAATTATAAAACAAACACTTTTCTGAACCCTAGGGGTATAAGTAATACATTTTTCCCTCATGACTTTTATTGTCCCATCAGAGGATAGAGTAAGTAAATTAATTTACTATTTTACATGTATGTAACAATTCAAATTGTTATTAAGTGTTTAAGTAGAAAGAAGTAATGTCAGTCTATGTATGAATGGATCAAGATGCCTGGATTCAGAAAGTCCAAAATATAAATTTTAAGGATGAGTAAGAAATGTCATATGAAAAAAGAAGAGGCATATGTTTCATAAATAGGAATAGTATATATTAAGGTCTTACAGAAGCAGAAAAGGCCAGACATTTTTGCATGTCTTAAGTTTAATATAGCTAGAGCATGAGAATTTGCAATGATCCAGAAAATGGTGGCATACAGCAAGGCTAGGTAGATGAATTATGTTTGTGTCATACAGAATCTCAAAGAAGCACTCCCACCAAAGATGGCTGATGATGCTACTTATGTACACCTGTATTTTAAACTTTTTATCTTGAAATAATTTCACACATAACAAAATGGTTGCCAAAGTAGTACACAGAGTTCCTGTACATTCTTCCACACAGCTTCCTTTATGAGGGCTCTAGTTAAAATAATATGTCATAATTAATTTCTGACAAGTGATAACATCAACACGAAGTGATCTATTCAGAAAAAGAAGGATGTGGTTGTTCTCATGTGGTAAGATTAAAAACACTCACTTAAAATTAAACTATGATTCAGATATAGGGTTACAAGCTATAAATGAACAATAGAAAGGTAGTTCCTGTCTTTAAGAATATTGCAATGTAGCAGATTTTGTGATAGATTGTGTATAGTTAGGTGAGAGTGATAATATATTATTAAAACTGCCCCAATGACTTATACTTTATAAATTCACCTCTCCCAGATTTAGAGGTTTGAAAACAATATTTCAGTAATTGACCTGATTCTTTTAGCATTTAGTTGCTTCTCTTTCTGTGAATAAATTTGATCATGGTCAAACCATAGTGTCACTGAAAATTCTGGGGCTTTGGTGCTCATCTTACACAGATACAATTTAAGTGGCTTCTCTATCTATGCCCAAAGTATATTTTAACATTATCCATTGTTTTAAGTGGAGATCTATTTAGCTGAAAGGCTTTCTGCTAAGGCAAATGATGCAAATTCTGTCAAAGACTAGGCTTTGAATAGGTGGAGCTCTGCTCCAGGATATTGGTTAAAGAAAGTCACAAGTCCAGCATAGATTTAAAAGGAGGCAAAATGGCCCCTACCTTTGAAAAGAAGGAATTATATGCATACAATGGTCAGTAGTGACTCTTGCAGAAACTCTATTACAGAAAAGTCTGTAAGGAGATTAGGATTAGAAATTGCATGAATAAATCAGAAGTCCAGATTTTTCAAGGTAGGGTACTCTCAAGAGAACATATGGTCCACTCACATTGTTTTTCATGTGAAGAAACGCAAGCATCAAGAGAAAACGTGCAACCATCACATAAATCCACAGAACACACAATATCCCAAGTAGTTATTCTCAACCAGTGCTTTTTATGCTACATTCTTTTACCTCTCTTTTTCTAAAGGAGGAGGGATCCATATACTTGGAGATTTTTTCTTCATTCCACATTATCTAAATAGCATTTGAATGCCATATAGCTTGTTTCTAAGAAATATAACAAACTTTATTTTATCTGTCAAAGAAAAAAAAGTAGATGTTATACCATCTTAGGAAACCAAGGAAGACGTTCGGGTATGGCTATGTTTTATTTTGAGTGCTGCTTCCCAAACGGATTCATGCAGTGCCATTTTATGTTTGCTTATTCTATCTGTCGAGAGAATGACTTACTTGCAGTTCCATGCCTCATATAGTCTGTAAATTACAAATAGCAACATTCAGCTCTACTCCTTTGACCTTTTCAACACTGTATAATTTTCAGGGTATGCCAATGCACATTGCCTCTTGTTTACAGCCTCGGTGAACTGTGAAAAAGAGGTGGTGTGGCCATCAAATCAAAATATACAATATCGAGAAGGTCAAAATAATGCTTCATAAAACCAATTCTCAAAGTGAGGTTTAAAATCAAGATAAATCTGTCTCATTACTGTCTCTTCCCTCCCATCGTACCCATGGAGATTGAGCATGAGGGCACATGTTCATAATGCCAGTCCTCAGATGGCAGAATCAGAAGTACTGCAAAATAACAATGAGCATGTTCCACACAGCAAATTCAAAGACAGCTAGAATTGCCTAATGTGATCCCATTTCAAAGAAAGAAGTGGTAAAGGAGAGATTGCGTACATGTTAATGATAAGGAAGAAGACATCTATGAATGATATGATGAGTAAAATTGTACCATGTGTTTAAATGCATTTTGAAATGAATTTTACTATGTTTGAGTATACACAAGATCCATCTCAAAATGAACTGATATCCAACTTGTCAGCTCTGAAAACATACACATATGTGTGAATAACCTTATATTTACTGAAATCACATTTATATATTTAGAAGTATATCTAACTAACATTCAAAGAAAAAGACATTCATGAATTTGAAAGAGAAATAGGTGATATACATGGAAGGGTTTGGATGAAATAAAGGAAAGGGAGAAATAGTATATTGTATTGTAGTTATATTATAATCTCAAAAAGTAGAATATTTTGAAAATATTTTGGTTAATATTTTTTTAATATTTTAAAATATTTAAAGATAGGCTAATATTATTAACCCATGTATAGAAACATAATGGATTTCTTTTTTTCCTTTTTAAATTTTATTCCTCTCTCATATGTTAAGTCCTGACCACAATTTCCCCTCCTCCCAAATCTCCCACCTCCCCACTCCACTTGATCCACAGTTTCTCTGTTTCCTTTCAGGAAAATGTACTCACCCCAGGGATATCAACTGAACACAGCATAAAAAAAGTTACAATAAGACTAGGCACATCATGAGTTTCTATTTCAGGTTTCAAAATGTTTTGTTTAAAATTTGATTTATTTGTATATAAGTATTGAAATCCCACTTAGCACATACAGGTTGGGGAATAGAAATCAATGTTCAGATTTTAAAGAAGGTCAAAACTAGGATATCAGTGGCATTCTACACTTAGTAGTGGAACCATGTCTACAAAATCAATGTAAAACTGAAGTCACACAACTAATTGAGAAGAACCAGCTTAGAGAGGAAGGGCCCTATTGAAAATGGAATACTGGCAGAACAAAAATTCAAAAGCATCAAATATAGTGGGGCTTTTGAAAACCCAAGTCTAGCCAGAAATAGTAGTGCTTTCCAGTAATACCAATATTTGAGAAGCTGCTGTAGGAAGATCATAAATTGAAGTGCATATAGAAAGAAACAAACCATGACAAGGATAAGCAAGGTGTGTATGTTCATTAAACATGTATGTGTACTCATAAATGTACAAGAGACAGCCACAGGTTCACATCAGGTACATTTTTTTGTTGATATCCATCATATTTCTTGAAATAGGATTTCTCACTAATCTTAGAAAGAATTCACTGGGTTTGCCTATACTGGCCAACAAACTTCCTTGGTCAGCCTGTATCTAACCCCACCCAGTACTGGTGATCCAGGAGAATTCTACCATATCTGGTCAAAGTCAGATCCAAATGTTTGTTCAACAAGCACTTTACCCACTGAGACATTTCTCCAGCTTGAACTTTGATGAGGGTAAAGTGCTGAAGATGGAACCTGGGACATTATACATACTAAGCAAGACATTTACCACTGAACTTGCTCCCAAGAATGAATAAGACACAGGAGTTCCCCAATGCAAGAGAGAATTGCTTCTAACCAAACCTTGTATAACAACTGTGGCAGTGCCAGGTTTACAGTTAAATTCCATTAACTACTTGAGACTACTTACAAATATCATCCCTCAACTTTGGAATATGAAGATATCATGGTACATGTTACTAAGATTAACATAGATGACCTTTTTGCAGTACTGGGAATTGAATTCAAGCCTCCCCCACATGCTATGTAAGTACTCTAGTACTGAACTGTATCACCAGCATAGTAATAAGCTCTGAAACACTAAAAAAATCTAACAGTTGTCATAAGCCACAGATGTATAGTTTGATTTTTTTCATGTCACTTAGCTTTAATCATCAAACCTTTATCTATTATCAAAAGTAATATGTTTGGATTTCACACTGCTTCCACACTTCTTGTAGCATTGTAAGGTTTGCCTCATTTAGCTAATGTTTGTCAGATCTTAAAAAATAAATCCCAAATGCTCACTAATTACCTGCTATCAGACTTCAAATATAAGAAGAACAGTTGTGGGGGCCACCCAGATGAGGCCCTTTAGCAGCTAGCAGAAAAGAAAAACAAACAAAAAAAACCCAACACATTTCTTTATTACTGACTTCTGGGAACAAAGTAGTAGAATCTTTCCCATTCCTCTTTTTCTATGTGTGACACTGGAAGCCTTCATTGATCAAAGACCAGTCAGTGCTTGCAAATTCATTCTCAAAGCAGCTCAGGCAGGGTCCAGAATAGTATTGACTAATAGCTACCAATTAAACCCCAGTGTATTGATATCCTAGTAAATAGCAAATTATTGTCTATAAAGCAAAGAACAGTTCTTTAAGTGTGAGGAGACAAAGAGTATACTTCATTTTGTGTCACACCGAGGCGTTGTGGTACTGGTAAGCAATGTACCACTTTAACTCATATCCATAGAGCAGAGATTCATTCACTCAATGGGTATTTATTGTTCACTTTCTATTTACCAGGAACAATTCTAGGCATTGGGAAAACAGCAGTAAACAAGATGAACAAAAGTATCTGCCTTCACTCCACTCTGTGCTCACAATTTAGTTTGGAAAATATAAGTTACTGGATAAGCAAACAATAAGACTTTCAAGTGGCCTCAACAGTTAGATAAAAACTAACATTGTATAATAGAAACTAACTGAAAGAGCCTAATTAATGTTATATGGCTTGAAAAGGTATTTCTGAAGGGGTCATATTTAGCTTGACAATCCAAGTGAAGGGTTCACTGAAAGCTTGAGAAATTACAGCCAAAATAACTAGGTTTACTCTGCCCAATCTCATGATTATCAGATTGGGAAAACTGGGAATAAACAAGTAACAATTAGCTCATAAACTTGGCTTCACTGGTTGCTTAAAATGAACAGAATATAAACCTTTTTCTCCCGTTTAAAGATGTTTTAAATACATAAATCATACTTAGTTTTGTAAGTTTGAGTTGTAAATACTTGTATTTGTGTGCTAAGTCCTTTCCAGTGTCTGGAAGTAGTGGAACAAAAAATTCAAAACATTTCAGAGGAGAAGATGATAGATTACATGTGGTTCATAGCCACAGAATAGGTCAGTTGAGTTGTCATCTAGTCAGGACTTGTCTCTAAAAGCAACTGGACGATGATCCTAAAAATATCAAGGCAGCCTTTTCCTTGAATCCAATAGGACAGATTAAGAATCAAGTTTTATTCTCTGTAATTGGCCAGTTGTGAGTTTCTGCATTACTCACTGTCTGACACACACACACACACACACACACACACACACACACACACACACAAAACTTCACTGATGAGGTTTGAGAGCTGTTCTAGTCTGTGGATACAGAGAAATGAATTTAGGCAACAGTATTTTCATTTTAAAAAAATGACACTAGACTCACCCCTGGGACCTGTGACTATCCCAGCCACGAGCTCTTAGGAAGATTTATACTGCCAGGAATGTGTTTTCTCTTGTAGTGTAGTTTTTAGATGGAGCAGTAGAGAATGAGTATGATCAAAGATTTAAAGATTTAACTACATGAAATCTTTAAAAGATTAATAAAATGTTATATTCAAAAGAATTAAATCAGGGAATATTTCATTTTATATACTCTTCTTTTTTGTTAGAACCATACTATTTTCCTGAAGTAAAGATATTTATATTTAAAAGGAATCGTTTTGATGTTTCTATTTATTCTTTGAGAATTTCATACAATATAAATTTGATTATATTCTTTCCCCCTCCACCTGCTCCCAGATCTTTCCCTGATTCCTTACTCCCCCAACTTTATGTTTTTTCCTTCTCTCAAACAAACAAACAAACAAACAACTCCTCCAACAGACACATGAAGAAACATGGAGTCTATGTTCTGTTGGAAAACAATTTATGAGCATTAGGTTTGCCTTGAAGTATGGTCAATATACCCAAAGTCACTCCACTGAAGACAATTGATCTTCCCTCTCCCAGCAACTGTCAATTGTGAATTGCTTCTTGGCTAGGTACGGGGCTTTGTGCCTCCTCCTCTCCTCCATGCTGGGATTTTGCCTGAGTTGAGTTTATATATTGCTTATTCTGTTTTAGTTACTGAGATTTCTTATATCGATCTGCCTTTTGTATTCAGAAAAATGTTATTTACTTCAAGTCATCCCTATTCTGGTTACTAAAATCTTTCCACACCCTCTTCCATGTGCATCCCTGACACTTGAGGGGAGGGATGTGTTAAAGATATCCCATATAGCGATGAGTCTGTTAAAGTCTTTCAATCTCCAAACATGGTCTCCTTGTGGATCTTTATGTCAAGTACCATTTATTAGAAGAAGCTTCTTTGCTAAGGGTTATGTGATGCTATGATCTATATGTGTAATATATCATTAGAAGTCAATGAGATTTGTCCTAGGGTCTATAACACACTAGTCACTGGTTCTTGGTATCGCTAGCAGTGTTAGGTTGCATGTCATGAAGTAGTTATTAATGCCACTAAGAAGTGGCTGGCTGAATAGTATTCCATTGTGTATATGTACTACATTTTTTAATTCATTCTTAAATTTCATGACATCTAAGTTGTTTCCAGTTTCTGGCTATTACAAATAAAAGATGTTAGGAACATATTGTATCATGCACTGCCATCTCCATTCAACCATTCTTCCTATTATAATTTACTCATTATCCTTTTATAAAACAATATTCTTTTTGTCCTTCTGTGAAAGATCTTAATCTTTCCTTCACCTACAGTCCTTTACTAACTACCTAATGTCTGTGGATATTTTAAATAAAACTCATATATCTAAAAGTTAAAAGCTAATGTCCACATATGTGAGTCAAACCGTGCAATGCTTTTCTGTTTTTCATGAATCTGGGTTATATCACTCAGGATGTGACTTAATTAGGACTTTAATTGATATGATTTAAAGAACAACTAATATGAAATAATGTAGAGGGGAAAGGGTTTGTTTCACCTTACAATTCCAGAGCACAGTCCATCCATAAAGAAAGATTCCAGGAACTCAAACTGGACAGGAACCTGAAGGCAAGAGCTGATGCACAAACCATAGGGGGTGTCAATACTGACTTGTCATTTCCATATTATGTGTCTTGCTTCCTCTTAGCACCAAAGACTGCCAGCTTGAGAATAGCACTGCACATAGTGAGCTGGCCTTTCCTATATTGATCATCAATCAAGAAAACTTATCACATGCTTGCCTACCGGCCAATCTGGTAGAGAAACTTTTTCAATTTATGTTCCTTATTTCAAAATGAGTATGCCTGTGTCAGATTGACTTACAAATGACCAGCACAAAATGATTGCTTCTAGCTCTATCAATTCCTGTGAATTTCATTTTTCTTATCAGCTAAATAATATTCTGTTCTAGGAATGTGGTGCATTTTCATTATCTTTTCATGAACTGATAGATTACTATGTTGTTTTCAAGTTCTGGTATTATGAACAGAGCAGCAATGACATGAGTGAGCAAGTATCTCTGCAGTAATATGTACAGTCCTTTGGGTATTTGCTCAATATTTATATACCTGGATCATGTGATAGATACATTTTCAGCTTTTTGAGAAACCACCGCAGTAATTTCTATAGTGGCTGTACCAGTTCGCACCTTCACATTGACTATAATTTTACATGTAATTATATTTAATTGAACTTGGCAATTCTGACTGATATAAGATGAAATCTCACAATTATAACTTTTTAGCTTTTTTAGCTCCATGAGATCCCATTTATTAATTGTTAGTTTTAGTGCCTGCACTATTGGGGTCCTGTGCCAATGAATTCATGTGATGATAAAATGGGTTTCCCAGAAGAAGCAGACATATTTATCTGATTTTATTATCTAATATGCTAGTCTATTATTTTATTAAGGAACTAAGACAGTTAATATTGAAAGTTATTATTGAACTGTGTGTATTAATTCCTGTTATTTTGTTGTGGAAATGTTGTTTTAAATCTTTTTGGTTTACTGTCCTGAGGTTGTTTATTCCTTATGTCCTCTTCGGTAGGGTTAACCACTTTATGTGAAAGTTTCTTTTCTTGTATCTTCTATAGAGCTGTATTGGTAGAAACATATTGCTTAAAATTGTTTTTATCGTGAAATATGCCTTGTTCTCCTTCAATTATGATTGATAGTTTTTCTGGGTATAGTAGTCTAGGCTGGAATCTGTGGTCTCCTAGAATTTGTAGATCACTTGTCAAGGCCTTTCTGACTTTTGGAGTCTCCACTGAAAGTCATGTGTTATGCTAACAGGTCCAAATTTATAAGTAACTTGTTTTTTTTCCCTTGCAGCTTTTAATATCCTTTCTTTGATCTGTGCATTCAGTGTTTTGATTATTGCATGCCATGGAGAATTTCTTTTCTGGTCTGGTCTATTTGATATTCTGTATGTTTCTTGTGCTTTGATAGACATAACTGTTTGTGTTTTTTTACAGTATTAATTAAATCATTTATTCATATTCTCTTTAAGGTCCTTGGACATACTCATAGACATTGTGCTACAGCTAAGTTCTTTTGTCAGGGAATACTATACTAGAGGTGCTGATTTTGGTGTGAGCCATATTGTCTTTGTTGTTCATATCTATGTTTTTGTTATGAGTTCTAAGGATCTGGAGTTACAATGTTTATAGTATTCCTTGATGTAGATTATCAAGTCTCAGCCCTGTTGAGCTTGTGTTCTGGTCTTTTCTTTGCTATTACCCAAATATGTTGTGTTATGAATCAGTTGAATGTTGCTTGGTTTAAGTCTTCTTGGTGAGTCACTCTGGTTTACAGGGTTTAGACTTTGACTGGTCTAAGATCAGAGTGATAGGTAGTATGGTTGATAGGCAAGCAGACTGGTAGGGGATGGTTTGTGTTTGGAAGCCTCTAATTTGAGTTCTGGATGGGGTTCCACAAAGTCTCAGGGACCAGCAATATAGAAGGGGAGCTGAGGGTCTGGATAACTTGTAGATTGACTTTGGAATTTTCTGTTGGGACAATTAGTTTGAATTCTAAGTTGAAGGCCCTAGCCAGTTCCAGATCAGTGTGGTGAATAATGTGGCTAATATGTGAGCAAGTGAGTGGAGAATGTGGCTGACTATGATGATATCTTAAATAGGGTTTGGGGTCTGAACTCCTGTTGTCCTTAGTCCTGGAGCCCAATAGTTGGTGGGGGCCAAAAGTAGGGAAGAGGAGTCAGGAGTCTGGAATTTGGCTCTGGGATTCCTTACCTTAAATTATGCTTACATCTGAGGATTCAGTCTCAAAGTTCTTCAACAACAATAAATGATGAAGCAATGTTTAGTAGAAAGCAGATGGGGAACAGGGAAAGGGCTGACTCTGTATGTATCTTTAAGTAGGATTTGATATCTGTCTCTATGAAGTCCAGGGTCCAGTGTGGTTGTTATCTCTGACAGTTGGTAAGAGGGGGTGGATAATCTGGTCTGAGATTTGCTGCCTGAAATTCTGGTAGGAACTCAATTTTCATACTCTAAGCAGTACAGATTTGATCAATGGCTGAGGTGGCTGATAGGCAGGCAATCAGGGAAAGTGGGTTGACTCTTGAAATCTCTAAATAGAGTCTGGATTTAGCTCCCAAAGGTCCAGGTCTCATGATTGGTGGGCTGTCCAGAATCAAAGTTTATAATGAGTTAAGTCTGGAAATGCCTCATGCCCCTCCTCATATTACATATCTATGACAAATATTTGTCCATCTAAGTTTTCTGTCATATTAAGTATAGAGACATCTAATAAATTTTGTTTTTATCAATAATTTCTTAAGCATATTTTATCTTGGGGTCCTTTGTGTGAAAATGTATATGTGTCTGTGCATGTGCTTTTATATGTATACATGTATATATGTATGTGTATGTTTGTTGTATCCCTCGAGTACAATTGAGTTGAGTGTACTACCAAAATATAAGAGTAAGTTCTGGTAAACTGTATGAAAACCAGATGCGTTCTATGTCTTTTAGCACTAGGCTTCATTTTGTCTCGTGTAATAGAATAATGACCCCTCAACAGATGTTCACAGAGTAATTGCTGGAACCAATCAATATGTTATCTTTTATGACAGAGAGAATTAAGACCACAGCCAGAATTATCTACACAGACCCATGTTATAAAGGTACCTAGAAATGAAAGTGAGGGTCAGAAGATTGGGGAAGAATGATGTGATGTCATGAGCTAATGGTTATCTCAGTGATGTACACAGTTAAGGAACTACTGGCCAAGGAATGAGACAGTAGTAGTTAGATGCCACAAAAGCCAAGGAAGCAGACTATCATTGGAGTATCAAGACAGAAATGCAGCCTGTCAACACACTGATTTTAGTCCTAATGAGAATCCTATAAGGCTTGTGATCTACAGTGAAGTTATACTACCTTAAATTACTAAGTTTGTGGCAACTTTTTACAACAGGAGTAGATAACTGTTTGCTCTCCTCTCATGGACCTGTACTGAACAGTAACCAACACCACAGAGGAATCCTATTGACCTTGTACATTTAGATTGGCTGTAAATTAAAATCTAATGGATCACTGTAACTCAAGCAGATCATACCGGTCATTTCACTTATCAGAATATGTGTGTGTGTGTGTGTGTGTGTGTGTGTGTGTGTGTGTGTAGGCTTCTACTTAACAAGCTTTTAAGAGTTCAAAAAAACTTCAGTATTAACCTGAGCATAGTACATATGCTTATAGTATTTTTTTCTCATTGGTCAATATCAAGATGATTGACTAGGTAGTTGTGGTTATGGATTTCTATTAAGGAAAAGTTGCTTGGCTTTTACAACTAAATCCATGAATTTGGCTTCACCATTAGCCAGATAATTTAACAAGAAAAAAATATTAGTACTTCATATTTAAGACCAATTGTTCATCCTTAAAAACATATATATATATATATATATATATATATATATATATATATATATA
>NW_021604645.1:430898-435245 GCF_004785775.1 Grammomys surdaster | reverse complement strand
TGTGTGTGTGTGTGTGTGTGTGTGTGAATGAATGTATACATCAGCACATATATAACAACAATTAGTAGAAGAGGTCATGAATTTTAAAAAGAGCAAATAGGGGTATACGGGAGGATTTTGAGGAAGAAGAGGGAAAAATATGGGTAGTATTATAGTTTAAAAAAATAAAAGGCATTTTTAAAACAGAATGATTATTTTAGTATTTTCTTATTAGCATAATACTGAGCAAGAGATTGAAATTTCCCTCTATCAAACATCTTGAACTAATTACCTAAGTAGATGGAATTATTTTAATGTGCCAAATAAAAAATTTTTAATATATTTAATATAAATAATATAAATTACATATAAATAAATTTAGTTGCAAATGGTTGATTGTATGAGTGAGAACTACCATAGGAACGCAACATGTGAATGATAGCAATTTTAAAATATTAGGTGTAATTCAAATACTCAGTAACTCTAATTTCAAACTTTATGAGTCTTTTCCCTTTAATTTCAGTGCTACCATATGGTACGTCTGGCCAAAGGAACATTAAAAACTGTTTTTGTTTTCAAGGATTATTAAGTTGTTACAACTGAAAAAACATAGATATTGGATAGGAAATTTCCATATTGACTCAAATCCGTAGTATTAGCTGTAGACTCTTTTCATGCGATCTTTTAACGGAGATGATTTTCTGAGTTTGTGAGATGGTGTTTTCCTATAAGTCACTATCCTTCTCCATATTTTGCTCCATATTTGCCTCCATAAAATGGAAGCCAAAGTGATAATTTAAGTGTGCCTCTTATTTAGTTAGATTCAACAAAAGAAGTGACATGTTAGTAACCATATTTTAACACACAAATACGAGTTTATTACATAACAATCTTTTTTCTTTTATTTATAAATAGTAACTGTATGAAAAAATTCTAAACATTGGGAAAATCAAGTCACATTTTGGCATGTATTTAAGTAAAAGAATCAAATTTAGGAAATGATGATGATTGTAAAAAATCCAAGTAATCTTAGTAATCTTCCAGCTGAGGGTCTACCCGTACTCACAAACAAATCATATAAAACATCGATGCTGCATCATTTCTGTTTCTATCCACTAAAATAAAGCTAATGTAATCAGATAAATCTTATTTTTTTTCAAAAATATATAACAAGCTCTGCATGAATTAACAAAAATCTGTCCTGAATAATGGAAACACAGAGAAATAACAAAAGAATAATCAATAATTTGGTATAATGATTTTGTCTAACTTGTTATTTTGATTAACCAAATCTTACCATTTAAAACCATCTAAATTTTCATGGGCAGATTTGTTGAAAGAGAGGCATATATTTAGCTGACTTGAATCCTCTAAAACTGAAGTATTGCATTTTGCTTAAACCAGTTTCTGAATAGTTTCTGAATCATTCACACTATTCATTCAGAATCGGACAATTTCATTTACCTTAAGGGTTTGAATCACTTCCTATACAGGATGAGATTGACACTTGTAAGTCTTCCCCTTGCCAGAAGCATGAATCTAGCAGTTTTTGGTTCTTTGGCCCTCATTTAATTTCATTGAATTATTAGGTTTTGTTACAAGTCATTGCCGTTATTTATGGTATGGTTTGTGTGTTCTTTCTAGGACTGAAAGTTTAGAAAGAAGTGGATGAGATTTCTGGCATTTCTGATGATAATAACAGATGATTATGGAATTAAGGCAAGAGCAACAGACCATCTGGCAGGCATGTGTATGAACTTTTAATTTTCTAGGTGTATCTAGATCGAAACAGCAAGTTTTAAAAATGTAAGCTGACTCCATCTAATTAAATTTAGCCTCTCTATAAAATGATATAAGATGGTCGTGGAACAGAAAAGGCTGACCTTGCTATATGCAAATCTGTGGACAGTCAGCAAAGCATTGCATCAAAAAACAACCTTGTTTTAACAACCAGAAATCTACTTTCAGTAAGGATTTCCTAAGAAGAGTAGTATGTGGAACTGATTCTCTACAATCAGACTTTAGCTCACTAAGCAAAAGATCGCCGGAAGGATTAATCAGAAAAGCTGCTCATTTCAGTTTGGGATTTACAAACAATAACCATTGGAAACTCAGTTCTGAATCTCTCAATATAGAATGGTCATGAGCCAATGCAATGTGGAAAGAGATGCTATTTTAGGAATCTTCTTACTAGCCTTCCTGCTAAATTTTCCCCAAGTTGCTATATCTTCCTTCTGATACTTAATTCCTTTACCAAATGTAAGAAATGATGCCTTCCATGGCACAATAAAAATCTTATGTATGGTAAAATACTTTGCAATTGGCAAAACAGTCTGAAAAACATGGAAAGTGTCTTAATAAATATTATATTATTATCCGTAGTGTAGTTGTAGGCAGAAATGTCCAAGGTGTACAAGGAAGAAGCAGAAGTTGGTAATAAAAGGACATTCACAAAAAGCCATTATGCCCAAGTGGATAATGACAGAAGCAAGGAGAACTAAGGGTTAAAAAGATTTTGCTTTACACTTCTACTCATCCAAGTTCTGGAATGACCAGTTACACCAGTAACTCCCTAGAAACAAATGTCTTGCTGTCTTTGATTTGTTTAAAACATTCACCTGTGTCAGCCCCTGGGGCAGATCCTGCTATAGAAAATCAATCTATCCACAGACCAGCAGAAGGAGAGGAGAAAGGCTGGACACAGAATGGGAATGGAGATAAAACAGACTAAGAGCATTAAATTATCCAGTGTCATGAACATGCCAATAAGAAAACAGCAATGGTGACTATATCACTCACAGTCCCATTACTGAGTGTCCTTTATTTAGGTATATCTATGGGGTTTATCCCCATTTTCTCCTTCACAGTCCCTGGGAATTCCAGAGGAAATGTCTTCTCTGATCATATTTTTTTCAGGTGAAGACAGAACCACAAACACTTTTTTGATGAGGTCATAAACTGTAGACCATATATTCCTTACACATTTGACAAACAGGTATCATTTTGAGACTCTTATGAGAATCAGAGGAACTCTGTGGAGACAATTAAATTCATAGGTTGAAACCACGCAGTCAGCTTCTAGAGAGTCATAATATTGTGTACCCTATGTTAGAAACCTGTTTACCATTGCATTAATTTCTTGTTGTTTTGTGCATTCACTTACCAGGCTTACAATTGACCATCAGCAATGAGATTAGATTCTTTTCCTGACTTAAATACTTAGGCCTTAAATTCCAGCCAGGAATTGGCATGGTGAAGCACAATTAGAATGTAACAAATAAGTAATTGGGGAGATTATTGGAGGTGGGAGTAGTCCAGCAATCACTGAGTCCCATGAATCTGAGTCAGATCTGGAGAATGTAAAGAAGCTATGGGAGACATTTATTACGGTTGCTCTGAGACTGAAAATCAGAAATTTGGGACCTGCCAAATGATTGAGTGAATAAAGGCTTACCACCAAGGTTGAAGACCTGACTTCTGTACTCTAAACCCCATGTGGTAGAATAAGAGAATGGAACACACACACATACTCACATACAATCAACCGATCAATAATTGACATTTAGAAATCTTCGTGTAGCAATAGTATAGTAGGAAAACTGTGACATGAGTCATTTCACATTCAAACATTCAATTGTGGCTTGCCATCTGGGAAACAGATCTGTTTACTTGATAAGAGTACTATGGACATATTATATTAACCTGTAAGAAAAGTGCCTTTGTCCTTGCACTGAGTATAAATGACAAGAGAAGATCCTGAGCTGTTCCTGGAGAATTTGAGTGGTTGTCAGTAGGGTTTAAGGGTTTGTAAGGTGTAAAATGTGTTTCTGTGAAAAGATAAAAGTCACCATGTCAGCGGAAGGAAAGGGAATAAACATGAATAAATAATGTGCAGTGCTCTTTCTTCAGCCTCACAGGATTCTCACTGAATACCCACTCTTTACTCAGAGAGCAAATAACTCCACACAATCAGTGACTTGGCAAAAAGAAACTATTTCTTTATATACAGGACAAGGGTGTTAGTTTTTATTGTTGCTGTTGTGCTGCTGCTCGTAGTGGTGGTGGTAGTTTGGTTTTGGTTTTCTTTTTGTTTTTTACTTAACCCACCACTCAAACTTGCTAAGTGTTTTTAAAGTAACAGCAAGTTATTAAATGTGGCTTTGAAATGTAACCCCAGAACATAGATAGATCTTACCCATGATTATAAGACTTCATGGTATCTGAATCAAAACCCAGGTTATCAGTTAGGCATTGGGTATCCAGGATATCAAACATCTGGATTCAATGTAAGACTTAGGGAGCCAGTGAATATTCCTGCTTATAAATATCACCCTGGGGTGTGTGTGTGTGTGTGTGTGTGTGTGTGTG
>NW_021604645.1:395864-430888 GCF_004785775.1 Grammomys surdaster | reverse complement strand
AAAAAATAATTACTTATTATACCCTCCAAGAATATTCTAAACTGAACCTTGAGCTTTCATACTCTTGACACAGTGAGTCCAGAAGAATTTTAAACAATTCCCAAGAATATGATGCTAAAGAAAAGACAGAAAGATTTGGGGGTCACTGAACCCCGACATTTCTTCTTCTTCCTAATGTGAACATGTAAGTAAATCTCTTGAACTTTACTGTGACTTGTCTCTAATTAGTGTATCAGGGTACAGGTAGCTCAGCCTACATTTTAGGTGCTACCAGAGCTCAGACTTTTACCCTAAAAGTTTGGTGACATTATTGATAGTTCATATAGGTTTGAATGGTTCTGGACAATGGAAAAATGTGTCATGCTTTCCTTCATAGGAAATTGTTGCAGATTATGAAACTGCTAACTCACTAATAATTTCCATTCCTTAATTAATTGTCTCATAATAATTAAATATAATGCTATCTTGGAAACACTTTTGTAGTTCATTTAATAATGCATTTAGTAAAGGTGTTTATTTATTCAAAGCAGCATTCATCTCTTTTACTTGACTGCTCATCCTCTCTCCATGTCATCCCCATCTGCACAAAACTGTGAGATGAAACCCATTCTGATTATTTAAGAATTTACAACCCGAAATTGCTTCTATCACTCATTCTGAAAGAGACCATAACATCTTTCAGGTACTTTTGGATATCTTCCCGTCACGCTGCCTGGAATCAACTCTCACTTCAACCACTTACAGGTCCTGTGACCTTAAACAAAGCATATCCCTTCTTTATGATGGCTAATATTGATTGTCAACTTCAAAGAATCTGGAATCATGTAGGAGACAAACATTTGGGCATGCTCATGAGGGGTGTATTTAGATTGGGTTTATTGGAGTGGGAAGACCCACACTTAATGTGGGCAACACCATTCTGTGTGTTGGGGTCTTGAACTGAATAAAAAGGAGAAACAAAACCCCATTCATTTCTCCTTTACTTGACTGGGATTTTAATTTGATCAGCTACCTCAAGCTCATGCCTCTATGCCATCCCCACCATGCCAAGATCTTCCTGAAATTGGGATCAGAAGTAAACTCTTCCTTCCTCACATTGTTTTCTTCAAGTGTTTTTTTTATAGCAATGAGAATACCTAACTGATATAATACTGCTCAGGATTGGTTTAACAAATGAATGTGTATATATATATATACATATACATATACATATACGTATACGTATACGTATATATATGTGTGTATATATATATATATATATATACCAAGTAGCTAGTATGCCTGGAAAATGGACAGTAATACTCAGGCCTTAGGTATAAATGGGAAGCATTCTATCAGAAAGGACACATCACATGGCTTACAATCTTATAATCTTGGAAACTTCAATGTAGAAGGCTGTAAGTGATACAACTTTCTGATTCACCAGAACCAAAAAAAATCTTTCTGCAGTTTATCTCTCAAACTCTTTTGATCTTGTGGTTTTTAAGCCAAAGACCATAAAATAACTCTACCTATTCTAAATTCTATGTCCATATTTACATGCAGTAAACATTTAATCATCTGACTTTAAAGGACATCCTTCACTAAAAAAAAAAAAAATTTAAAAGACTCAAGTTTTGACCCAAACATTTTGCATTTTCTAAAATATAAAGTAACTTTTTTTTCATTTCAAATAAAGTAGGAAGTAGTTAACCATACCTTTCAGAGATGTTCTAATCATGGCCTTATATGTACTAAACATATTTTACATGTGTAATGAGATTTGTGTATTAGTGATGTCTGTTACTGCTTAATCAACTCCTAGGAATAATACAAGATAATCACAGAAAATGGATTTAGGAAGTCTGTGTTTTAATTAAATCTATTTATCTCAAACTTTGATACATTTTTTTTTTCATTCCCTGTACATAGGTTCCACTCTATCTGTTAGTAGTGTTTTAATCTCTACCAAGAACAGACATTTATTTTTGCATTGCCTTTTTGATGCCTAGGGCCATTGACTCAGAGTGTGTTCTAATTTTCACTCAAACCAGTTGTTATCACATTGCTGAGACTTTTGAGCTTCTATATTTCAGAAAGATGCTGTGTGCCAGAATCACAGCCAGTTAATTCAGATGATCAGAACATATTAATGAGGTCAAGGCTGTAAGTTTGATTCTTTACTTTTGAAAAAAGAGAATTTTGAGAACTTTACGCACAACCACTTCCAACCTCCCTCTCCACTCAAAGTCTTCATATGTTCCTACCCCCCAAATAATGATTTCTTCTTTAATGATGTGTATATGTATGTGTGTGTGTGTGTGTGTGTGTGAGAGAGAGAGAGAGAGAGAGAGAGAGAGAGAGAGAGAGAGACAGAGAGAGACAGAGAGAGAGAGAGAGAGAGAGAGAGAGAGAGAGAGACAGAGAGAGAGAGAAACAGAGAGACACACAGAGAGATACAGAGAGAGAATGCGCACACACGTTGAACCCATACTATCCACTGAATCCGTTTAGTGTTGCTCATATGTACACATACCCATTCATGAACTTGTCCCTGGAACACTCTAATTTTACCTCTCTCTACAGCCATTGACCCTCTACATTGACCCTCTATATCTCTTCATTTAGAGACAAGACATTGTCAAATTACCCCTGTCCTCACTGGCATGTCCACTAATGTTATCATTATGTCATTCTTGTTCAGGAAACCATATTGAAATCTCACGAGTTTCTTTTACCTGTCATGTATAGGAGACCCTAACAACTGGCTCTCTAATGCTCTGGACTTTTACAGTTTTTCCACTTCCTCTTCTGTGATTTTATTCCCTTGATTACTGATTGATATGGGAGGATCCACCCCACTGTGGGTGATGCTATCTCTAGGCAGATAGTCCTGGATGGGAGGCAGTGTTCTACCATAGTTTCTGCTTCAGTTTTGCCTCCAGGTTCCTGCTCTGACTTCCTTGGATGATAGACTGTGATGTGGAAGTGTTAGGTGAAAAGAAAATACAATAAGATTTTCTAGATGATTTAGATCATCATTACATTTGTTAGAAATTCACTTCACTCAAGGGACAGGAAAGGCTTTACCTGCCATGGACTCCCTTTGTAAACTTTGTATACTTTGCAAACTTTGTATACTTTGCAAACTTTGTAAATCCTCAAGGCAGCAAGGCGGCCAGGGCCCCCGCCTGAGGGCTCTAGCAGCCAGGCCCTTTCCTTTGACCTCCCTAACTGACATAACTGTCACAAGGATCATCTCCAGTCCCTCAACAGGACCCTCCTCAGATTATGCTAATTATTGGTGAAAAGTCTGAACAAAAGCCAGCAATCATTGAATAGGAAAAGCCACCAATTCCTGAACTCCCACAGAAACACACCAATATCTGAACAGGAAAACTAATTCCCCAAACTCAGGACTTGAAATCCCACCAAACTTCACCCTGAAAAGCTCCACCTTAGAATGTTCCACCCACCAAGAACTCCAAACTCTGTGCTTTGTCCAATTCACTGCTGCTGTCTGCTCCCTCCTGGATTCCTCCCTCCAGACCCTGGTGTGACTATCTATCTGAAGAAGCCAAGAAACAAAGAGAAGGGAAGAAAGGAAGAGAAGGAGAAGGGCTGAGTCCTTAGCTCAGCTGGAAATAGCTCCAGGGATGCTGCAGGGAGCAATGGACAGTGATTTTAGCTTTTCAGAAGAGGGTCACCAGCAGGCCTGTATTCTTTCCTTTGTCTGCTATTAATGTTCCATGCTTCCCTCGTTCCTGACTACAGCCTTAAAAATACTTCATGTGCTTATTCTTCATTGGACTTGTCGGACTGAACCAATGTCTTTGGAGACTTAATGAGTATGAACCCATAAATTTTAAGATATGTTAAAAAAAAAAACCCTTTCCTCTTCACGTTGCTTTTATCATGGTGATTTATCACAATGATAGCAACCCTAAGGCATCCTGCAACAAAAGATCTTTTTTTTTCACTTTTAAATCTTTATTTTCTTAATTTATTTACTTATTCAGTTTACATCCCAATTGAAGGCCCCTCCTCCTAGTCACATCCTCACACATGCCTCCGCCTCCCCTCTTCTTTTTCTCCTCTGAGAAGAGAAGGACCCCACTAGTACTAACCCCCATCTAAGTGTATCCTCTCCCATTGAGGCAGGGCAAGGCAACCCAACCTGGAAAGGGGTCCCAAAAGCAGACAACAGAGTCAGAGACAGCCCCTGCTGCAGTTGTCTGGGACCCACATGAAGACCAAGCTGCACTTCTGCTACAAATGTGTGAGGGGGCTAGGTCCAGTCCAAGCATGGCCTTTGGTTGGTGGTTCAGTTCTCTAGGAGCCCCCATAAGCCCAGGTTAGTTGACTTTGTAGGTCTTCTTCTTGTGGTGTCTTTGACGCCTCTACTCCCTCATTCCTTCGTCCCACTCTTCCACAATACTTCCTGAGCTCCTCTTTTATGGTCGTTTATCTGTGTTCATTTCACAATTTCATTCTTCTACAATCCTTCCTCTATAGGACAAGTTTTGGTTGGAAAGATTTGTGAATGGGTTGCTGACCCCATCCCTCCACTGGGAGGGTCTTGCCTGGCTATAGGAGGTGGCCTCTTCAGGTTCCATGTCCCCACTGTTAGACATTTAGGCTAAGGTCACCCGCATTGAGTCCTGGGAACCTCCCCCACCCCAGATCTCTGGGACTTCCTAGAGATTCTCCCCTCCTCCTCCCCCTCCTCCTCCCCCTCCTCCTCCCCTCCCCACAGGAAAGCTGCAGATTTTCATTTATTCCCCTGGCCCTCTGGGCCTCTCTCTTGTCTTCTCTGACACCTGAACCTGCTCCCTATTCCACTTGCCCTCTCCTCTCCCACCAAGTTTCTTCCCTCCCTCTGTTTCTTCTCTTTCCTTTACATTTTCTTCCTTTAGTCTTCTGGTTCCCTTTCTGCTTTATCGTATACACAGATACATACATACATACATACATACACACACACACATACATACACACAAAAAAACACATACATACACATTTGTATCTGAGTTCAATTCTAAAAGAAATAATGCAGTATCTATCTTTCTAGGTATGACATTTTTTTAACATAACAATTATAAGTTGTATCATTTAAAATCTGTTTATGACCTGAGATGAAAATTTAAATGGAGAGTTCTTGTAGTGCAGGAATATAACGTCAGGGATTTGGGAGCCAGAGAGAGGCAGAGATATCACAAGTTTAAAGCCTTCTTGGGCCACAAAGTAACCCAAAGAGTCACATTAGGTAACTTAGTAAGACCCTGTCTCAAGATTTGAATAAAGCAAAATAGAATGTAATTCCCATGGCAGAGTACTTTCCAATCACCTATTAGGCACCAGGTTCAATCCTTCCTAATACTTTTAAAAAAAGGACTTTTTAATGTTATTTCATAGCATAGTTATTATAGTTAATAATACTGTATATTTCAAAACAACTAATGAATTTTAAAAGATTTTACTATAAAAATGCTATGTATTGAGTTGATATATAAGTTAACCTGATTTAATCACTCATAAAATATAAAATATAAAACCTGCCAGAACATTATAGTGTATCCTACAAAATATGTAATGATTATTTTTATTATAAAATAAAAACCCTTAAATATATGTACATGCCATATTATGAGAGAGGCATCTTAAGCAACTTAATGGTCTGCCTCATACTCATGATGTCATACAAGCAGGAATAGTCCTCTTATTCCAGTCACCCAGAACACTTCACTTGGCTTCCCAGATGCTCTTCCAAAGAAGGAATTCAAAAGACAATAGCAAGGTGTCAGTGTTCAAGTTGTGACCTTCCTCACCTACAGAGACCTGAGAGTCTCCTCTCATTAGAATTTCTTGTGCAGCATCAACTCTTCCAGTCACTTGACAAATGTTTCCTTAGTGCCTGTTATGTTCTAGGTGCCGATAATTAAAGAACAGAAAATGTGTGTGTGCATTCATATAGATATAGATAATATTCTATTGATAAGGGAGTAATGAAAGACCCCCATACAAATAAACACATTGTGTCAGAATGCAGTAATTGCTAAGTACAAAAATGAAGCTCACTGAGACAAAAGTAAGTGATGGCTAATGTTTAATTAGAGAAAGAGTATTGGTCTAAGTAACACTTGGATTTTACTACTACACATTTATTAAGCACTAACCATGTACTAGCTATCATATCATTACTGAAACTCTGTAGGGCAGAAACGTTCCGTTTGATTTATGGATAAGGAAATTGGAATATGTGAAAACAACTTTCCTAAAGAAACATGATAATAGACCGCTAGGGTTTGAACTCAAACAGTATGCTTGTGAAACCCATTCTTATAAGGATTGTGATGCTTCCATTTTGGACTCTGCCTGAAGCAGAGAGGAGTACTTTTTTCTCATTAGCCTGTGAGGTACCAACAGAACTATACAAAAGAGGCAGTTTCTGAAGCAGTGTAAGGGAGTTGCCTGGCTGAGAGACCCGGAAATAAGAGAAGAAATAAAATTGCTGGTACCATAATATTTTATTTAGCTACTTTATTTAATTGTATTAATTAATTACCTTATTTAATTACTATTTTTGGTAATTTCCCACCAAAACTATAAGTTAATCATACGCATACCAACTTTACGAATAACCAAACTAAGATACAAGCTACTTAAGTGAATTGCCCATGTTCTTACAGAAGCAAAGATCTAAGACTATGATTGTGGGTTAATCTATCAGCAAAACCTATGCTCCTGAATACCATGAGTGAATACTGTAGAAGGACGAGGCATAGAAGTTCAGAGAAAACTACATAGCAATGTAATGAGAAGGGAAGAATGTCACAAGCAGCAGCATAAGGAAATAAGAGGGCTGAAAGTAACTTCGAAAACTTTTCATAGCCTGGACCTCTACAGTAAATATCTTAATCTGTTTGAGATGCTGAAGCAGAATGAAGGAAATGAATGCAGGTGGTTTATACAAAAACCAATTTTGTTCTGTGATAGTTCAAGGGCTTGGGAAGCCCAAGATCAATGTACCACTAAATATAGATTTTAGTGACTATTCTGTCAGCTTCTCCCCAAGACTTTGCAAGGTAGAAAGGACATCTAAGATCCCTCAGACCTATGGATACTAATCTCATTCATGATGGCTCTGCCTTCCGAGGGCTTATCTTCCATGTAGAAATGTCATTTAACTGAAGGGTAGACAGCTTAAATGTGTACGTGTGGTGGAGTACACAGTCAGCATATGATGTCAAGTTAGGTGGATTTTTCATGATTCCTATGATTGAGACTGTCTAGCTTTATTCTGAGGCTTTATATTCATGTAGGTTCATCAAGATATACAATTGTTGCTGTCTTTAAGTTAAATATTCTAGTAAAGCAAGACAAGTTAGGCTCTTAAGTACACAAGTGAACATTTAAGGCTCATTTGGGGTTTGAGGACTAGCAAGTAGTTGTTTGATAACAAGGTTTTCTTTTTCTTTCCCTTTGAAAGCACAGTTTCAATCTGTCAACCTTAATGAAATAACTTTAGAAATGCCTTGCCTGCCAACCTTTTCCTTTCTAATAATACAGTAGTAACACTGTGGGAATGTCAGAATAATAGGCTGATGGGCAGTTTTGGCAAAGAAAGACCAATGGCATACTGCCTGTCTTGTGCTGCAGCCTCTGTGTGGTAGGAGAAGTCAGGATGTGGTCAGGTCACTTGTGGCTTGGGACTGACTCACCCATTCATTATTCTGGGAGAACAGCAAGTCTGCCTCTCACCCCATGCCTGCTCAGCTTTGCCTTGTCTTTCTATTCCCTACCTCTCTTCTCTTTCCGTTCTCAGGCAGAGTCTTTGCTTTTATCGAGTGTTAGACAAACAAAGTAATAAATATATGTTTTCTTTCAAAGTGCCTTAAGTAGCTCTGTACAAGGTGAAGCTGAGACTTCCCCCATAGCTAGAAGCTAGCCCATGGCATCACTTGCATACTTCAGGTTATTTTAAAAGGAAGCTATACACATCAGTTTTAGAATTCTGGGGTAGGGGATGCTGGAGAAAGCACTGACATTCAAGCCAGGAAGCAGCAACAATATCTGCTGAAAGTGAATTAGAATCGTAAATTGATTATTAAAAAAATACTATGAAAAAGTTCATTTTCAGGGGCCATTACCACATATCTGTGCTTTAAAGATCTAGAAGACAAGAAATCCTACTGTGGTATGGGCTTTGAAATTCTTCTGTAAAAAATGAGGGTAGATCACCTCCATGATATCTCCTGCTACTCATACTCATATGTCAAATAAATTCAGTGTAATTTCTTTTTTCATAAAACTTCTTCTGTGAGTTTTGATTTTAGCTTATTAACAAAATAGAGAACTGAGGTGACTCTTAGTCCTTAATGGACCAGGATGCTATCTGTGGCTGCACATCTGTATATTATAGCCTCTGCTCTATAGCACTTTCCCACCTACACAGTTAAAGTGAATGAGCCGAATCTCCCAGCAAAGCCTATACTTAGGAAATAGTTGTTAATTGAAGCACAATTTCTGTTGCTTTGCCAGATTTGGTTTGATGCCAAAATCTCTACTGAGATGCCAGTGACCACCTGCTGACAGCAAGGGAAAGGAAATGGGGCAAAAATAAAGAGAAGAAAAGGTTATAGGATAGTCAGGAGAAAAATGTGATTATGGAACACATTCCACAAATTAAGCAACCTACAGAGAGTAATTTGGCTGGTGACAGTCATCAGAATGTCATGTCAGCTTTAAAATCAGAAAGCTGCCATTGTCACTTAGCTTGTAGAGATTCACTTGAGGACCGAAGGGAGGGGAGTCAGTATGGATGAAAGCCAGATAAGAGGAAGCAACACAAGTGCTCTGTTTATGGAATTCTCCTCAGGGGAAATAAAACCTTTGCTTACTCCACAACTGGATCCTGCATATTTTTTAATGAGGAAGAGAGGGAAGCAGGCAGAGGGAATGAAAGAACTAGGCTTGCTTCCAGAGAAATGTAGGAGTGGAGACTGTAGGCTTGGTAACTCACTCAATGGGTACATGTAGGAGAAAATGCAGTAGACGCTGGTATCCAAGTTTCTGATTTTTGCCGAATAGGTAAATTGTGGTGCTAGACATGTATATGACCTTTCAAGCCATATGTTCACTTACTTCACATTTCCTTTCTTCACCCTAGGCTTCCCTCCATTGCTGATCCTGAATAATCCCTTGACAAAAACTTTGCAAAATGATTTGGAAAACTATATCATGCTATGTATTAAGAGACATCTAAAATCCTTCACAATCTGAGCAGTTGTGGTGTAAGAGTGGTTGGCTTAATTCTTTAAGAAAAATAGTTTTAACTTTTTATTTTATTTAAAAAATTGTTCAAACCATATATTTTTATCATATTCTTTCCCCTCCCCTAACTCCTCCCAAGTCCTTCCCACCTCCCTACCCATCCAACTTCATGTACGTAGAATCTTTTAAAACTTTATTTGTATCTAAACAGAAGAAAACAGGAAATGAGATCATTTGTAAAGACTTTTCTAGTGAGGCATAAGGATGATGATGTCAGCCTTTAGAGATAAATAATAATGAAATGAATGTATGGGTAACATAGATATTATTAAAGGAAGGGGTGATCATTTAGAGAAGTCCATAATTGATTAAGAAACTCAGAGGGACTATTGGCTTTATGATGCTAGAGAGTATATCTACTGAGGAAAAGGATAGAAAAGAGCATTGAAATTTTATAACTCGAATGACAGCAGACATGGAACTAGAAAACTCAAGAAAAACTGCTTCCTTCAATTTTGAAAGTAGTTTTCAAGTAGGATCTTTAAGCCCAGCATCTATTGAGACAATGAATGCATTTACATCCTGAACTCATTATCCAAATTAAAGAAAGAAATCAAATGAATGTATCAAATACATCCATCATCAAGCATGAAACCAGAGAACTTTATTCTCCCAAGGCTGAAGATACAGATTTATTGAGAATGCCAATTAGATTTGAGGTTCTTGGATAATGAAAAACATGAGCATTTTCTTCATCTGACATATGGACAGGGAGATATTCACACATATTCACACACAATTGATATACTTATTCAAATATAAGTATATTCTTTTTCCACAAGAAAAGCAGAATAATTTACTTTAATGCAAGAAATAAGGAAGAAGCCCAGCACAGAAGTTTTCTAGAAGTGTATAGTAGGCTAAGAGGACTTCTAGTTAAATAGAGCAGTATCTTGTTAATGGTAGAGATCTGTGATTAATGACCCAACATTTCTACTTAAGAGCTCATTTACATATGAATCTTCAATTCCATTGTGATGGATTATGTCATTCTGAATTACTTGGTGTCTTTTACCATACCATTATCTGTGGATGAGTCTGGAGGACTAATAAATAAAATCTCATTTATCAATTTGTCATGGATTTTTTTCTTAGCCTGAAAAGTTTTGTAGACTTTATTAAATTTAAGGTTGATACTTTGGAAATTTTGGAAATTTTGTGGGATTCTCTTGCTGGGAGAGAATTTTCCTCTTTCTTTTTTCTTCTTTCTTTCTTTTTATGCTAAACATCTATAATGTGTGCTATTTATCTAACTATTTTAGAAAATTTTATCTTTTCAAAAGAAAATAAAGACCTAAAAGGGAAAGTATCAATAAAACATCAGACAGTTGACTTCATGGAATTCCTTCTCTTTAATGTTTCCCTTCATTTGATTTGATTTTACCAAAAGTGCTATCTGTACCAAGACCTAGCACTTACTCCTGTGATTCCGAAGGAAAAGATAATTAAATTGTCAAACTTGTGTCTACATATGTATGTAAAAGAAAGAATGAAACAAGTTACAAAGGCATCAAATAACACAAGTCAAATGCATCATTTGAGTTTAAAGCCACTTGCTCACAAACAATAGTCTTCCTCAAGTAGTAGATGGAGTGTCAGTGGCTCCTCTATGTCTCCAAACAGCATCTCCTATTGCTCTGATTTGATATTGTGATATTATCTCCATATTTTTAAATTAGAAATGTGTTCATTAGAAATGTGTGTTGTATGTGTGTGTACCAACAATGTTATTTCTAAAAGGAAAAATCAGAAGACCCTTAAAATTTTCTTGAGCATTTCTTTTTTTTATTGGATATTTTATTTACATTTCATATGTTGTCCACTTACTCCATCCCCCACCCACCCGGGAACCCCCAATCCCCTTACCCCTCCTCCTTCTTCTTTGTGGATGTAACCCCCACCTAACCCCCCCACTCCCACTTCCCCACCCTCAAAATTCCCACCCCCTGGGGCGTCCAGCCTTCATGAGGTCAAGGATCTCATCTTCCACCTGTGCCAGGCAGGGCCCTCCACTCTTTTTTTGTGTGTGTGTGTTTGATATCAAATGGTGTTTAATCTTTTTTTTATTGGATATTTTATTTACATTTCATATGTTATCCCCTTACCCCATCCCCCACCCACCCGGGAACCCCCCATCCCCTTACCCCTCCACCTTCTTCTTTGTGGATGATGACTAAGGACATTGAACATTTCTTTAGGTGCTTCTCGGCCATTCGAGTTTCCTCCGTTGAAAATTCTTTGTTAAGCTCTATACCCCATTTTTCTTTTATTGGATGTTTTATTTACATTTCCTATGTTGTCCCCTTACCCCATCCCCCACCCACCCTGGAACCCACAATCCCTTCACCCCTCCTCCTTCTTCTCTGTGGATGTAACCTCTATCTACTCCCCCCCACTCCCACCTCCCCACCCTCAAAATTCCCACCCCCTGGGGCATCCAGCCTTCATGAGGTCAAGGTTCTCTTCTTCCACCTATGCCCAGCAGGGCCCTCCATTCTTACATATTCAGTTGAAGCCCTGGATCCCCCCCCTAAGTGCTCCCAGGCTGGTGGTTTAGACCCTGGGAGCTGTGGTTGGTTGGTATTATTGTTCTCCTCATGGTGCCGCAAATCCTTTCAGCTCCTTCAGTCTTCACTCTAACTCCTCTATTGAGAAACCCATGATCAGTTCAATGGCTAGTTGTGAGCATCTGCCTCTGAATATGTCAGACTCTTGAAGACCTGTGAGGAGACATCCATATCAGGCTCTTATCAGCATGCACTTCCTGACTTCCACATCAGCATCTACCTTTGGTGACTGCACATGGGATGGATACTCAGGTGGAAAGGTCTTCAGATGGCCCCTCCTTCAGGTTTTGCCCCTCGCTTTGTCTCCATATTTGCTCCCTTGAGTATTTTGTTGCTCCTTCTAAGAAGGACCGAATCACCCCCACTTGGTCTTCCTTCTTTATGGACTTCATGTGGCCTGTGAGTTGCATCTTGGGCATTTCAAGGTTCTGGGATAATATCCAATAATCAGTGAGTGAATACCATGTGTGTTCTTTTGTGATTGGCTTACCTCACTCAGGATGATAATTTCTAGTTCCATCCATTTACCTAGGAAACTCTCAAATTCATTGTTTTTAATAGCTGAGTAATACTCCACTGTGTAAATATACCACATTTTTTTAATCCATTCCTCAGTTGAAGGACATCTGGGTTCTTTCCAGCTCCTGGCTATTATAAATAAGGCTGCTATGAACATAGTTGAGCATACATCCTTATTATATGTTCGAGCATCTTCTGGGTATATGCCTAGGAGTGGTATAGCTGGATCCTCTGGTAATACTATGTCCAATTTTCTGAGGAACCGCCAGACTGATTTCCAAAGTGGTTGCACCATCTTGCAGTCCCACCAACAATGGAGGAGTGTTCCTCTTTCTCCACACCCTCGCCAGCATCAACTATCACCTGAGTTTTTAATCTTAGCCATTCTGACTGGTGTGAGATGGAATCTCAGGGTTGTTTTGATTTGTATTTCCCTGACGACTAAGGATGCCAAGCATTTCTTTAGGTGCTTCTCAGCCATTCGAGTTTCTTCTGTTGAAAATTCTTTGTTAAGTGCTATACCCCATTTTTTAATAGGGTTATTTGGTTGTCTGGAGTCTAATTTCTTCAGTTCTTTGAATATTTTGGATATTAGCCCTCTATCAGATGAAGGATTGGTAAAGATCTTTTCCCAATTTGTTGGTTGTCGTTTTGTCCTATTGACAGTGTCTTTGCCTTACAGAAACTTTGCAATTTTATGAAGTCCCATTTGTCAATTCTTGATCTTAGAGCATATGCCATTGGTGTTCTGTTCAGGAACTTTTCCCCTGTGCCCAAGTATTCGAGGGTCTTTCCCACCTTCTCTTCTATTAGTTTCAGTGTATCTGGTTTTATGTGGAGGTCCTTTATCCACTTAGACTTGAGCTTTGTACAAGGAGATAAGAATCGATCAATTTTCATTCTTCTACATGTTGTCCTCCAGTTGAACCAGCACCATTTGTTGAAAATGCTGTCCTTTTTCCACTGGACAGTTTTAGCTCCTTTGTCAAAGATCAAGTGACCATAGGAGTGTGGGTTCATTTCTGGGTCTTCAATTCTATTCCATTGATCTTCCTGCCTGTCTCTGTACCAATACCAGGTAGTTTTTATCACTATTGCTTTGTAGTACAGCTTGAGGTCAGGGATGGTGATTCCTCCAGAAGTTCTTTTATTGTTGAGAATAGTTTTGGCTATCCTGGGTTTTTTGTTATTCCAAATGAATTTGAGAATTTCCTTTTCTAACTCTGTGAAGATTTGAGTTGGGATTTTAATGGGTATTGCATTGAATCTGTAGATTGCTTTTGGCAAGATGGCCATTTTTATTATATTAATCCTGCCAATCCATGAGCATGGGAGATCTTTCTATCTTCTGAGATCTTCTTCAATTTCTTTCTTCAGGGACTTGAAGTTCTTGTCATACAGGTCTTTCACTTGCTTGGTTAGATTCACAACAAGGTATTTCATATTATTTGCAACTATTGTGAAGGGTGTCATTTCCCTAATTTCTTTTTCAGTCTGTTTATCTTTCATGTAGAGGAAGGCTACTGATTTGTTTGAGTTGATTTTATAACCAGCCACTTTGCTGAAGTTGTTTATCAGGTTTAGGAGTTCTCTGGTGGAAGTTTGGGGGTCACTTAAGTATACTATCATATCATCTGCAAATAGTGAGATTTTGACTTCTTCCTTTCCTATTTGTATCCCTTTGACTTCTTTTTGTTGTCTAATTGCTCTGGCTAAGACTTCCAGTACTATATTGAATAGGTAGGGGGAGAGTGGGCAGCCTTGTCTAGTCCCTGATCTTAGTGGGATTGCTTCAAGTTTCTCTCCATTTAGCTTGATGTTGGCTACTAGTTTGCTGTAAATTGCTTTTACTATGTTTAGGTAGGGGCCTTGAATTCCTGATCTTTCCAAGACTTTTATCATGAAGGGATGTTGAATTTTGTCAAATGCTTTCTCAGCATCTAGTGAGATGATCATGTGTTTTTTTTCTTTGAGTTTGTTTATATAGTGGATTACATTGATGGATTTCTGAATATTGAACCATCCCTGAATTCCTGGGATAAAACCTACTTGATCATGATGGATGATTGTTTTGATGTGGTCTTGGATTCGGTTTGCTAGAATTTTATTGAGTATTTTTGCATCCATGTTCATAAGGAAGACTGGTCTGAAGTTCTCTTTCTTTGTCGGGTCCTTGTGGGGTTTGGGTATGAGTGTAATTGTAGCTTCATAGAACGAATTGGGTAGTGTTCCTTCTGTTTCTAGTTTGTGGAATAGTTTGAAGAGAATTGGTATTAGGTCTTCCTTGAATGTCTGATAAAATTCAGCACTAAAACCATCTGGTCCTGGGCTTTTTTTAGTGGGGAGACTTTTAATGACTGCTGCTACTTCCCTAGGGGTTATGGGACTATTTAGATGGTTTATCTGCTCCTGGTTTAACTTTGGGACCTGGTATCTGTCTAGGAAATTGTCCATTTCATCCAGATTTTCCAGTTTTGTTGAGTATAGGCCTTTGTAGTAGGATCTGATGATTTTTTTAATTTCTTCAGTTTCTGTTGTTATGTCTCCCTTTTCAGTTCTGGTTTTATTAATTTGGATACTCTCTCTGTGCCCTCTGGTTAATCTGGCTAAGGGTTTATCTATCTTGTTGATTTTCTCAAAGAACCAGCTCCTGGTTTTATTGATATTTTGTATTGTTCTTTCTGTTTCTATTTGGTTGATTTCAGCCCTGAGTTTGATTATTTCCTGCCTTCTACTCCTCCTGGGTGTATTTGCTTCTTTTTGTTCTAGAGCTTTTAGTTGTGCAGTCAAGTTGTTAGTGTGTACTCTTTCCAGTTTCTTTTTGTAGGCACTTAGAGCTATGAGTTTTCCTCTTAGCATTTCTTGAGCATTTCTACTGGAAACATCTAGGACTGTTAAAGTCAATTTAGAAATAAAAAACTGAACTCACACTCTGAAAAACCTGGAGGTATCTTAGAAATGCCAAGCTAAGCTATCCTGATAGGGGTTGTGCATTTGGAACCCTCCATAGTCCCCAAAACTTAACATACTTCAGAAACAGCTTCTTATTTGGATCCTTCAGAGAAACAAAGAGAAGGGATTTAATTTTATTACTTCTCTATTAAACCCTGTATCTTTTTCCCTACACATGTCAATCCAGGAAATAATAACTAGGTGAATTTCAAATAAAGGCAGTTTTATTTATGGTAATTTATTGAAATAATAAGTCACATTAGCACATTGCATGGAATGCTGGCTTTGAGAAAGAAGTTAATTGGATGTGAGAGTGGTTCGAACCTATTATAATTGCATGAAATCATTGGCATTGTATTTAGCATTCTTACAGCAACACAGACCCTGATCTTTCTCTTATCACCAATCATAACAGAGCTATTCTGGCACCGGTTTATCTTTTATAAAGTGGTCAAATATTATACTATGTCAAAGAAGTAACAGTGTTTATACCTTTTATAAATAGCTAGTTATTGCTTAAGGAAAATTCAACTGCCACCCAACCCCTACAATTTGCTTCACTACACTGTCTAAAGAAGCACCTATACTTCTATTTTTATATTAAGCAATTAATCATAAAAGTGTGTGTATTTATATCATTACCATGTATTTTGTTAATGATATGTGTATACTTTCTATTCTGTATAATGATTTGATCTTTCAAACTAATCTGTTTGTATGGTTACAAGGCTCAATAAACCAAAGGACCATAAGTCATGTATCTAATGGCAAAATTACAACAGAATCTCTGGTATCATGACTGGCATGGTCAGTACCTATAGTAGCCAATAAAGTTGCCACAAATATTTCTGTTCCTTTTACAGAAAACTAAATATTAAGTTTATACTTCCCTGTCTCATTGAAGTAATTTATAAATTACTTTCTTTGGATGTGGAAATGTGAGCAGAAGAGTCCCTTGTCATTTCTTGCCTGTGTTCAGATTGAACCTTTCATTTATCCTTTCATAGTGACATGGAAACCTATTTCAAAATGGGTTGTCCTTTGAGTTCATCCTTTGAATGATTACATGACAGAGCCTTCACCTTACCAAGTGTATTGGGCATGAAATCTAAGTGAGAGATGTGCCCTCATTATTTTAACCCAGTGGGTTTTGAGTTATTACTCCTGACTTACAGACACATTCTTTCCATAGAAAGGACTAGTATTTTCCTATCAAAGTGTATCTTTTTCATAATCTCAGGTCTGTAAGACTTTGCTCCCCTGAGACTGATGGTACTACTTTTGCAAATCTGTACTAGTAACAACCTGTGCCCATTCTCAAACTGAAGTATACTGGATTTGGTAGATGTGATGAAAAGGAGTGCACTATGCAATTTCCTTTAAGCATCATAGTGATAGACTCAGGCCTTGAAGGAATATTATGATCTCGGGAATTATTCTTCTAACTGTTAACTGTAATTTTGCATTGGAAACTGTGAGAGGAAAAGAGCACAAATTAGATTAGAGATGAATATGACCATGATCCCCATGGCAAGTATTTGGAGGTAGCCTTGCCCTGTTGAATTAAGTGCATTTTATACACTATCTATGAGAGACAAAGATTGGTAAGAATTGATAAAGGGGCATAACTGTGTTTAGAAGCACCTTAGAGCCAAAATTTAACCCTTTGAAGATAGAGATAGGTATCTTTGAGTTTATCTCATTAACAGTGAAATTTCAGATACTAGGGAAAAAACAAAAATAGAATTGGAAGAAAATAGGAAAAATAGTCATCTTCATACAGATATAATTAAGACTTCAACATGAACTCTCTTTGTCATGTACACATGCTCATTATCTTTTTTTCATTAACTTTGACCTAATCACTCAGAGTAAAAAATACATGTAGAAGAGGCTCTCAAACTTTATAATTGCAAACATTATTCATAAAGGACATCTGAGAAATTTTAAATTCAACTCTCTTTTGTCTTGAATAGGAACCAGATATCCAGAATGTAAAAGAGACTTGTCAGCTCATACATACCTATTAATACACATAAGATGG
Source organism: Grammomys surdaster (assembly GCF_004785775.1). Lineage (NCBI taxonomy): Eukaryota > Metazoa > Chordata > Mammalia > Rodentia > Muridae > Grammomys > Grammomys surdaster. The sequence goes on along the minus strand of NW_021604645.1, from coordinate 413,494 downwards.
TTAGGATCCATACATATTTAATCAAATATTAAAGATACTTCATGTTTATGTTATTAACATAAAAGTCTATTTGGCATCCTATAACATAAGATTCATGCTCTGGATACTAATATATGGCTGGTAGAAAGAAGATAATAAATTACCCAAATTATATAGAGCATAGATGTTTGTGTTCCTATAACAAAGAAACCTAAATACTCAATGTGTTAAGATTTCAGTATGATTGTCCCTCATATTTGTCAATGTATAGACAGTCAAATAATAATATAGCAATTCATATTGTGATAGATTATACCTTTCTGTCTCCAGTACTTCTAATGTCTTCTGTTGCTCTCATATACTTGGCTGCCAATGACAATGTCATACTACTGTTAATGTAATTGTACTAATTTCATGTTTTACTTTTCAACATAGCAATTAAATTTTACATTGTTTATTCTTTTTTGATATGTCATCTCATCATTATAATTTGCTTTTCTATTGCTATGATAAAAACTATGAATATAAAGTTCAGGAGACTCTTTTTAAAAAAGTTCTCCACCTGTGGGTTGTGAACAGGTTATGAGTATAATGACACTTTTACAAAAGTCAGCTAAGATCATTGAAAAATGCAAATATTTATGTTATGAAGTAGCAACTAAAATAGTTTTCTGGTTGAGGGTCACCACAACATGAGGAAATATATTTAAAGGTCATAGCCTTAGGAAGATTGAGAATCACTTCTCTGAAACAATATATTCTATTCCCTTAGTTACCTCTCAGAATTTTAAGGTAAGATCCTGATTCTAAAGACACCACACACTTCAGACAGAGGACTGAGAGGAACCAAACTAGAACAGAGATGGAGGTATCCACCCTGAATGCAAGCTCTACTAGTATCAGAAGTTGTTATATAGGCTGCCAAAGAAGAATAGTAATAAATAGTTCTACCCATATGTAAAGCTTGCAAACCACAACAATGGTTGATCTTGGAAGATGTACACAATGATGCAATAGTAGCACCAATATCTTGGGTGTAACAAACAGCTATGTAATTGGATTTGAGGTCAACTCAATAAGAAGAAATTCATGGCTTCTGGTTTCCATCTGCGCTAGAAGCTGATCCTGCGTTACAGTGTTCCATATCTAAATACCATCAGGAGAGAGCTGATCTCCAAGGAGTGCTAACACACCTGTGTGCACAGGTAAGATCACCACTTCTGCTCAAATTCCTGGCTCAAGAAGCACCCTCCCAGAGCCAGCAGGACACAGGAACCAAGAAAAAGTTGGGGACAGGATCCTTCCAGTTTCCATCTGCACCCCTTTACTGACCATGTGCCACAGTTCTTCATACCCAAATTCCTCCCAGAGAAACTGGTCTCCCAGGAGTACTGACACTGACACATAGGATTGCAGAAGGGACAATCCATAGTCAGCGACAGCAATAGCACCTAACAATAGAGATAACCAGATGATGATAGGCAAGCACAAGGACATAGGCAACAGAAACCAAGGCTACAATGGCATCATCAGATCCCAGTTCTCCCACCATAGCAAGCACTGGATACCCCATCACACTGGAAAAGCAAAGTTGGATTTAAAATCACCTCTCAGGATGATGATAGAGGACTTTAAGAAGGGCATAAATAATTCCTTTAAAGAAATACAGGAGAATATAGGTAAACAAGTAGAAGCCCTAAAAGAGGAAACACAAAATTCCCTTAAAGAATTACAAGAAAACATAACCAAACAAGAGAAAGAATTGAACAAAACCATCCAGGATCTAAAATGGCAGTAGAAAAAATAATTTAAAAAAATCACAAAATCACAAAGAGAGACTACTTTGCAGATAGAAAAGCTAGAAAAAAGATCAGGAGTCATGGATACAAGAATCACCAAGAGAATACAAGAGATAGAAGAATCTCACGTGCAGGAGATAACATAGAAAACATTGACACAACAGTCAAAGAAAATGCAAAATGCAAAAAGATCCTAACCCAAAAATCCAGGACATCTAGAACATCATTAGAAGACCAATCCTAAGGATAGTAGGTATAGAAGAGAGTAAAGATTTCCAGCTTAAAGGGCCAGTAAATATCTTCAACAAAATTATAGAAGAAAACTTCCTAGCCTAAAGAACGAGATGCGCATAAACATACAAGAGGCCTACAGAACTCCAAATAGATTGGACAAGAAAAGAATTTCCTCCCATCATATAATAGTCAAAACACCAAATGCACAAAAATAGAGTATTAAAAGCAGTAATGGAAAAAGGTCAAGTAACATATAAAGGCAGACATATCAGAATTACACCAGACTTCTCACCAGAGACTATGAATGCTAGAAGATCCTCAGCAGATGTCATGTGTAGCTGCCAGAGCTGCCTCACATTCGGTGGGCCACTTTGTAACTGCCAGTTCTGATGCTCTGGTCCGAGGGTCAGGGCCTAGCAAGAGAGAGAGTGGGGACTGAGACTTGAAGAATAGTGACAAGACAGGGAGACTGATCAAGTCTCTTCAAGTCTCATTTATTGAAAGAAAATCCTTGATATTTATACCCTTTACCGCGTGCCTTGCCCTCGTGGACAAGCACAGCTGAAGGCACTACATCATGTGCCTTGCAGCATGGATATCACGTGCACCTAGCTAGCAGTGAGGAGACCATGTGTGCCTAGCAGTGTGGAGACCACGTGTGCCTAGCTGCTGGTGGCACTAAACAGCAAAACAATATATATGAGAAAAACAAGATGTTTATCAGAGTGTGCTCAGCTGTTGTGGGCTGTTGAAACAAGTCTCTTGTCAGGGTATATGGCTCGAGATGGCTGCAAAGATGATAGCCGATTTCAGCTAGGTGTAGGCTCCCAACAGGTCCCCCTTTTAAAATTTGTTTTCAAAAGGGAAGGCCTGGAAAACTTACGGAAATCACGCCTGTCTTAGGTTGGAACAAAGGACCCCAGCCTCTCGTTCCCATCTCTGGATACTCAACAGCCATTGGTTGAGCTCCTGTCTTAGGATGGTGAGGCCTCCCAGTTCAGGGCAAGGGTCTTGAGGTGTTCCCTTACCTGTCATTGACTATCCGGCTTAGCACCTAAGTTAGGGGATAATCCTCATCAGTCTTGATGACAGAGGTGTTAGAGTCCCCTACTTCCATCCTGTAATAATGGACCTGTATGGGTTTCATTTGAATAGTGTCTATCTGTTGTCGGACAAAAGCAATCAGTCTGTTGAACAACATGAACCTGAGAGACAAGAGACTTAATGCCTGAGTGGTTGGTGTAAACCATTCTGCCTCAGAGCAACACTCTTTTTTAAGGGTAGCACACAAGTCCCTCTGTTGGAGGAGTAAAAAGTATAAGCCTCTTCTATTCTGTAACACTATTTTCTAAATCTAAATCTATATAAGTACAGAACTGATCATAGCTTTGATCTTAACAAAACAAGTAAGGAAATCCCTGTCCCTGCCCCAATCAATCTCAAACCCAAAAAAACAACTATAGTAACTGTGGTAATGGGTTCTCTCTTGGGTCTAAACAATGTACCCCACTAAATCATAAATCGGGGAACCAAGAGTCCAATAGAGCCACCCTGGAGGTGCGGGTGGTGATGTCTTCTTCTGTACTGAGAACTTTCCAAGTCAGGTATGCTGGTTGATCCGCTCCAGTGAAGCATCTTCATGTTTCCTGCAAAGAAAAAATATGCTTCCCAGGGGATTTCTCCTACCTGGAGTTGTTATTGTTGTCTATTTGTTTAATCAGACTCTCTAGCAGCCAGCATGTGGCATCTGCCGTTTGAGAATCAGAGGAACCAAAGTATGCATCAGAGGAACCAAAGCCTTGATCCTCTCTCTTAGGACTCTTAAATTTGTGATTAGTAGGAATCAATGGAAGTAACAATAGTTGAGCTATCCTCCTTCTTGTAGGAATGGTGACTATATTCTGTATTGCCTTGGCCATTACCTTAATCTCACCTTGATAACCACTGTCTATAACTCCAGGAAAAATTTGTAGTCCCTGCATAGTAGCACTGCTTCTTCCCACTATTAGGCCAAACACATTTGGATAGAGTGGTCCAAACACTCCAGTGGATAAGGCCTGAGGTCCCATTTCTGGGGTTAATACTGTCTGGGTGGCAGAACTGAGGTCCAGTCCTGCGCTTCCTGGTGTTGCTCAACTAAGTTCAGAAAGGGGTTATTGTTTGCTGGTATGAAACTGACTGCCCCATAAGCCTGTTTTGGCTTGTGTTGGTTCGGGGCCTAGGGCTGGCCCCTGTTCCCATTTCCCTGATTATGGGAAAGGGTGTTTCCATGTGTATCTGTCTTGGACCTACATTCACTAGCCCAATGCCTTCCACGTTTGAAACGTGGGCATAGGCCAGGCTGTTTTCTAGGCTGTCTCTGGGTTGACTCATTTTCTGCCTTGCAATCTTTTGGAAAGTGTCCAGGCTTGCCACATTTAAAACAGGCCTTTTTGTCTCTGCTTGCCAAAACATCTCTTACTGATTGTCCTTGCATGGCAGCTGCCATAGCTAAGCCCTGTTGGTAGGAGAGCCCTATATCAGAACAGAGTCTGATATACCCAGTAAGATGTGTCTTTTTCCTATAGAGTCTAATGGCCGCTTGGCAGGCAGGATTGGCATTTTCATATGCAAGTTGTTTCACATAATCTACACCTGCCTCTGCACTACCAAAAATCCTTCCTGCTGTTGTCATTAATCGATGAACAAAATCAGAAAATCGTTCGTCAGGCCCTTGTCTGACTGAGGTCAAAGATGCACCAGGGTCTCCCTTTACCGGGAGTTTACGCCAAGCCTTCATGGCCGCATTTTGAATTTGAGCGAATAAGCCTGGGTCATATTGCATCTGGTTATCACTAGAAGCAAATTTCCCTCCTCCTACTAAGGCATCAAAGGACCAACCATTACCTGCCTGAATGTTTCTCCTAGCTGTCTCTTTACAATTCTCATGATACTCTGATTTCCAAATAAGATGGTCACCACCACTAAGAACTGTTCTCACTAGAATAATCCAATCACCAGTAGTCAGCCACTCCTCTGCAACAGATTCTAAGATTGCAAGAGTAAAGGGAGCAGTGGCACCATATTTTCACACTGAATTTTTTAATTCTTTAATAATTTGAAAATTAAACCCTGTGTGATGTCTCCACGCAAGCCCTTGAGTGTCTCTAGTCTCTGATACAGGGAAAACCTTAACCTCTCCCTCCTCTGGCTGATCTGTGGCTGAACTAAAACCAGAGGATAGGGGCTGCCTTTGGACTCTGGGTTGAGGAACTCGAGGACCTGGGGGATTTTCCTTGCCCTCTTGAGACCTCTTCCCTGTCTTTAATTTTTGTAGCTGATTAATTAAGTCCTGATACTCTTCCTCTAACTCTATTTGTTGTTTAAGAAGAGAAATTCGTTGTTTAAGGAGAGAAATTTTGTCCTGTAACTCCTTTCTAGAATCTACAACCACCCAGGGAAGGGGCCTTCGGGAAGAGGACCATTCAGGGTCATAATATTTGGCTGCCTCTTCCTCTAGGTCAGCACAATCTGGCTCTGACAAATCGATTACTTCAACCTTTGGTTGTATTTTGGATTCTATGCCTTTCTTTTTCTTTTGAACATGAAAGACAACATTTAAACAGCAAAACAAAAGCAGACAATTGACACATGTTAACAGCAAACAACAAAACAAAAACAGAGAGTTGAGTTCAGGCTGACATTTCTTGCCCCATTTTCATTACTATGACTTACTGATCTCCACATGGCAGGTTCCCACAGCAATCACCTGTGTTTCACTTCTGAATTTTCAGTCGACCCTTCTTCCGGTAATGTCCCTCACTGGGTCTCTCGTTCTTGCTGCCTCACGTTGAGCACCACTTTGTAGCTTCCCGTTCGGGTCAGTCAACAGGGTCTCCAGCGCAGGAGTGAGGATGCACGCTTCCAATTCCCACTGTGTCCTTCACTGTATCCCACTTACTGGAGCTCCAACATTGAGGCGCCACTCTGTAGCCACCCAAGCTGCCTCACGTTCAGGGGGCCACTTTGTAAAGGCCTGTTCTGCTGCTCCAATCCACAGGTCAGGGCCTAGCAAGAGAGAGAGTGGGGACTGAGACGCAAAGAGTGGAGACAAGACAGGGAGTCTGATCAAGTCTCTTCAAGTCTCATTTATTGAAAGGAAATCCTGGGTATTTATACCCTTTACCACGTGCCTTGCCCTCGTGGACAAGCACAGCTGAAGGCACTACATCATGTGCCTTGCAGCATGGATATCACGTGCACCTAGCTAGCAGTGAGGAGACCACCACGTGCGCCTAGCTGCTGGTGGGACTAAACAGCAAAACAAGATATATGAGAAAAACAAGATGTTTATCAGAGTGTGCTTGTTGAAAACAAGTCTCTTGTCAGGGTATATGGCTCGAGATAGCTGCAAAGATGACAGCCACTTTTGGCTAGGTGTAGGCTCCCAACAGACATGCATACCTTAAGAGAACAGAAATGCCAGCCCAGGCTACTACACCCAGCAAAACTTTCAACTACCATAGATGGAGAAACCAAGATATTCCATGATAAAAGCAAATTTACACAATATCTTTCCATAAATCCAGTCCTACAAAGGATAATAGATGGAAAATATCAACACAAGAATGGAAATTACACCCTAGAAGAAGCAAGAAAGTAATCTTCTTTTAACAAACCAAAAAGAAGATAGCCACACAAACATAAAAATAACATCAAACATAACAGGAAGCAATTCCTGTCTCTATTCCTTAAAATCTCTTAACATCAATGGACTCAATTCCCCAATAAAAAGACATAGACTAACAGAATGGACATATAAACAAGCCCCAGCATTTTGCTGCATATAGGAAACACACCTCAGTGACAAAGTTACAAGCTAGAGTAGCGGTTCTAATATTGAATAAAATTAACTTTCAACCAAAAGTCAACAAAAAGGATAGTAAAGGACACTTCATATTAATCAAAGGAAAAACCTACCAAGGACAACTATCAATTCTGAACATCTATGTTCCAAATGCAAGAGCACACACATTCATGAAAGAAACTTTACTAAAGCACAAAGCACACAATGCACCTCATACAATAATAGTGGGAGACTTCAACACCCCACTCTTATCAATGGACAGATCATGGAAACAGAAGCACAGTGAAACTAACAGAAATTATGAACCAAGTGGATTTAACAAATATCTATAGAACATTTCATCCTAAAACAAAAGAATATACCTTCTTCTCAGCACTTCATGGTGCCTTCTCCAAAATAGACCATATAATTAATCACAAAACAGGCTTCAACAGATACAAGAAGATTGAAATAATCCCTTCCATCCTATCACATCACCACAGACTAAGGCTGGTCTTCGACAACAACGAAAACATCATGGAAGCTGCACAGTCACATGGAAACTGAACAATGTTCTACTCAATGATGACTTGGTCAAAGAAGAAATAAAGGAAGAGATTAAAGACTATTTAGAATTTAATGAAAACGAAGGCACAACCTACCCAAACTTATAAGACACAATGAATGCAGTGTTAAGAGGAAAACTCAGGTCTGAGTGCCTTCAAAAAGCAACTGGAGTATTTTGTTACTTCTTCTAAGAAGAAACAAAGCGTCTACACTTTGGTCTTCCTTCTTCATGAGCTTCATGCGGTCTGTGATTTATATCTTGAGTATTGCAAACTTTAGGGCTAATATCCAGTTATCAGTGAGTGTATACCATGTGTGTTCTTTTGTGATTGTGGTTACCTCACTCAGGAGAATATTTCTTAGTTTCATCCATTTGCCTAAGAATTTCTCAAATTCATTGTTTTTAATATCTGAGTAATACTCCATTGTGTAAATGTACGACATTTCCTGTATCCATTCCTCAGTTGAAGGACATCTGGGTTCTTTCCAGCTTTGGGCTATTATAAATAAGGCTGCTATGAACATAGTGGAACATATATCCTTGTTATATGCTGGGGCATCTTCTGGGTATATGCCCAGGAGTGGTATAGCTGGGTAATGCTATGACGAATTTTCTGAGGAACTGTCAAATTGATTTCCAGAGTGGTTGTACCAGCTTGCAATCCCACCAAAAATGAAGGAGTGTTCCTTTTTCACTACATCCTCACCAGCATCTGCTATCACATGAGTTTTTGATCTTAGCCATTTCTGACTGGTGTGAGGTGAAATCTCATGGTTGTTTTGATTTGCATTTCCCTGATGACTAAAGATGCTGAACATTTCTTTAGGTGCTTCTCAGCCATTCGAGTTCCCTCAGTTGAGAATTCTTTGTTTAGCTCTGTACCCCATTTTTAACAGGGTTATTTGGTTGTCTGGAGTCTAATTTCTTGAGTTCTTTGTATATATTGGATATTAGCCCTCTATCAGATGTAGGATTGGTAAAGATCTTTTTCCAATCTATTGGGCAGCTATGTGTATATGGGCAGCTATGTGTATATGGTTGTGGGTATGTGTAACTGTGTCCAATATATATCACATATTTATGTAACAGTATTAATTACAGAAGAAGAGGACACTAAGTTGACATGGAGTGTGGTAGACATGAGAGGAGCTGGAGCACATAGGGACAGTTGGAAACAATATAACACAATATACTCATGCATTAAATTCTCAACAAAAATGAACTGTGTCCAAAAGCTACTTAAACAGAAAAGTACTTGTTTAAGTTTACATTTCTAGAACATAGTCCATTACCGAGGGATGTCAGAGTGGGAATTCAAGCAAGAACTCAAGAAGAAACCATGCTTATTGACTTCCTCAGTGATTCATGAAGTCGAAGGAAACCCATGCCAAGGTTACTAAGAAAATAAAAGCAATATTATTTTGTCAATGGAGGAATGGATATCAGTAGTAAGAAAAAATGGAGGATGAGGACAATTTATACATTTCTGACATAGAAAGCCACATAGATAACGCTGTTATTCTCAGAAGTCCGGAAAGGAACAAAAGAATTTAAGAAAATAAGGTTGGTTGAGTTTTATATATATGGAAGAATATTTGTTTGTGAGATATGCTGATGAAAACATTATTTAAGCTAGCAGAGTATATAAGGCCTGATATAAGAGTTCTGAATGCCAATTTAGGCACTGGCTTAGAAGTAACCATTCAGAAGAACACTATAGAGTCAGAACACGATGAGTGCAGAGGGAAATCAGACTGAAATCAAGCACTGCAAGGGAAAATGAGAAGGAAGAGAAAGGACATGAAAGTTACTAAATAGAAATCCCACTCAGAAGATTCTTTGTATAGTAGATGGCAGTTAGCACAGACACTTATAACACATCAAAGTACAAAGAATAAATGACAGTGGAGTACTCAGCCACAAATGGAATACCTATATCACACACACACACACACACACACACACACACACACACACGTCTCTATCACAGAAGCAGTAGCAGAAATATTCTGAGTGCTGGAGGCTGGAGAGGAGCAAAATAAAACATGGTCTTCTCTTCTTGGCCGGATGCTACACTCATGAACTCACAGCAGCTGTGATTGCCTGTACAGAGCAAGTCAATCAACATTAAAGCCTGGAGTGGGATTCATGGGTCCCCACCCCTTATTGAGGAGCTATGTAAAGTTTATGACTTTTAGCAATGGAAGGTTCCATTTTATTTATAGGTGTGACTTTTGGTAGTTTCACTATAGACCAGTGAACACATGTGTACCCAGAAGTAGTATATAGACAACACAAATTCTCGTATAGCTGTTATTAAATTTTTCTTTAAAAAAAGATATGAAGTCAGAGAGTAGTAAGATTTGGGTAAATTTGTTAGGAGTTAAGGCAAGGAGTTGGGAATCAATGTAATAAAAATACGTTGTAGGATACTCTCACATAATTAATAAAATATTTATTTATAAAACAAGGTGGTACCACGAAAGCCAAGGTTTTTCATTTTCATTATGGTGTTCTGGATGGAACCTGGGCTTTTGTGCACATTAACAAGCACTCTACTGCTAAGCTACCACTCTAGTCTCAGGAGGAGACAAAAATTTAGGAGGGAATTAAGCAAGATTAAAGAACAAAGTAGTATCATAACTAGATTTTTCATTGGGTTTGTAAATATGGAGCTCATTGGTGACCTTAGAAAAGGCAATGACTGTTAAAGAAGGTAAAGAAGTAGTAAAATATGTGAATCTTTGAAGTATTTAAGGGAGTAGAATACTGTGGACAGCAATGATCCTCGAGGGGATCTTTAATCAGGAAAGTGTTTCATCAGGATAGGATAAGACTTGGCTGTGTTTTCTTGAGCTAATGTCAAAGCATAAAATGAGAGAAAGAAGACATAAGAAAAATTTACTGAGCTACAGGCTACCAGGCCAAGTAAATGCTACATAGTCGTCCTACTTTCTAGTGTCTCTGTTACTGTCTATGATACTGACTCAAACAACAGTAACCAAAAAAAAAAAAAAAGCTGGCATTTATACTTCAGATGAAAATCACTTGTCTAAAAATATGTTGTATCTTTTCATAACATTAGAATTCCCATGGTTCTTAGTAGGATCACCTATGAGAAGCATGTTTTAATTTTCTTTTTCATCAAGGATAAATGATGGGGATACCCAAAATGAAATTACGTATCAGATGAGTACGTGGAACATTGAATAGTCCTTTTGCTGTGCATGATAGCACTTGAGTACATAAGCAGCTCTATATTGATACTGTGTTTAGAAAAGGAAGATTCTGTGCATGTTTGAATGTTGAGAGCAAATTAAGGTTGATTTTCTATAGATGATGATATATTATTCTGTGAGAGTAAACTTTGGTACATTTTTGTATATGTGGTAGGTAAAAGAATCCAATGCAACATATATAGGTACATCTTATTAAAACATCCCGTGACACCTTTAGACACTAACCAAAATACCTATTAGTGCACGGTTAGCATTAAAGACATGGAAGTAGGTGAGGGAGCAGTATAGCATTACTCAAATGTTGGAATAAAAATATCAAAACTTCAGTCAATCAGTAGGCCAGCCATGTACAATATGACAATCTTCATGCATATATTACTGTAGTGGATATTTTGACAGGCCTCACAGAAAGGTTAGCATACTCCTATGATGATCTTCCATTGTGTTAGGGAACTAAAATATAGTTAAGTGGAAAAAAAGAGCTATTTGCAATAGCTATATAATGCTACTACTTGGTGAATGTTGGAATTCGTAGAGAAAGTGAAGAGATGCCCTAAAATAGCAAATGGCATAAACACGTAGAGATTATGAGCCTATTGTATAGTACTCCACAATTATCTGTGGCTTAGGCTGCCTGTGATTTCAGTTATTCATGCTTTCAGTTATATATGGTCATTTGTGATCCAAATACAGTCACTGGAAAATTGCAATTTTTAAAAAAATTTTCTAACAGTTTATCATTATAATCACTCTATTTCATTATGACTATTGTTGACATCTTACTGTGCTTAATTTATAAATTAAACCAACATAAGTACATATGTATAAAAATATAAAATATACATTGGGTTCTATACTTTCCAGGCTTCCAGCATATACAGAGGGTTTGGAATGCATTTCCTGGAGGTACAGTAGGACTATTGTGCATACTTAATTAGGACAAAGATTAATAAATATATTCTTTTGTTGTAGTTGTTTTGGGTTTTTGATGTAAGGTGTTCTGTATTATAGGTTATCCTTTAACTCACTATGTAGAAGAAGACCTTGAAATAGAATTCTTTTGCATCTACCACGCAAGTACTGAGATTATAGGTTTGTACCACCATATCTGGTTTAAAATTCATTAATCTAGAAAGAATTGCCAATGTAGTCAATTGGTCAGAGTTATTCATCCATAATGAAACTTAAATTTTAAAATTCTTTTTATCATTTGACCTAATGGTGAATACTGTTAATCTTAGGAGGCAGAGATAAGCAGACTTTAGTCTTCTGGACTGTATTGTGAGACTGTTTCACAAAGAAAAAAAGAAGGGAGGGAAGAAGGGAGGGAGAGAGAGAGTGTTTCTATCTTTTTGAGTAGTCCTATGTGATATTATCATAGAAAATTACTTATCAAAATAATTATCTAAAGTGATGTTCAAAACATTAGTGTTCTCATGGGATAGTTCTTGACGGAACAATTTGCAAAGAGATTGAATTTCAAAAATTTGTTCTAATAACTTTAAAACCACATTTGCCCTATACGAAGCTATACAAGCACGATATGTCAGGTTATTTAGCATATTGTTCGTGATTGTCACCTCAAAAGAGTTGTAGTTGTATAAAAGGTAGATTATCTCTTCAGCATTCCTTTATTACACAGTACTGTGATAGATTTAATTGACAAATTTAGGTATATTTTATATATGAGGTATGTTTTTCATTAGCCAACATTTAGGGTACATTTTCTATACTTAATTGTTCTATTAGACGGCATGTGCCTACCGTCCTACCATCCTACAGATGTCTCTTGAAGACTTTGAAAGCACAAGAACGTAACCTTTTTCCATGTTGCTGACCATATTCCTCCACTCTTCTACCAAATCCTACTGCATTTTCTATTCTGGGGTAGGATCTAGGACACAGTAAAAATGTGGTTTCCATTGCTATGAAGCTATGTGAGTGTTGAAGGGTTCAAGATGTTCCTGGCTATAGGATTTTTTTTCACTTTCTTTAGACATTTCATACTTTAAAATCATTTATAACATCAAAGAGACTATATGTTCTCTTGACTAGATGCCATGCATACAGTTGTAGAATAACAAATATATACTTACATTATATTAGGGATAGTTCCAGAAACAAGGTATAATTTTTGAGGGAGGAGTCGCTTACCACATCCAAGGCTAAGTGATATATCAAACTTCAATGCTATATAAAACAAAGATAATACCTGATAGCCTTAATTTTATGTCTTGATATTTATATTGTTCATATTTGTCATTTTTTCCTTCAAGTACCTTTAATTATGCCTTGAGTTACTTTAAATCACAGTGCCCAGTACTTTTATTAATAATTTTATTTTTCTTCAGCAAAATTGGAGTATTTTTTTTCCTTTTAACTCTTAAAATTCCAAATACTAGAGGTAAAGAAAAAAAAAGAAGTATCTACTTATTGTCCCATGGTTTGATTTTTTAAGCTCAGTAGTAGATAAGACATTTTAAAATATATTGGATCCTTGAAAGTATGCCATTGATAATTACATATGGAACAGATGCCAAATTTTAGTATCAGTACTTATCAGACAATTATCATTTCTAAAACTGGAGTAAGGAAGAGACATTGAAAATGTATCAACGATTTTGCTTCAGTAGTTTCCTGGAACTATATGATCAATAAAAAGTTGTTGGAGAAATAAATTAAGCACTGAGTCTATGTTGCTCTCAAGTTAATGCTCTTGTGCTATCTTTTATATTGAGGGCCTCCTGCTTCTTCAGGAATTGAACACCACTGGCTAAATGTCCTAACTCCCGGATTTTTGGAATTTATATCTTGTTTTATTGGATATTTTATTTACATTTCAGATGTTATCTCCTTTCCCCATCCCCCTCCATCCAGAAACCCCTATCCTATCCCCCCCTACTCCTGCTTCTATGAGTATGTGCCCCCACCCACCCACTACCACTTCCCTGTCCTCAAATTCTCCCACGTTGGTACATCCAGCCTTCACAGGACCAAGAACCTCCTCTCCCAACTATGTCCAACAAGGGTCCCTCCCTATGTGCTCCCAGGATGGTGGTTTAGAAACTGGGAGCCCTGGTTTGTTGATATTGTTGATCACCCCATGGGGCCACAAACCCCTTCAGCTCCTTCAGTCTTCTCTCTAACTCCTCCATTGGGAACCCTGTGATCAGTTCAATGGTTAGCTGTGAGCATCTGCCTCTGTATATGTCAACCTCTGGCAGATCTCTAAGGAGACAGCTATATCTCCGAATTTGTCTTGCAGGGAATAGTTTGCTAGAGGTAGACTATTGCTATGTGCCAGATGCCTGACTTGCTTGGATTGCATGTCTTATGGATGAGCTTTCCATTTTGTTCTGCTGGCCAGCTACATTTACATTTGGCATTTGGGACTATCAGCAGTAAAATAGAGTAATTGCTTCCTTCACCTAACTTTTCATGTGTGTTTACCATGCCAGTAACTTTACCTTCTGTTTCAGGGAGGAAAAAAATGTAAATACTCCAGTGACTTTTTTCAAATCACAAAACAAACATAGATGAGGGAAATAAACATTTAAATTAGAGCTATGATTAGACTTTTAAAAATAATCTAAACTTTACAATTGCAAAACTAATGAAACACATTTACTTTTAAAAATTGTCCGGGAAAACATTAGTAAATTGGCATCTAGCTCTAATCTGATACCCAATAATCTATAAATAGTAATCACTGAAATATTGGCCTGGGAATAAATAATAATAACAAAACAATAGCATCTCTACTGCTACTACATTTACTGTTACAAACCTACAGACAGATAATATTGATTTAGCATTGAATTAAAATCAGACAGACACTAAACTAATGCATTTTAAATTATATTTATCCTTTACGAGGATTCTGTACAACACATATTATTATTTGACTAAGTGCAGTTTGTTTCTGGGGTTACTGACACAAACTTACAGACCTGGTAAGATAGATATTTATAAAACTGTTCACCATTACAATACAAGACTTGGGACTAAGTCTGGTGATGGCCTTCACCCTGGTAGAGTCCTGAGGAAACACAGAGATATCACATATGAGATACAGGAAGTACTAGGGAGACCTAGCCAAACTTGTTTTTGTAATATACCCACTCTAGAGATAGTCATTGATTATAAGTGTGGGTTAATCCATTCATACTGGTAAGAGTTACAAACACTGTACCCAAGGGACCCTCTTGCTCCCACTTTTTATTTTAAAGTTCAAAAGGTCACAACTAGAAATTTTAAATTACAAGCTCCAAAATAATAAACACCAACATTAAGTGTAATGGAAAAAAACAACGACAAACACAGAATACAGGAAACTTTTTTCAACTCCAGTTGTGGGCAGTGACGTTTACGTAAGGTGGAATAATTAGTATTGGATGGAAGACCTCAGCAAACTGATTTTTTTGGAGGGGGGGTCAGATACTTATTGCCTCAGAATAAAAGAGGTTAACTGTCAATTTTTCAAGTTACTAAGTTTAATGTTACCACTTCCTTCCCAAAGATTTGTGTGGGGGCCTGAATCCAGAAAACTATGTTTAAAGGGTAAATATTCTCTATTTTGACGGAACGGCAGTCGGAAGGTACAATGTAATTTAGAGTAGGAAAAATATGGAAGAGTGTCACATTTTAGACTAAGACAAGTAAGGCATGGTATTTTCCCCCTTGAAGGCTATCTATTTCTCTTTTTAAAATCTTTTAATTGGTATCAAGTGATTTGAGAGGAAGTCAGCACAGAGCCATTGTATGCACACATACATAGACATGCACTGTGTGTGAAAGCATATGGCTCCCACATTTTCATAGCATACATTGTAGAATAACTTTCAAATGAGGTTTAGAAGGTAGATAATATGTTTATGCTACAGGATTACTCTATGTAACAGAATGATGACAAGCAAAGAGAGAGAGAGATTAACTTGTTCATGATTGTGTATCTATGAAGATGTAAAGACAATGAACAATGTTACCTCTAAAAATCTAATACTGCTCACTAATTCATGTTGCCTTAGAACATCAACAAGGTTGTAAATATGCTGCAGAAGAAAACACTAGGTTCCTATCAAGTGACAGAATAGATGAGCTATGATACTCATAGGGTCTAGGCATTATACCGATAGCTAAAGAGCCAAGATAGCCAGTGAAGTTCACATGATTCCTATGCCTTTCTGTGAACATCACAGTGCTCGGAGTCTTTGAAATACTTACTTTTAAAACTTATTTTCCCCAAGTTGCTTGATTATGTAAAACCATATTTTTACTGGGTAGATAAATATATGATAGCACTGATGTTATTCAGTAGTGTTGCTGTTAAGTACATATGACATTATTGAAAAATCACCCTCTGTTCTTCCCTGTCCAAATCCTACTTTTTTGTCCATTAAATTGAGCTATAATAAGTGGAAAGAGCTGAGAGATGTGGATATGGATATTCCTTGGCAATGTTTATGCCTTAGTGCTGGCAGAAGGTAAAAAGCTAAGAACTGATGTTAAGCAAGCTTCACTGTGTGTATGTGTGTGTGTGTGTGTGGTGGTGGTGGTGGAGTGTACTTTGGCAGAGACCACTTCTCTTGTGTCTAGTAGCTAAACTACTGCATAGCTACCAATAGTATGTATCCCCCATTTCCTGTAACAAGAGGCTAAGGGCAATCACCTTGACTTACCAACCCTTGAGACAGCTGGGGATTCTGCTAATGCAGAAACTTTCACAACAGTAGCAGAATTGTGTGCATTCAAAGAGAAATGATTCACAGTAGGCACACTTCACAGCCTGAGTTCCTAATGCCTATATCATAGGACAAACAGATCTGTCAAACCTAAAAATTAGCAAGCCAACTAAGACTTTCAGGTTCATCTAGAAAAGACTGCCCAGGGACTTAAGCAGAGAAAAGATCTTTAGGATAACTTTAAAGGGAATGGCTTTAGCAAGTCTTTTAATTTGATTGCTTTGGCATGAATTTTTCTAGGCCTCATTTGGGCCAATTTTGTTCAAATTAAATTATTTGATAATTTAAATAAATATTTGATAATTAAATATTTGATTAAATAGTTGATAATTTGATAAAATAAAAAATAAGAATAAAATTGCTTAATTTTTTCATACTGTTAAACAGGGCAGAAGAGAGTGACATCATTTAAAACTGCGTGTGTATTTCAGGAATTCTGGGGTTTCTTAAATGTTTTATATCAGGCTAAGAAATGGATTATGGGATGTCTTTTCCTTCTGTAGTCATGCCTTACTTTTTGTTCAGACTAACAGCTTAAATAGTTGAAAGTTACTAGATAAAGACCAAATGGCATAGAGCAGGGAACCTAGAAACAAGAGTTTAAGTGAGAATTTGGGATGCAACATCTGCTGTAGTTAAACTATAAAGAGGATTACATGCAAACAGTTATTCTGAATTTGATTGTATTGATACACTTATGCAATCTTTCTTCCCATTGTCAAAAATCTAATATTAGAAATGGGATTCCAGTGTGAACTTTTGAAGAGATTTTGATGATTGCATATTTTCTTTTTTTTTTTTTGTCAGATTTTTTTTTATTGGATGTTTGATTTACATTTCCTATGTTGTCCCCTTACCCCATCCCCCACCCACCCCGGAACCCCCAATCCCCTCACCCCTCCTCCTTCTTCTCTGTGGATATAACCTCTATCTATTCCCCCCCACTCCCACCTCCCCACCCTCAAAATTCCCACCCCCTGGGGCATCCAGCCTTCATGAGGTCAAGGTTCTCTTCTTCCACCTATGCCCAGCAGGGCCCTCCACTCTTACATATTCAGTTGAAGCCCTGGATCCCCCCCCCAAGTGCTCCCAGGCTGGTGGTTTAGACCCTGGGAGCTGTGGTTGGTTGGTATTATTGTTCTCCTCATGGTGCCGAAAATCCTTTCAGCTCCTTCAGTCTTCACTCTAACTCCTCTATTGAGAAACCCATGATCAGTTCAATGGCTAGTTGTGAGCATCTGCCTC
>NW_021604645.1:390614-390864 GCF_004785775.1 Grammomys surdaster | reverse complement strand
TTTTATTGGATATTTTATTTACATTTCATATGTTATCCCCTTACCCCATCCCCCACCCACCCGGGAACCCCCCATCCCCTTACCCCTCCACCTTCTTCTTTGTGGATGATGACTAAGGACATTGAACATTTCTTTAGGTGCTTCTCGGCCATTCGAGTTTCCTCCGTTGAAAATTCTTTGTTAAGCTCTATACCCCATTTTTCTTTTATTGGATGTTTTATTTACATTTCCTATGTTGTCCCCTTACCCC
>NW_021604645.1:384635-390514 GCF_004785775.1 Grammomys surdaster | reverse complement strand
CCCCCCCACTCCCACCTCCCCACCCTCAAAATTCCCACCCCCTGGGGCATCCAGCCTTCATGAGGTCAAGGTTCTCTTCTTCCACCTATGCCCAGCAGGGCCCTCCATTCTTACATATTCAGTTGAAGCCCTGGATCCCCCCCCTAAGTGCTCCCAGGCTGGTGGTTTAGACCCTGGGAGCTGTGGTTGGTTGGTATTATTGTTCTCCTCATGGTGCCGCAAATCCTTTCAGCTCCTTCAGTCTTCACTCTAACTCCTCTATTGAGAAACCCATGATCAGTTCAATGGCTAGTTGTGAGCATCTGCCTCTGAATATGTCAGACTCTTGAAGACCTGTGAGGAGACATCCATATCAGGCTCTTATCAGCATGCACTTCCTGACTTCCACATCAGCATCTACCTTTGGTGACTGCACATGGGATGGATACTCAGGTGGAAAGGTCTTCAGACGGCCCCTCCTTCAGTTTTTGTCCCTCGCTTTGTCTCCATATTTGCTCCCTTGAGTATTTTGTTGCTCCTTCTAAGAAGGACCGAATCACCCCCACTTGGTCTTCCTTCTTTATGGACTTCATGTGGCCTGTGAGTTGCATCTTGGGCATTTCAAGGTTCTGGGATAATATCCAATAATCAGTGAGTGAATACCATGTGTGTTCTTTTGTGATTGGCTTACCTCACTCAGGATGATAATTTCTAGTTCCATCCATTTACCTAGGAAACTCTCAAATTCATTGTTTTTAATAGCTGAGTAATACTCCATTGTGTAAATATACCACATTTTTTTAATCCATTCCTCAGTTGAAGGACATCTGGGTTCTTTCCAGCTCCTGGCTATTATAAATAAGGCTGCTATGAACATAGTTGAGCATATGTCTTTATTATATGTTCGAGCATCTTCTGGGTATATGCCTAGGAGTGATATAGCTGGATCCTCGGGTAATGCTATGTCCAATTTTCTGAGGAACCGCCAGACTGATTTCCAAAGTGGTTGCACCATCTTGCAGTCCCACCAACAATGGAGGAGTGTTCCTCTTTCTCCACACCCTCGCCAGCATCTACTATCACCTGAGTTTTTAATCTTAGCCATTCTGACTGGTGTGAGATGGAATCTCAGGGTTGTTTTGATTTGCATTTCCCTGACGACTAAGGATGCCGAGCATTTCTTTAGGTGCTTCTCGGCCATTCGAGATTCTTCTGTTGAAAATTCTTTGTTAAGCTCTATACCCCATTTTTTAATAGGGTAATTTGGTTGTCTGGAGTCTAATTTCTTGAGTTCTTTGTATATATTGGATATTAGCCCTTTATCAGATGAAGGATTGGTAAAGATCTTTTCCCAATTTGTTGGTTGTCATTTTGTCCTATTGACAGTGTCCTTTGCCTTACAGAAACTTTGCAATTTTATGAAGTCCCATTTGTCAATTCTCGATCTTAGAGCATATGCCATTGGAGTTCTGTTCAGGAACTTTTCACCTGTGCCCAAGTATTGGAGGCTTTTCAACCTTCTCTTCTATTAGTTTCAGTGTATCTGGTTTTATGTGGAGGTCCTTTATCCACTTAGATTTGAGCTTTGTACAAGGGGATAAGAATGGATCAATTTTCATTCTTCTACATGTTGTCCTCCAGTTGAACCAGCACCATTTGTTGAAAATGCTGTCCTTTTTCCACTGGACAGTTTTAGCTCCTTTGTCAAAGATCAAGTGACCATAGGAGTGTGGGTTCATTTCTGGGTCTTCAATTCTATTCCATTGATCTTCCTGCCTGTCTCTGTACCAATACCAGGCAGTTTTTATCACTATTGCTCTGTAGTACAGCTTGAGGTCAGGGATGGTGATTCCTCCCGAAGTTCTTTTATTGTTGAGAATAGTTTTCGCTATCCTGGGTTTTTTGTTGTTCCATATGAATTTGAGAATTTCCTTTTCTAACTCTGTGAAGAATTGAGTTGGGATTTTAATGGGGATTGCATTGAATCTGTAGATTGCTTTTGGCAAGATGGCCATTTTTATTATATTAATCCTGCCAATCCATGAGCATGGGAGATCTTTCCATCTTCTGAGATCTTCTTCAATTTCTTTCTTCAGAGACTTGAAGTTCTTGTCATACAGGTCTTTCACTTGCTTGGTTAGATTCACCCCAAGGTATTTTTTATTATTGGCAACTATTGTGAAGGGTGTCATTTCCCTAATTTCTTTTTCAGTCTGTTTATCTTTCATGTAGAGGAAGGCTACTGATTTGTTTGAGTTGATTTTATAACCAGCCACTTTGCTGAAGTTGTTTATCAGGTTTAGGAGTTCTCTGGTGGAAGTTTGGGGGTCACTTAAGTATACTATCATATCATCTGCAAATAGCGATATTTTGACTTCTTCCTTTCCTATTTGTATCCCTTTGACTTCTTTTTGCTGTCTAATTGCTCTGGCTAAGACTTCCAGTACTATATTGAATAGGTAGGGGGAGAGTGGGCAACCTTGTCTAGTCCCTGATCTTAGTGGGATTGCTTCAAGTTTCTCTCCATTTAGCTTGATGTTGGCTACTGGTTTGCTGTAAATTGCTTTTACTATGTTTAGGTATGGGCCTTGAATTCCTGATCTTTCCAAGACTTTTATCATGAAGGGATGTTGAATTTTGTCAAATGCTTTCTCAGCATCTAGTGAGATGATCATGTGGTTTTTTTCTTTAAGTTTGTTTATATAGTGGATTACATTGATGGATTTCCGAATATTGAACCATCCCTGCATTCCTGGGATAAAACCTACTTGATCATGATGGATGATTGTTTTGATGTGGTCTTGGATTCGGTTTGCTAGAATTTTATTGAGTATTTTTGCATCGATGTTCATAAGGGAGATTGGTCTGAAGTTCTCTTTCTTTGTCGGGTCCTTGTGGGGTTTGGGTATGAGTGTAATTGTAGCTTCATAGAACGAATTGGGTAGTGTTCCTTCTGTCTCTATTTTGTGGAATAGTTTGAAGAGAATTGGTATTAGGTCTTCCTTGAATGTCTGATAGAATTCAGCACTAAAACCATCTGGTCCTGGGCTTTTTTTAGTGGCGAGACTTTTAATGACTGCTGCTATTTCCTGAGGGGTTATGGGACTATTTAGATGGTTTATCTGCTCCTGGTTTAACTTCGGTACCTGGTATCTGTCTAGGAAATTGTCCATTTCATCCAGGTTTTCCAGTTTTGTTGAGTATAGGCCTTTGTAGTAGGATCTGATGATTTTTTTAATTTCTTCCGTTTCTGTTGTTATGTCTCCCTTTTCAGTTCTGGTTTTATTAATTTGGATACTGTCTCTGTGCCCTCTGGTTAATCTGGCTAAGGGTTTATCTATCTTGTTGATTTTCTCAAAGAACCAACTCCTGGTTTTATTGATATTTTGTATTGTTCTTTCTCTTTCTATTTGGTTGATTTCAGCCCTGAGTTGATTATTTCCTGCCTTCTACTCCTCCTGGGTGTATTTGCTTCTTTTTGTTCTAGAGCTTTTAGTTGTGCAGTCAACTTGTTAGTGTGTGCTCTTTCCAGTTTCTTTTTGTAGGCACTTAGAGCTATGAGTTTTCCTCTTAGCACTGCCTTCATGGAGTCCCACAAGTTTTGGTATGATGTGTCCTCATTTTCATTGAATTCTAAAAAGTCTTTAATTTCTTTCTTTATTTCTTCCTTGAGCAAGTCATCATTGAGTAGAGAGTTGTTCAGTTTCCATGTGCACATGGGTTTTCCATTGGTTTTGTCATTATTAAAGACCAGTCTTATTCCGTGGTGATCTGATAAGATGCAAGGGATTATTCCAATCTTTTTGTATCTGTAGAGGCTTGTTTTGTGACCAATTATATGGTCTATTTTGGAGAAGGTACCATGAGGTGCTGAGAAAAAGGTATATTCTTTTGTTTTAGGATGAAATGTTCTATAGATGTCTGTTAAGTCCATTCGGTTCATAACTTCTGTTAATGTCAAAGTGTCTCGGTTTAGTTTCTGTTTCCATGATCTGTCCATTGCTGAGAGTGGGGTGTTGAAATCCCCCACTATTATTGTGTGAGGTGTAATGTGTGTTTTGAGCTTTAGTAAAGTTTCTTTTATGTATATAGGTGCCCTTGCATTTGGGGCATAGATGTTCAGAATTGAGAGTTCACCTTGGTAGATTTTTCCTTTGATGAGTATGAAGTGTCCTTCCTTATCTTTTTTGATTAATTTTGGATGAAAGTCGATTTCATTTGATATTAGAATGGCTACTCCAGCTTGTTTCTTGGGACCATTGGCTTGGAAAATTGTTTTCCACCCTTTTATTCTGAGTTAGTGTCTGTCTTTGTCACTGAGGTGCGTTTCTTGTATGCAGCAAAATTCTGGGTCTTGTTTGTGTATCCAGTCTGCTAGTCTGCGTCTTTTTATTGGGGAATTGAGACCATTGATGTTAAGAGATATTAAGGAAAAATGATTGTGGCTTCCTGTTATTTTTGTTATTAGAGGTAAAGTTATGTTTGTATAGTTATCTTCTTTTGGGGTTGTTGGAAGATTACTTCCTTGCTTTTTCTAGGTTGTAGTTTCCCTCCTTGTGTTGGCGTTTTCCATCAATTATCCTTTGAAGTGCTGGGTTTGTTTGAAGATATTGTGCAAATTTGGTTTTGTCATGGAATATCTTGGTTTCACCATCTATAGTGATTGAGAGTTTTGCTGGGTATAGTAATCTGGGCTGGCAATTGTGTTCTCTTAGGGTCTGTATGATGTCCGTCCAGGCTCTTCTGGCTTTTATAGGCTCTGGTGAGAAGTCTGGTGTAATTCTTATAGGTCTGCCTTTATATGTTACTTGACCTTTTTCCCTTACTGCTTTTAGTATTTTTTCTTTGTTTTGTGCATCTGATGTTTTGATTATTATGTGACGGGAGGTATTTCTTTTCTGGTCTAGTCTATTTGGTGTTCTGTAGGCTTCTTGTATGTTTATGGGCATGTTGTTCTTTAGGTTAGGGAAGTTTTCCTCAATGATTTTGTTGAAGATATTTACTGGCCCTTTAAGTTCGGAATCTTCATTCTCATCTATACCTATTATCCTTAGGTTTGGTCTTCTCATTGTGTCCTGGATTTCCTGGATGTTTTGAGTTAGTAGTTTTTTGCGTTTTTCATTTTCTTTGACAACTGTGTCAATATTTTCCACCGTATCTTCTGCATTTGAGATTCTCTCTTCTATCTCTTGTATTCGGTTGGTGATGCTTGCGTCTGTGACTCCTGATCTCTTTCTTAGGTTTTCTATCTCCATGGTTGTCTCCCTTTGAACTTTCTTTATTGTTTCTATTTCTAGTTTCAGATCCTGAATGTTTTTGTTTAATTCCTTCTTTGTGTTTTCTTGCATTTCTTTAAGGGATTTCTGTGATTCCTCTTTAAGGGCTTCTATCTGTTTACTTGTACTCTCCTGTATTTCTTTAAGGGAGTTACTTAATTCCTTCTTATAATCCTCTATCATCATCATGAGAAGTGATTTTAATTCTGAATCCTGCTTTTCAGGTGTGATGGGGTGTTCAGGGCTTGCTATACTGGGAGAACTGGGCACTGATGATGCCAAGAAACTTTGGTTTCTGTTGCTTATGTTCTTGTGCTTGCCTTTCGCCATCTGGGTAACTCTAGTGCTACCTGCCCTCACTGTGTAAGACTGGAATCTGTATTTCCAGTTATCTTGCTTATTGCAGAGCTCCTCAGAGTCCAGAGGTCTCTGTGGTCTTATGCCCCTAATCTCCTGGGTGGAAGAACTCCTGGGACTCAGGCCACCTCTTGGATCTGGAAATCCTTCTGCTCTGAGTGCAGTGGGTCCTCGATGACTCAGGATTCAGTTTCAGCTGCTCTGAGTGCAGTGGCTCCTAGATGACTCAGGATTCAGTTTCTCCACAGGACAGGAGCAGACCAACTC
>NW_021604645.1:384413-384625 GCF_004785775.1 Grammomys surdaster | reverse complement strand
ATGACTCAGGATTCAGTTTCTCCACAGGACAGGAGCAGACCAACTCTGTGTCTGCTCCAGCCCAAGGGACCAGGCAGGGGCCGAAGGGTAGTGGAATTCCGGAGGGGCGGGGTTTGGGTAGCTGCTGTGCCCTGACTGTCCCTGGCTCCCAGATGTATCTCTGATGCTTAGGGAGTGAGATGGAGTTCTTACCAGCTGCTCTGAGTGCAGTG
>NW_021604645.1:322066-384403 GCF_004785775.1 Grammomys surdaster | reverse complement strand
CTTACCAGCTGCTCTGAGTGCAGTGGCTCCTGGATGACTCAGGATTCCGTTTCTCCACAGGACAGGAGCAGACCGACTCTGTGTCTGCTCCAGCCCAAGGGACCAGGCAGGGGCCGAAGGGCATATTTTCTGATTATAGAAAGTTGTAACCATTCGTTGAAGAATGGTCAGAAAGAGCATTAGTAAAAAAAAGTTAAAATGCATATAATTCTATAATTTAAGCAAAATAGTTATTAAAATCTCTGTATTTCTATAATTTTAAATGTGGAGATTCATGCACTTTATGTTTGTCTATTTAACATTTACTGAGAATATTTTAAATATAGTTGTACATTCCTTAAAAGCAAATGTGATGATCTGAGATGTTAAATCTCCCAAATATACAATGATCAATTTAACCATAGACAATGTCTTGGTCATTTATACTGTATCTAAGTTTTACTAACACAATGAACTTATTGTAAGTAAATTTTAAAGTATATCACTTCATATTATTTCAATATGGGGGTCTTAAATATTGATATTATGAAAATAAAGACAAGTTATATCTCTGAGCCTCTTAGATAACGTCATAAAACAGCTTTGTAGAATGATTTATATGTTTATAATCATTGCCACATTGTCTAAAATTGTCCATCTCTACACACATTCCATTGTCTAGCCCACACATACTTAGATAGGAAAGAAGGATTTCAATGATTCTCATTTTCTTTCTTTGATCTAAGATATAAAATTTTAGAATTTACTTGAATTGTCTACTTTTCTTAAGATTTATTTGGATGCACTTTTGTAATTTATTATTTGTTCATTACTTTATCTTCTTAATTTTGTTTCAAGGGATTAAACCCTGAGCCATGCACATGCTAAGAACGTGTTCTATCTACCATTTAACTGCATCACCGCTCTCTCATTTCTGTGTACATCAAGAATGTAACCTAGCCATCCTGAATAATATGGTTTTTCAAATTTTATCACAGACTCTTTAAGAAACAATTTATATATAATAAAATCAATTTAAGTATAAGTTAGATAAATTTTTGTAAAGGGCACTTGTATAATCCTCAAAACAAGTGATAGTATTCATGTAAAAATTATAATTTTGAATAATATAGCATTATAGTATGCCTTAAATTCTGATATTTTAAGTTTTCTGAAGTTGTTATTTTCAAAATTATGTTGGCTTTTCTAAGTACTGCATATTTTATAGAACTTTGTAATCAGCTTGTCAGATTCTAGAATGAAAAAAAGCATACAGGAAATCTCCCTGAACCAGTTATCAATGTGAAGAAAATATCTGGGTTAAAAGGATTTTCTTCAATCCAAAAATCAGGGTATATTTATCCACTTATTTTAGATGTTTCAAAATTAAAATACAAAATACAAAATAACATATTTTGTTAAATTTATTATTTTTTCTTTTTTATTGGCTATTTTATTTATTTACATTTCAAATGTTATTCCCTTTCCCAGTTTCCCCTCCACAAAACCCCTATCCCTTCCTTCCTCCCTTGCCTCTATGCGGGTGTTCCCCCACTCACCCACTCCTGCCTTAGCAGCCTAGCATTCCCCTATCCTGGGTCATAAAGCCTCCACAGGACCAAGGGGCTCCCCTCTCAGTGATGCCAGATAAGGCCATCCTCTGCTACATATCCAGCTGGAGCCTTGGGTCACTCCATGTGTGCTCTTTGGTTGTTGGTTTAAGCCCTGGGAGCTTTGGGGGGTGGGGTTCTGGTTGATTGATATTGCTGTACTTCCTATGAAGTTACAAACCTCTTCAGCTTCTACAGTCCTTGCCTTAACTTCCTCATTGGAATCCCCTGCACTCAGTCCAATGTTTGACTGTGTACATCTGCATCTGTATTGGTCTGGCTCTGGCAGAGCCTCTCAGGGGACAGCTATACTGGGCTCCTGTCAGTAAGCACTTCTTGGCATCATTAATAGTGTCTGGATTTGGTTTCTGTATTGGGGCAGTCTCTAGATGGCCTTTCCTTCAGTCTCTGCTCCACTCTTTGTCTCTGCATTTCCTTTTGACAGAAGGAATTCTGGATTAGTATTTTTGAGATGGGTGGGCGGCCCTATCCCTCAACTGGAGGCCATGCCTATCCACTAGATACGGGTCTCTCCAGGTTCTCTCTCCCCTTTCTTGCATACTTCAGCTAAAGTCTTCCCTGTTGAATCCTGGGAACCTCTTGAGTCCCTGGCATCTGGAACTTTCCAGTGGCCACCCCAATTCTCCTTCCCCTACTGCTACACACCTACTTTCAAATTCCTGACCCTCTGTAGTTCTACCCTATCTCCTCCAATATCTGAACTGGACCCCCTTTTCCCTCACCCTCCTCTCTCCCTCCCAGGTCTATTTCTCCCTCTACTTCCCAGAGATTATTCTCTTACCCTTACTGAGTATTAAGTACTCTAGCATCCACATTTTGGTGTGATCTTTCTTCTTGTGTTTCATATGGTCTATGAGTTGTATTGTGGGTATTCCAAGTTTCTTTTTGGCTAATATCCAGTTATCAGTGATTGCATACCATGTGTGTTCTTTTGTGATTGGTGTACCTCAGTCAGGATAATATTTTCAAGTTCCATCCATTTGCCTAAGAATTTCATTAAGTAATTGTTTTTATGTATCTATTCCTCTGTTGAAGGACATCTGGGTTGTTCTGAGCTTCTGGCTATTATAATAAAGGCTGCTGTGAACATAGTGGAGCATGTATCCTTGTTAAATATTAGAGTATCTTTTGGGCATATGCCCAGGAGTGGTATTGCTGGGTCCTCAGGTAGAACTATTTCCAATTTTCTGAGGAGCCACCAGACTGATTTCTAGAGTGGTTGTACGAGCTTGAAATCCCACCAACAATGGAGGAGTGTTTCCCTTCATCCACATCCTTTGCAGCATCTGCTTTTCCCTGCGTTTTTGATCTTAGCCATTCTGACTGGTCTGAGGTGGAATCTCATGGTTGTTTTGATTTGCATTTCCCTGATGACTAAGGATGTTGAACATTTCTTTAAGTGCTTTTCAGCCATTCAAGTTTCCTCAGTTGAGAATTCTCTATTTAGCTCTGTACCTCATTTTTTAATAGGATGATTTGGTTCTCTAGAGTCTAACTTCATGAGTTCTTTGTATATTTTGGATATTGTCCCTCTATTGGATGTAGAGTTTTTAAAGATCTTTTCCCAAACTGTGGATTGCTGTTTTGTCCTATTGACAAAAGATTCCTTATGGAAGCTTTTCAATTTTATGAGGTCCTATTTATCAATTCTTGACCTTAGAGCATAAGCCATTGATGTTCTGTTCAGGAAATTTTCCCCTGTGCCAACCTGTTTGAAGTTCTATCCCACTTTTTTTTTCTATTAGATTCATTGTATCTGGTTTTATGTGGAGGTCCTTGATCCACTTAGACTTGAGCTTTGTACAAGGAGATAAGAATGAATCAATTTTCATTCTTCTACATGCTGACCTCCAGTTGAAACAGCACTATTTGTTGAAAATGCTGTACTTTTTCCAATGGAGAGTTTTAGCTCCTTTGTCAAAGATCAAGTGACCATAGGTGTGTAGATTCATTTCTGGGTCTTCAATTCTATTCCATTGACCTTCCTGCCTGTCTCTGTATCAATGCCATGCAGTTTTTGTCACTATTTCTCTGTAGTATAGCTTGAAGTAAGGAATGGTGATTGTCCCATAAGTTCTTTTATTGTTGAGAATGGTTTTTGAAATTATGGGTTTTTTTGTTATTCCAGATGAATTTGAGAATTGCTCTTTCTAATTCTATGAAAAATTGAGTTGGAATTTTGATGGGGATTGCGTTGAATCTGTGGATTGCTTTTGGCAAGATGGCCATTTTTACTATGTTAATCCTGCCAATCCATGAGCATGGGAAATCTTTCCATCTTCTGAGATCTTCGATTTCTTTCTTCTGAGACTTGAAGTTCTTGTCATGTAGATCTTTCACTTGCTCGGTTAGTATCACACCAATATGTTTTATATTATTTGTGACTATTGTAAAGGGTATAGTTTCCCTAATTTTTTTCTCAGCCCATTCATCCTTTGAGTACAGGAAAGCTACTGATTTGTTTGAGCTAATTTTTTATCTAGCCACTTTGCTAAAGTTGTTTGTCAGCAGTAGGAGTTCTCTCGTGTATTTTTTTGGGCCACTTATGTATACTATCATATCATCTGCAAATGGTGATATCTTAATTTCTGCCATGCGCCTCTCCTGTCCCGCAAGAGTAAAGCACACAACACTCAGGCTCCTTCTCAAAGCAGTTTACTCAGGCTTCTATTTCAGCTTAGCAGGAGTGACCCCATTCCCTTCCATGCCGAGGCTTATAACCCTGCAGAGACCAATCAGTGTGTACCATGTCTCATCTCTCCATAGGCCTGCGTCAGATCACGCCAGATCTCCTCACTCAGGGTGCAACCTCACTTGCCAAATAAGGGCTTGTCTACTCCAGGGCTCTCTGGCAGCCCGGGCCATCTTAGGGCGAGGTCTTGAGATTCCTCTTTTCCAATTTCAATCCCTTTGATCTCCTTTTGTTGCCTAATTGCTCTGGTTAGAACTTCAAGTATTACATTGAATAGGTAGAGGAAAAGTGGGCAGCCTTATCTTGTCCCTGATTTTAGTGGGATTGCTTCAAGTTTCTCTGCATTTAGTTTGGTATTGGCTATTGGCTTGCTGTATATTGCTTTTATTATAGTTAGGTATGGACTTTCAATTCCTATTCTCTCTAATACTCTTAGCGTGAAGGGGTGTTGTATATTGTCAAAGGCTATCTCATCATCTAATGAGATGATCATGTGGTTTTTTTTCTTTGAGTTTGTTTATATAGTGGATTACCTTGATGGATTTCCATATATTGAACCACCTCTGAGTCCCTGGGATGAAGCCTACAAGATCACAGTGAATGATAATTCTGGTGTGTTCTTGGATTCCGTTTGCAATAATTTTATTGAGCATTTTTGCATTAATATTCATGAGGGATATCAAAATGAAGTTCTCTTTCTTTGTTGGGACTTTGTGTGGTTTAGATATTAGTGTAACTATGTCTTCCTAGAATGTATTAGGTAGTGTTCCTTCTGTTTCTATTTTATGAAATACTTTGAGAAGTATTGGTAATTGGTTTTCTTTGAAGGTCTGATAGAATTCTGTACTAAAACCACCCAGTCCTGGGGAGTTTTTGGTTGGGAGGCTTTTAATGACTGCTTCTATTTCCTTAGGTGTTATGGAGCTGTGTAAATGGTTTATATGATCCTGATTTAACTTTGGCTCCTGATATCTGTCTAGAAAATCAACCATTTCATCTTGATTTTCCAGTTTTCTTGAGTATAAGCTTTTGTAGTAGGAACTGATAATATTTTTAATTTCTTCAGTTTCTGTTGTTAGGTCTCCATTTTCATTTCTGAATTTGTTAATTTGTATATTGTTTCTGTGCCCTCTGGTTAGTCTGGCTAAGGGTTTATCCGTCTTGTCTATTTTCTTAAAGAAACAGCTCCTGGTTTTGTTGATTCCTTGTATAGTTCTCTTTGTTTCTACTTGGTTGATTTCAGCCCTGAGTTTGATTATTTGCTGCTGTCTACTCTTGTTGGGTACAATTGTTTTGTTTTGTTTTGTTTTGTTTTGTTTTGTTTTGTTTTGTTTTGGAGCTTTCAGATGTATTGTCAAGCTGCTAGTGTATACTCTCTACAATTTCTTTTTGGAGGTGCTTAGAGCTATGAGTTTTCCTCTTAGCACTGCTTTCATTGTGTCCCATAAGTTTGGGTATGTTGTGCCTTCATTTTATTAAACTGTAAAAAGTCTTTAATTTCTTTCTTTATTTCTTCCCTGACCACATTATCATTGAGTAGGGCATTGTTCAGCTTCCATATGAATGTGGGACTTCTGTTGTTTTTGTTGTTGTTGAAGAACAGCCTTAGTCCATGGTTTTCTGATAGAATGCATGGGATTATTTCAATCTTCTTGTGTCTGTTGAGGCCGGCTTTGTAACAGATTATATGGTGAATTTTGGAGAAGGTACCATGAGGTGCTAAGAAAAAGGTATATTCTTTTGTTTTAGGATGAAATGTTCTGTAGATATCTGTTAAATCTACTTGGTTCATAATTTCTGTTAGTTTCACTGTGTCTCTGTTTAGTTTCTGTTTCCATGATCTGTCCATTGCTGAGAGTGGGGTGTTAAAGTCTCCTACTATTATTGTGTGAAGTGCAATGTGTGCTTTGACCTTCAGTAATGTTTCTTTTACATATGTGGGTGCCTTTGCATTTGGGGCATAGATGTTCAGAATTGAGAGTTCATCTTAGTGGATTTTACCTTTGAGGAGTATGTAGTGTCCTTCTCCCTTTTTCGTTACTTTTGGTTGAAGGTCTATTTTATTGGTCTATTTTATTAGAATTGTTACTCCAGCTTGTTTCTTGGGACTGTTTGCCTGGAAAAAAATTTTACAGCCTTTTACTTTAAGGTAATGTCTATCTTTGTCACTGAGATATGTTTCCTACATGCAGCAAAATGCTGGGTCCTGTTCTCTTATCCAGCCTACTAGACTATGTCTTTTTATTGGGAAATTGAGTCCATTGTTTTTGAGAGATATTAAAAACCAATGATTGTTGCTTCCTGTTATTTTTGCTGTTAGAGGTGGAATTATGCTTGTGTGATTGTCTTCTTTTGAGTTTGTTGTAAGAAGATTAATTTCTTGACTTTTTTGGATATAGTTTATAGTTTCCCTCCTTGTGTTGGAGTTTTCCTTATATTACGCTCTGTAGGGCTGGATTGGTGGAAAGATGTGTAAAATTGTTTTTGTCATGGAATAACTTTATTTCTCCCTCTATGGTAATTGAAAATGTTGCTGGATATAATAGCCTGGGCTGGCATTTTTGTTCTCTTAGGGTCTGTATGACATCTGCCTGGGCTGGCATTTTTGTTCTCTTAGGGTCTGTATGACATCTTCTGGCTTTTATAGTCTCTGGTGAGAAGTTTGGTGTAATTCTTTTGGGTCTCCCTTTATATGTTACTTGACCTTTTTCTCTTTCCTCTTTCAATATTCTTTCTTTGTTCTGTGCTTTTGGTGTTTTAATTATTATGTGATGAGAGGAATATCTTTTCTGGTCCCATCTGTTTGGTTTTCTATAAGCTTCTTTTATGATTATGGGCATCTCTTTCTTTAGGTTAGGAAATTTTTCTTCTATAATTTTGTTGAAGATGTTTGCTGGCCCTTTGAATTGGGAATCTTCTCTCTCTTCTATACCTATTTTCTTAGGTTTGGTCTTTTCAGTGTGTCCTGGTTTTCTTGAATGTTTTCAATTAGGAGCTTTTTGCCTTTTGTATTTTCTTTGACTGTTGGGTCAATGTCTTCTAGAGTAGCTCCATGCCTGAGATTCTCTCTTCTATCTCTTGTATTCCATTGGTGATATTTGCGTTTGTGACTTCTGATCTCATCCCTAGGTTTTTGACCTCCAGAGTTGTCTCCCTTTGTGTTTTCTTTAATGTTTCTATTTACCTTTTTAGATCCTGGACAGTTTCGTTCAATTCCTTTACTTGTTTGATTGTGTTTTCCTGTATTTCTTTAAGAGATTTGTTTCCTCTTTAAGGGCTTCTACTTGTTTATGTGTGTTCTCTTGTATTTCTTTAACTGAGTTATTTGTGTTCTTCTTAAATTCCTCTATCATATTCATGAGATGGGACTTTAGATCTGAATCTTGCTTTCCAGTGTGTTAGGGTATCCAGGGCTGGGTGTTATGGGAGAACTGTGTTCTGAGGTTGTCATTTGTTTCTGTTGCTTATGTTCTCGTGCTTGCCTCTCATCATCTGGTTATCTCTAGTGCTAACTGCCCTTGCTGTCTCTGACTGGAGCCTGTCCCTCCTGTGATCCTGGTTGTATCAGAATTCCTTGGAGTCCAACTGTTTCTGTCATCCTGTGATTCTAGGATACTGTGATCCTGAGATCCTTAGTTTGTCAGAGCTCCTGTGAGTCAAGCTGCCTCTGGGATCCTGAAATCCTGGTGTGACCAAGCTCCTGAAGGATAGATGTTGAGTGTGTCAGAGATCCAGTGATCCTGGGTGTGCCCGATCTCCTTGGAGTTGAGCTTCCTCTGTGATCCTGTGATTCTGGGCTTGTCAGAGCACCTGTGATCCTGGGCATTTCAGAGCACCTGGGAGTTAAGCTCCCTCTGGGTGTTGTAGGAGTGGGTGCAGAGCCAGTGTCTCAGGTATGCTCTGGGTGCAGGTTCAAACCAGAAGAAACTTTGCCACTGGCTGGGCAGGGGTTCCTGCATCCCTGTGACCCTGGGCCTGTTAAAGCACCTGCAGGTTGAGCTTCCCCTGGGTGTTGTAGGAGTGGGTGCAGAGCCAGATCCCTAGGTCTGTTCTGGGCACAGGTTCAAACCAGAAGAAATTGGTGCCTCTGGCTGGGCAGGGGTTCCTTTGTCCCTGGATCCCAGAGATCCCAGTTACTCCGGGTGGTGGGGCAGATGTTGTTCCCTCACCTGTGATCCTGATCCCTGATCGTATTAGAGCACCTGGAAGTCGGGCTCCCTCTGGGTGTTGTAGGAGTGGGTGTGGAGCCAGCATCCCAAGTCTGCTCCAGGTGCACATTCAAACCAGGAGAACTGAATATATTCTTAATCATTTCATGCTTTTCTGCCATTGAAACTATCATTTATTAGTCTGAATTTGCCTTCTGTTGGAGTAATAAACACCATGATCATGAGCAACTTGAGGGAAGAAAGGGTTTATTTGATCTTATGGTTTAAAGACTTTCATGAATGGAAATCAGGGCAGAAATAAAGGCTGGAACCTGGATACAGAGACTGCAGAGGAACACTGCTTATTGGTTTCCTCCTTAGACTCAAGTTCAGGTACTATTTTTTATACCTCCTAGGATTACCTGCCCAGGGATGGCACCACCCATAGGAGCCTGGGTACTTATATAAATCATTAATCAAGAAAATGCCCAACTGACTTGCTGTATGACAATTTGATACATTTTCTCAACTGAAATCTCTTCTTATCAAATGACTCTGGTTTGTGTCAATTTGACAAAAACAAACAAAACACCAAATAACAAAATATTAACCAGCACACTGTTAATCTTTTATTGAAAATTACTATGTTTTAAAATAGGTGCTGTTGATCAAGTTGATGTTTGGTAGTTTTATAGAATTTTCTTTACTGTGAAGATATTATATCGAATACTTTGATTCATCTATTAATGTGATTACTTTTATTTAATAGTATGTTGAATTATCTCTTACTTTTCATAGTGTTACAATAACATTGTATGGGAATAATGCCACTTATTCATAATAGTTCATAACATTTATAGAGAGCATTTCATAAACATCTATATAGCTCCAGTTGCAGGAAATCTGATGCTGTGCTCTAGGCTCTATATGCTCCTTCATGTACACTATGCATATAAATATACATGAGGACAAACATATAAACAGATCTACACATTTTATATATGAAAAAGAGAAAGAAAGAGACCCCAGGATTCTTGTCTAGGCTATGATCTAGAAAATATGTTTCTAAAAAAGAAAGATAGAAAGAAAGAAAGAAAGAAAGAAAGAAAGAAAGAAAGAAAGAAAGAAAGGAAGGAAGGAAGGAAGGAAGGAAGGAAGAAAGAAAGGAAGACACTTAAGTTTCTAAAGAACAATTCATGGTGTTTTCTAATTTTTTAAATTCATTTTTATGTGATGCATTTTGCTGCTTTGTATAATTTTGATCATTTAAATGGAAACATTTAAATGTAAGAAAAGGAAATATAAGCACTGTTTTAATTCTATTGATTTATTTAGTGGTCTTCCTATTAAATTTCAGGTTGCTAGCCTTATCAGTGTATTATATAATATGCTTTGCCATGTTCTGGCTAGGTGGCATGATTTCAGAAACCCATGACTCTTCTACCTTACTTTGAGTATCTTTTGATCAGGGGTATTCAGCAGCATGATTATAATTACATGCTTCATCAAATATGGAAAATAGTCTTTTACCTCAAATTACTGGTTTCCTCATTCCTTCCTGTTATGGTTTATTTTAGTTTACTGATTTTTTGAATGTTCAATCTGCTATTGATCTCATCCATAAACCACATTATTTTATTTTAGAGACTGTATTTTCATTTCTGTAATTCTGTTTTCTTCATTCACATATTTGGTTTCTTAGTTGTATATGTACTCTACATTCTTCCACATGTTGAGTAATTTATTAGTATATAGATTCTTGCTTAAACTTTTATTTCTTCTTGGTTAAGTATTGCAAGTTGTATGTTTCTGCTTCTTCAGGATAGTTTAATTTGTTTGCATATAGTTGCTCATAATATTACTTCATAACACTTCTAAATTTTGAGGTTTCCACTGGAATACTTCTACTCTTATTTGTGATTAGATTTAATTTCCTTTTCTTTCTCCACAGGTAGGTAAAAGATTTGTTGAGTCTAACTAAAATTTAAATTTCTTTTAACAAAACAATTCTTAACTAATTTTTCTCCTGTTTTTCAAATTCTCTGGCTGTTTTATTTAGGTTTGGCTCTTTGTTATTGCTCTCAGGTAGATCTGAATTTCTTTTGTATTTTTACTGGCTTCTTGAATTATATGATTTGCTTCTACTTTTTTTGTTAATTTTTTTCTTTTTCTAATTGGGTATTTTATTTATTGACAATACAGATGTTATTCCCTTTCCTCATTTTCCTTCCCTAGAACACCCTCTCCTATATCTCCTCTTCTTTTATGCTTTTATACCATTTTGATTACATGCATGTATTAAGGTCAGTTCTAGATTGAGGGTCTAGCAATACAATAGATGCGAATAGTCAAGGAACAATCAAGACAATAAACACAAATAGTCAAAGAAAAAGCATGACATTAAACCCAATTACATGAACACTCCCATGATGAATGTTTCTAAAGGCATAACAGGATGACGAAAGTATCTGAGCCTACATCCCTGTCCTAACCCAAGGTCACTTTCATGACTGAAGCCTACTTCCTTGTTCTAGCCTACAGTTTAGATTCCTGTCTGGAATTACTTCTTTGTTCTACCCTAATATTTAGATTCCTGCCTGAGATTGCTTCTTTGTTGTAGCCTAAGATTTAGATTCCTACCTGAAATTATTTCTTTGTTCTAGCCTAATGTCAAATTCCTGCTTGAAGCCTACTTCCTTGTCCTTGACCAATGTCATATTCCTGCCAAGCAGCCTGTTTCCTTGTCATTGGCCCATGTCAGATTCTTGCCAAGCAGCCCCAAAGGATTGCCACCTCTCCCCCATTTTTATTTTGTTAACAAGACTGAGCCTGTCTTAGGTCATTCTGACAAGAATGCCTTCCTTACCCATCATGGAATATGCATTATCAAAACAATGCATTTTGTCTTAGATTGGTAAGGCTCTGTGCTAAATCTTACCCATCCTTGGCTTGCCAGCCTGTTAATTTAATAACTCTGTCTGGGGGTCCATTTTCAGGTTCAAGCCATGTACTTTGACTGCCTACATGTTGATGTTGTTAAAGATAAGCTTTCACATGGTGGGCAGGAATAAAAGTATTCCCAGGACAAGAAGGGCTAGCCTGATCAAGCTACATATGCTGTTCCTGAGGTTTGACTTCTGGCCATGGATAATTTTATCAGCATTATCTGCAGCATGAAAGCTCAACAGAGAAGCATTCTTTAAATTCATAATCTCACTATGCAAAGTTAACACACCCAGAGAGGTTTTAGGATTATGCCAAATATCCTACAGGTTTCTTTAAACTTTTTTCTAATTATAATGACAATCATCGTGAATTTCAAAAGTAACACTACTCTAATGATATATGACATGACACTTGGGATGTCTCCTAACTCTTGAACCCTGAACCTTCTTCAGAGAATTTGAATGGGTTATAGAACATTATCCGTTGTTCCAGATATAAATCTTTTTGTATACTCAATACATTAGTAACATTTTTTTTTGCTAGATGGTTAACAAAAATAGTTGTCTTAACTCCTTGTGTCAATGCTATTGCAGAAGCAGTGGTGCTAGCAATTAATGAAATTAAAGCTGTTATACCAACAATAATTAAGCCCACTACCCTCTTGCTTCTGCTTAAATCCTAACTCACTTCTTCCAGAACTTGCAAGCTTTTTTCAGTGAATCAACGTTTTCTAATACTCAAGACAGTCAGACAAAAGCTGGTCAATAGACCCCCATAACAGACATGCCAGGTTTCAACACACTAACACAATTGGAAATTATACAGTCAATGCAACTTACAATAAATACTGTAGAAGAGACAAAACCAATTTTAGCTTGACAAGTAAAAGAGCCTTAAAACATGCACTAACCCTTGTTTGAAATCCAGATCCTGTCCCAACTTTATCTCTTGCTATCATAACATCATAGTGAACTACAGCTAACTTCCAAACATGTCTCTGACAAAGTCCAGATCCAGTCTCCCAAAAATAGACTGCTATTTCCAATATTGGATTGATTTCTAGACCAGAATATTGAGTCCTAATAGCTGGTCACCTTTAAGAAGAATACAAGAGACATTATAATTTCTCTTTTTGATTCTCTATCCAACAAGGTCTAAAATCTTGAGGCAAAGCAGCTTGTCCCATCTGGGATATAGTCAAGCAAAGGTGGGTCAGGAACATTTGTCCAATACAGCTCCCCAGTCACCCTTGTCAGGGCACTCAGCAAGCTCACAGGTGGGCGTCATTCTTTGCCTCAGCAACAATATGTCTAACCACTCTTTTTGAAGTTCCATGGGCCTCTTCCACAATACCTTGTCCTTGAGAATTATACAAAATCCCCTTAATAAATTGTTGACAAAGTCTCGACTGCTCGACTACAATTGCCAGACACATTACCTTTTATTTTATTGGATATTTTATTTATTTACCTTTCAATGTTATCCCCTCTCCTATTCCCCCTCAAACCCCTTATCCCATCCCCCCTCCTCCTACTTCTATGAGAATGTGCTCCCACCATCCACCCATTCCCGCCTCCCTGCTCTCGAATTCCCCAACACTAGAGAATTAAAACTTTCAGAGACCAAGACTCTCCTCTTCCTTTGATGGCTGACAAGGCCATCCTCAACTACCAATACAGGTGGAGCCATGAGACACCCCCCTCCTTTGTGTTCTCAGGCTGGAGGTTTAGACCCTGGGATCTCTGGTTGAGTATTTTGATACTCCTTCAAAGAAGGACCAAAGTACATACACTTTGATCTTCCTTCTTCTTCTTCTTGAGCTTCATGTGGTCCATGCATTGTATCTTAGGTATTGTGAGCTTTTGGGCTGATATCCACTTATCAGTGAGTACATACCATGTGTGTTCTTTTGTGATTGGGTTACCTCACTCAAGATGATATTTTCCAGTTCCATCCATTTGCCTAAGAATTTCATGAACTCATTGTTTTTAATAGCTGAGTAGTACTCCATTGTATAAATGTACCACATTTTCTGTATCAATTCCTCTGTTGAAGGACATCTGGGTTCTTTCCAGCTTCTGGCTATTATAAATAAGGCTGCTATGAAGATAGTGGAGATGTTGAAACATCTTTTGGGTATATGCCCAGGAGTGGTATAGCTAGGTCCTCAGGTAATACTATGTTCAATTTTCTGAGAAACCACCAGACTGCTTTCCATAGTGGTTGTGCCAGCTTACAGTCCCACCAACAATGGGAAAGTGTTCTTCTTTCTCCACATCCTTGCCAGCATCTGCTGTCACCTACATTTTTGATCTTAGCCATTCTGACTGGTGTGAGATGGAATCACAGGGTTGATTTGATTTGCATTTCCCTGATGACTAAGGATGTTGAACACTTCTTTAGGTGCTTCTCAGCCATTTGAGTTTCCTCAGTTGAAAATTTGTTTAGATCTGTGCCCCATTTGTAATAGGGTTATTTGATTATCTAGAGTCTAATTTCTTCAGTTCTTTGTATGACTTGGATATTAGCCCTCTATCAGATGTAGTATTGATAAAGATCTTTTTGCAATATGTTGGTTGCTACTTTGTCCTATTGGCAGTGTCCTTTGCTTTACAGAAGCTTTGCAGTTTTATGAGGCCCCATTTGTCAATTCTTGATCTTAGAGCATAAACCATTGGTGTTCTGTTCAGGAAATTTTCCTCTGTGCCCATGAGTTCGAGGCTTTTCCCCATTTTCTCTTCTATTAGTTTCAGTGTGTCTTGTATTATGTGAATGTCCTTGATCCACTTGGACTTGAGCTTTGTACAAGGAGATAAGTATGGATCAATTTTCATTCTTCGACATGCTGACCTCCAGTTGAAACAGCACTATTTGTTGAAAATGCTGCCCTTTTCCCACTGGACAGTTTTAGCTCCTTTGTCAAAGATCAAGTGACCATAGGTATGGGGGTTCATTTCTGAGTCTTCAATTCTATTCCGTTGATCCTCCTGCCTGTCTCTGTTCCAATGTCATGCAGTTTTTATCACTACTGCTTTGTAGTACAGCTTGAAGTCAGGAATGGTGATTCCCTTGAAGTTTCTTTATTGTGGAGAATAGTTTTCACTATCCTGGGTTGTTTGTTATTCCAAATGAATTTGAGGATTGCTCTTTCTATCTCTGTGAAGAACTGAGTGGGAATTTTGGTCGTGATTGCTTTCAATCTATAGATTGCTCTCCGCAAGATAGCCAGTTTTACTATATTAAACCTTCCAATATTTGGGCGTGGGAGATCTTTCCATCTTCTGAGGTCTGCTTTGATTTCTTTCTTCAGGGACTTGAAGTTCTTGTCATACAAATTTTTTACTTGCTTGGTGAGATTCACACTAAGGTATTTTATATTATTTGTGACTATTGTAAAGAGTGTCACTTCCCTAATTTCTTTCTCAGCCAATTTATCTTTTGAGTAGAGGAAGACTACTGATTTGTTTGAGTTAATCTTATATCCAGCCACTTTGCTAAAGTTTTTTTTTTTTAATCAGGTTTAGGAGTTCTCTGGTGGAAGTTTTGGGGTCACTTAAGTATGCTATCATATCATCTGCCAATAGTGAAATTTTGATTTCTTCCTTTCCAACTTGTGTCCCTTTGACTTCCTTTTGTTGTCTAATTGCTCTGGCTAGGACTTCCAGTACAATATTGAATAGGTAGGAAGAGAGTGGGAAGCCTTGTCTAGTCCCTGATTTTAGTGGAATTGCTTCAAGTTTTTCCTCCATTTAGTTTGATGTTGGCTACTGGTTTGCTGTATATTGCTTTTACTATGTTTAGGTATGGGCCTCTGATTCCTGATCTTTCCAAGATTTTTATCATGAAGGGGTGTTGAATTTTGTCAAATGCTTTCTCAGCATCTAGTGATATGATCATGTGAGTTTTTTCTTTGAGTTTGTTTATATAGTGGATTACATTGATGGATGTCTGAATACTGAACCATCCCTGTATTCCTAGGATAAAGCCTACTTGATCCTGATGGATAATTGTTTTGATGTGTTCCTGGATTCGGGTGGTGAGAATTTTATTGAGTATTTTTCCATTGATATTCATAAGGGAGATTGGTCCAAAGTTCTCTTTCTTTGTTGGGTCTTTGTGTGGTTTAGGTATGAGCGTAATGGTGGCTTCATAGGATGAATTGGGTAGTGTTCCTTCTGTTTCTATTTTGTGGAACAGTTTATAGAGAATTGGTATTAAGTCTTCTTTGAAGGTTCAATAGAACTCTGCACTGAAACCGTCTGGTCCCGGACTTTTTTTGGTGGGGAGACTTTTCATAACTGCTTCTATTTGTTTCAGGGTTATAGGACTGTTTAGAGGGTTTATCTGTTTCTGATTTAACATTGGTAACTGGTATTTTTCTAGAAAATTGTCCATTTCATCTAGATTTTCGAATTTTGTTGAATATAGTCTTTTGTAGTAGGATCTGATGATGCTTTGAACTTTCTCAGTTTCTGATGTTATGTCTCCTGTTTCAGTTCTGATTTTATTAATTTGGATACTGTCCCTGTGCCCTCCTGTTAGTCTGGCTAAGGGTTTATCTATCTTGTATATTTTCTCAAAGAACCACCTCCTTAGTTTTATTGATTCTTTGTATAGTTCTTTTTGTTTCTACTTGGTTGATTTCAGCCCCGAGTTTGATTATTTCCTGTCATCTACTCCTCTTTGGTATGTTTGTTACTTTTTGTTCTAGAACTTTCAGGTGTGTTGTCAAGCTGCTAGTGTATGTTGTCTCCAGTTTATTTTTGTAAGCACTTAGAGCTATTAGATTTCCTCTTAGCACTGCTTTCATTGTGTCCTATAAGTTTTGGTATGATGTGTCTTCATTTTCCTTAAATTCTAAAATGTCTTTAATTTCTTTCTTTATTTCTTCCCTGACCGCATTGTCATTGAGTAGAGTGTTGTTCAGTTTCCATGTAAATGTGGGCTTTCCATTCTTTTTGTTGTTATTGAAGACCAGCCTTAGTCCATGGTGATATGATAGGATGCATGAGATTATTTCAATTTTCTTGTATCTGTTGAGGTCTGTTTTGTGATCAAATATATGTTCTATCTTGGAGAAGGTACCATGAGGTGCTGAGAAAAAGGTATAGTCTTTTTTTTAGGATGAAATGTTCTATAGATATTTGTTAAATCCATTTGGCTCATAACTTCTGTTAGTTTCACTGTATCTCTGTTTAGTTTCTGTTTCCATGATCTGTACATTGCTGAGAGTGGGATGTTGAAATCTCCATTATTGTGTGAGGTACAATGTGTGCTTTGAGCTTTAGTAATATTTCTTTTATGAAAATGGGTGTTCTTGCATTTGGCACATAGACGTTGAGAATTGAGAGTTCATGTTGGTTGACTTTTCCTTTGACGAGTATAATATTTCCTTCATTATCTTTTTTGATAGCTTTAAGATGAAAGTAAATTTTATTTGATATTAGAACAGCTACTCCAGCTTGTTTCTTAGGACCATTTGCTTGAAAAATTGTTTTCCAGCCTTTTACTCTAAGTTAGTGTCTGTCTTTGTAACTGAAGTGAGTTTCCTGTAAGCAGCAAAATGCTGGGTCCTGTTTAGATATCCAGTCCATTAGTCTATGCCTTTTTATTGGGAATTGAGTCCATTGATGTTAAGAGATATTGAGGAGAGGAGATTGTTGCTTCCTGTTATTTTTGTTATTAGTGGTGGCATTGTTTGTGTGGTATCTTCTTTTGGGTTTGTTGGAAGATGATTGCTTTCTTGTTCTTTCTAGTGTATAATTCCCTCCTTGCATTGGAGCTTTCCCTCTATTATCCTTTGTAGTGCTGGGTTTATTGAAAGATATTGTGTAAATTTGGTTTTGTTGTGGTATATCTTAGTTTCTTCATCTATGGTAATTGAGAGTTTTGTTGGGCATAGTAGCCTGGACTGGCATTAATGTTCTCTTAGGGTCTGCATGACATCTGTCCAGGATGTACTCGCTTTTATAGCATCTGGTGAGAAGTCTGGTGTAATTCTGATAGATCTGTCTTTATATGTTACAAGGCATTTTTCCTTTACTGCTTTTAATATTCTTTCTTTGTTTTGTGCATTTTGTGTCTTGATTATTATGTGATGGGAGGGGAGGTATTTCTTTTCTGGTCTAGTCTATTTGGCGTTCTGTAGGCTTCTTGTGTGTTTATGGACATCTCATTCTTTAGATTAGGGAAGTTTTCTTCTATAATTTTGTTGAAGATATTTATTGGCCCTTTAAGTTGGAAATCTTCACTCTCTTCTATATCTATTATCCTTAGGTTTGGTCTTCTCATTGTGTCCTGAATTTCCTGGATGTTTTGGGTTAAGGACTTTTTGCATTTTGTGTTTTCTTTGCCAGTTGTGTCAATATTTTCTGTGGTATCTTCTGCACCTGAGATTCTCTCTTATATGTCTTGTATTCTGTTGGTGATGCTTCCATCTATGACTCCTGATTTCTTTCCTAGACTTTCTATTTCCAGAGTAGTCTCCCTTTGTGATTTCTTTATTGTTTCTACTTCCATTTTTATGTCCTGGATGGTTTTGTTCAATTCCTTCATCTGTTTGTTTGTGTTTTCCTGTAATTCTTTAATGGAATTTTATGTTTCCTCTTTAAGGGCTTCTACCTGTTTATGTGTGTTCTCCTCAATTTCTTTGAGAGTGTTATTTATGCCCTTCTTAAACTCTTCTATCATCATCATTGGAAGTGATTTTAAATCTGAATCTTGATTTCCTGGTGACATGGGAAATTCAGAACTTTCTAATGTGGGAGAACTAGGTTCTTATGATGCCAAGTACCCTGGGTTGCTGATGCTTATATTCTTGCACTTGCCTTTCACCATCTGGATCTCCTTAGTGCTACCTGTGCTATCTCTGACTGGAGCCTGTCTTTCCTATTGTCTTGGTTGTGTCAGAACTGTTTGGGGTGGATGTTGCTGCTGGGGTTATAGCTGAGACCCACGGTCTGCTCAGTGCTCAGGTACAGGCTGGAAGGAACCAGTGCTCCGGGTCAGGAGTAAATTCCTGGGTCCCAGTGGGTCCCAGTTCTCCATGTTTGGGACAGGTTTTGCTGTCTCCTTACCTAAGATACTGCAGGGTTTAGAGTTCTGGGGACCCCTGCCACCTCTGGGTTTTGTGAGATTGACTGCAGAGCTGAAGCCCAGGAAATGTTCAGTGCCCGGCCGCAGACCCTTGCTTCTACTTTCAATTTCCTCATGTATTTTTAATATTTGTTTTGACTTCTCCTTTGACCCATTAGTTACTTATTAGTATGTATTATATTTATTATATATCATATTATACATTATTTATATATAATTAATATTATGTTATATAATTACTATATTAGTTTATAACAATTAATATTATATTATATAATTATTATATAATTAAGTTACAAAGTATATATCTTACATGTAATATATACAAATAATTAA
Source organism: Grammomys surdaster (assembly GCF_004785775.1). Taxonomy (NCBI): domain Eukaryota; kingdom Metazoa; phylum Chordata; class Mammalia; order Rodentia; family Muridae; genus Grammomys; species Grammomys surdaster. The sequence continues at coordinate 365,576 of NW_021604645.1, read as the reverse complement.
TAATATAATAATATAACATTATAACAATATAATGTTATAATATAAATATATATTATTTATTATATTTTGTATAAATATTTGTTATATTTGATATACTTTAAAAGGAATATTCTATTTTCCCTATTCTTTTAAAAGATTTATTTATTTATTTATTTATTTATTTATTTAATGTATAAGAGCACACTGTCACTGATACACCAGAAGAGGGCATCAGATCCAATTACAGATGGTTGTGAGTCACCATGTTGTTGCTGGGAGTTGAACTCATGACCTCTGGAAGAGCAGCCAGTGCTCTTAACCAATACAGTCTTAGAAGGTACTTTATACACTTTGAATCTTCCTGTATTTGTTACCTTCATTTCTTTTGGCTTAATAAATTACCTATCCTGGAATATGTTCCATATGCTTTTGAGAAGGATGTATATTCTGCTACTGTAGTGTGTAGTTTTAAAGAAAATCCAGGATAAACCCACCTATGAGCCAGTAAAGGTGGTCTCACCCACCCCCAAGGCTAGCACTATGTGACCTTCTTGCTCTGGTTCCTGAGGCTAGCTTGCTAAGCTAACCAAACCAGTTTAACCTGAAATGCCTGGAGCTACCACTCCCATTTCTCAGGCCATCCACCATCTGTGGCTGGCCTGCAGAAAGCCAACTACAGCTCACTCAGCTCCCCTTCACCCTGTGAAATCAAAACACTAGAGACTTATGTTGTTTGATTTCTTGAACTTCTGTACCTCTCTCATGTCTCTCTGGTTCCTGAGTCTGCCCCCCTTATTTTCTCCCCTCCTCTCTCCCTCCCAGGTCCCCCTCTCCCTCCACCTCCCATGATTATCCTGTTCCCACCCCCTTCACTGCAGGACTGAAGCATCCACATCTTGGTCTTCCTTCCTTCTAAGCTCCATATGGTCTGTGGGTTGTATCATGGACATTGCGACCTTTTGGGCTAATATCTACTTGTCAGTGAATGAATACCAATGAATACCATGTGTGTTCTTTTGTGATTAGGACACCTAACTCGGGATTATATTTTCTTTCTTTCTTTTTTTTTAATTGGATATTTTATTTACATTTCAGATGTGATCCCCTTTCCCATTTCCCTCCCACCCAGGATCCCCCTATCCCATTCCCCCTCCTCCTGCTTCTATGAGGATGTGCCCCCACCCATCTGCCCACTCCCACCTCCCCACCCATGAATTCCCCACACTGGGACATCCAGCCTTCTTCACTAGACCAAGGACTTCCTCTCCCACCTATGCCCAACAAGGCCATCCTCCCCTACATATACAGCTGGAGCCATGGATCCCTCCCTAAGTACTCCCAGGCTGGTGGTTTAGACCCTGAGAGCTCTGGTTGGTTGGTATTGTTGCTCTCCCCATGGGGCCACAAACCCTTTCAGCTCCTTCAGTCTTCTCTCTCACTCCTCCTTTGGGAACCCCTTGATCAGTTCAATGATTAGCTGTGAGCATCTGCCTCTGTATATGTCAGGCTCTTGCAGACTTCTAAGGAGACAGCTACCAAAGGTAGACACTGATGTGGATGCCAAGAAGTGCATGCTGATAGGAGCCTGATATAGCTGTCTCCTGAGAGGGATTACATTTTCTAGTTCCACCTATTTGCCTAAGAATTTCATGAAGTCATTGTTTTTAATAGCTAAGTAGTACTCCATTATGTAAATGAAACACATTTTCTTTACCCATTCCTATGTTGAGGGACATCTGGGTTGTTTCTAGCTTCTGGCTATTATTAAAAAAGGCTTCTATGACTATAGTGGAGCATATGTCCTTGTTATATGTTGAAGCATCTTTTGGGTATATACCCAGGAATGGTATAGCTGGGTCCTCAGGTAGAACTATTTCCAATTTTCTGAGGAGCCAGAGGACTGATTTTCAGAGTGGTTGTACCATCTTGCAATCCCACCAGCAATAGAGAAGTGTTCCTCTTTTTCCACATCCTTGCCAACATCTTCTCTCACCTGAGTTTTTAATCTTAGCCATTCTAATTGGTGTGGGTGGAATCTCAGGGTTGTTTTGATTTGCATTCCCCTGATGACTAAGGATGTTCAACATTTCTGTAAGTGCTTCTCAGCCATTTGAGATTCCCCAGTTGAGAATTCTCTATTTAGCTCTGTACTCCACTTTTTAATAGGGCTCTGTGGTTCTCTGGAGTGTACCTTCTTGAGACTTATATTACACCAGCCAGATTTGTAATGGTAAATTTCCACCCCCAAAATGCTAGTGCAAAGAACACACAACTCAGTCAATATAAATATAAGCTACAAGCCTAGGTTGGGGAAAAATATCCTACATTACTCTATTGCCCAGCTATGAAATCCCTAGCTTCTTGTGGCTCCTCCAGGCCATGTGGGTTTGTTCCATTTTCAACCTCTTCTTCCTCCATTTTCTTCTCCCTCTGTCCTCCATCTAGTCTCCTGTCTTCTCCTCCTTCTTTCCCTTCTCTAAAACTTTCAGCTCTGACTTTTCCTTCTACTCCCCAATCACAGGCTCCAGCCTTATCTGACCAATTGAGATTTCACCTGACATCACCTAAGTATGTGATCTAATCCTAGTAGGGGTACTCCTCTTGAGTGAGCAGAAAATACAAACAACAATCCACAACATGCTGCTTTGGGGAAGATTGGTCTGTATGTATCTGTTAGTTCTATTTGGCCCAAAGTGTATCTCAAATCCAATGTTCAAGTCCAGAAAATTGATTTTCTGTCTGGGTGATTTATCCATTGTTGGAAGTGTGGTGTTAATGAAACTGGACCCTTATCTTACAGCATCAAGAAAAATCAACTCAAAATGGATTAAATACCTAAATGTGAAAACTTGGAACTGTATATCTCCTAGAAGAAAACATTTTTGAAAATCTTTTTACATTGATCTTGTCTGCAATGCCTTTATATAGGTTGTCCACATCACAGACAAAGTAAGCAAAAAGAAATGGGACTATATCAAAGTTAAAAAAAGCAGTCAACAAATTTTAGAAAATATTTATGAGCCATATAGCTGATAAAAAAATTGTATTCAAAACGTGTTGTACACGTATACAAATCCATAATAAAAGTATACAAATGAATGAGTTGATTTAAGGAAAATGTTCAAAAGACCAGATGAGACACTTCTCCAGTGATGAAATGCCAGAACCATTACTCATCAGAGAAATGATTATGAGCACAAAATGTTATATTATTCTAGTAAGGATTTGTCGCCCAAAAATTAAAAAAGAGATTTTGATAAAACTGTGAAGAATAGCTAACCCTCATATAATGTGAGTGGGAACGTAGTTGATACAGCTATTACGGTAAAAGTATGGAAGAATATAGATAGATATAATAGATAGGTAGGTAGATAAGTAGGTAGGTAAGTAGGTAGACACAGACAGACAGATCTATATCTCATATTGTTAGGCAATTACAGAGTATAGACTCAATGGAAATAAAATTATCTACTCATAGGAAAACCTGGATTCCGGATGGAAAAAAACACAAAGACTCAGAGCCAGTCACTATGCAGGGAATGAGAGGCCTTAGAATACTCAAACCTAGAAAGGATCTATACCAAATATCTTTTCTCAGGGTTCAGGAAGCCCTGCATAAGAAGAGGAAGAAAAACTGTAAAAGCCAGTGGAGATGGAAGACACTAAGTAAACAAGGTCCTCTAAATCATCGTGAGCAAGAAATCTCACAGAGACTGAAGTAGCATGCATGGTCCTAAAAGTGCATTAGGTCCTCTGCATTTACTTTGTGGCTTCCAATTGAGTGAGGGGTTTTGTTTGCTTGCTTGTTTGTTTGTTTGTTTGTTTGTTGTTTTCTGTGGGATTCCTGAGAATGTAAATGAGTGGATCTCAGACTACTGTGCCTTCTCTTGGGCTCTCTTTGTTTTGGTTGTATTTTTTTCCAATTTCAATGTATTAATTTTTGTCTTACTTTATTTTATTATTATCTCAGAGGCTGAAAGCAAGTGGATCTGGATGCAAGGGGGGGTGAGGAAGAACTTGCATGAATAAAGGGAGGAGAAACCTTAAGTGGAATATAGTATGTGAGAATAAACTATTTTCAATGAAAGGAAAGAAAACATTCATATTCCTACATTGGTTTGCAACATTGCTCACAATAACCAAGATATGTAAACAAAAGCTAAACATTCATTATTGAATGTCTGGGTACAAAAATTGTGATATGAATATGATTTATCTTTTAAAAACTGAAGATGCTGACATTTAATATATCATAGATGAAACTGGCAGACATTAATATTAATTGAAATAAACCAGACTGAATAAAAATACTGTAATATTTTCAGCTAAGCAACTTTCTGTGAAATATGTTTAAATACTAAGGCATTGAAACAGAAAATAATAATGAAAGCTACCAGAAGAGAACAGAGGGGAAAGCTAAGTCAAAGCTTATAAAGTAACAACTATAAAGGACATAAAAATAGAGAGAGAGAAAATATAGTTTAAGAACTATGTTAATTCCAATGTTTACTAAGATTTTTTAAGATATAAAATATGTTAGAAAAATGATATGTTGAACTACTTCCTTATAGCAATGATTTTGCTCTCTATAACTTCTATCAAAATTCAAGTTCTACATCTTGAGTTTAAAGAGAATAAAGGTCTAAAATAGTCTTAGTACTATCTGACACACAGAAAGTATCCAAGACATGTGAGTTTGGTTTTGGTATTTGTTCAAGTTTTCTGTGTCCTATTCTCAATATCTCGACATTTAAAGCCTTACTTGGATCGTATCTCTCCATGAAGCGTTTCTTGTCCTCCAAAAAGTCCACCATTCTATCAACTTCAGATATATAATGCTCCTCTTTAAAAGTGTTTGAAGTAATCTCTTTGAACATATTATTAGACTTTCAGCCTATCCGTACACATTTCCAAATATGTGGGGGCTCAACTGACCCTGTTTATTCACTTAAAATATATTTACTTCTATTTTGTATAATTGTAATTTATGATTCATTTAAAAATGAATATTGCTTTTTAAGAATACTAACTGATGTCAAGTGAAAGACCTCTATGGTGAAAACTTTAAATAGAAATTAGAGAATACACTTGGAAGATAGAAAAATTTTCATGCACAAGGATCAGCTTAATCCATATTGTAATAATGGTTATATCACCAAAACTGACCTTCAGACTTCATAAAATCTCCATTCAAATGCCGATGCCATTCTTCATAGAAATAGGATTCATTTGGACTCACAAAAGTTCACAGGTAGCCAAAGAAATTCTCAGCAGAAAGAACATAGCTATGACTATCACCATTACTTAACATCAAGGAGCCAAAGTAGTAAAATAGCATAGTACTGTAAGACTCTAATGAGCCTTAGCTACCAGGGACCCCTCCCCTGTGAATGAACCACAAGGAGCCAGAGATCCACGCAAAAGCAAGAGGAGTTTATTTTTCCAACATGCTGGAGTTGTCCTACATGCAAAAGGGGGTGATGACCTCAGGCCATTTTGTATACAGTTTTCAGGGTTAGAATAGAGCAACAGCCACTAGGCACAATGTGATTAACAGAACAGTGTGAATTTTAAGCTGGTTGGTCCTTAGGGAATGAGGTGGGGCAGGGCGGGGGTTGGGGAAGTGGGGGGAGCAATGGTCGGCCTGCCCTGAGGAATGTGTCTATATGATCTGTTCCCACTGTGGTCTTCCTTAGGAATGTAATTCAGCCTCTCCCTTCTGGAGGAGGTCTGGTAGAATCCTCCAAAGGCTTTGAGCTGACCGCTTCCATCCTTGCACAAAAACAGACATGTAAATTGATGAAATACAGTTAGAGGATTCACATATAAAGCCACACAGCTATAGTCATGTGAATTTTAAAAAATACAGACATTGGATATAAAACAGTCTCTTTAACAAGCTGTAAACACTGGGCATCTACATGTAGAAAGGTGAAACTAGAACCCTTTCTGTCACCTTGAACAAAAGATCAACTCCAAATATATCAAAGATTTTGATTTAAGACCCCAAATCAACAAGAGCCTGCTATAGATATCTCCTCAGAGGCCCTGCCAGAGTCTTACTGATACAGATGTGTATGCTTGCAGCCAACCACACGACTGAGCACAGGGATCCCAATGGAGGAGTTAGGGGAAGGACTGAAGGAGCTGAAGGAGTTTACAACCCCATAGGAAGAACAATATCAGCCAACCAGATCCCCCATAGATCCCAGAGACTAAACCACCAACTGAAGAGTACACATGGAGGGACCCATGGCTTCAGCAGCATATGTAGCAGAGGATGGCCTTGTCAGGCATCAATGGGAGAAGAGACCCTTGATCCAGTGAAGACTCAATGCTCCAGCATAGGGGAATGCTAGTGTGGTGAGACAGGAGTGGTTGGGGGGAACACCCTCATAGAGGCACGGGATATAGGATAGGGGATTTTAAACTGGCAAGGGGGATAATATATGAAATGTAAATAAATAAAATAACCAATAATTTTTTAAAAAAATACCCAAATTCTAAAATCTCCAAAAGAAAACACAGGAAAAATACATCAAGATAGATGCAGAAACAAAGACCTTCTGAAAATGACAATAATGGCTCAGGAAGCAATAGCATATTATAAAGAGCCTGCACTGCACTAGTAGTTTTTAACTACAAAGAAAGCCTATACAATGGAAAAAACTACCATCATTGAAGAGGTTGATATTATAGTCTATAAAGAACTCAAAAGTTATCCAATCTGCAAATATTAAAAAGAATTGAACAGATGGTCCTGAAAGTCAAAAGCTCAAATAACTATTACATACATGAACAAAAGTAGGTTTGACATCTCAAAAATGCAAATTAAAACTACTTTGATTCCATCTCAAACAAGTCAGAATAGCTACCACCAAGAAAAGAAACAAAAACAAATGCCTTTGGAGAAAAGTAATCATTATACCTAATGGTAGAACCATAAATTATTAGTGCAACCACTATAGAAATTTTTATGAAGTTCCTTCAGAAAACTATACTGATTGTGAGACTATATCTGAAATATTGTGCATCAATATACCGAAGAAATTCTTTTGTATTCATGCCATGTGGTACATACTAAGATACTGAACCAGTATAGATGAGCAAGGACCAATGAAGAGATAAAGAAAATATGATTATGCATGTATTTTATATAACCATAAAGCAAAAGAGTATTATGCTATTTGTAGTAAGATTAATGGAATTGGAATTTATCACATTTGAAGAAATAAGCCAGGGACTTGGAATATATATATTTTGAAAGTAGTAGGTGGTCTACTGTTTGGAAAGTATGCCCTGCTAAGAGGAACAGTGGGAGGAGAAAAATATAAAATAATGGAGGTTAAGTATAAACAAAAGACAATGATATACACACGTATAAAAACATAATGAAATCCAGTAATTTTAATGCTATATAAGTATTGATAAAAATTTTATAATTATGGATTGGGATGCAGACTGATTGGTGAATTGTTTGCCTAGAATGTGTGCAGTCGTTTGATTGATATTCAGTACCCCAAGATTAAAATTATATAGGGTTTAATTTCTCCTTCATATTCTTTTTTTCTTTAATCTTTTATGTACAATCCAGTCGTTATCCCCCTCCCAGTAAACCCTCTGACTGTTCCTCATCCCATTCCTCCTTCCCTGTCTATAAGAGAATGTCCCCGACCTCCCCACCCCACCAGATCTCTCCCTCCCTGGGGCCTCAAGTCTCTCAAGGGTTAGGTGCTTCATGGTCTTTCTTTTTCAAAACTAATGGAAAATCATTCTAGCATAGTTTAATTGAAATTACTCTTTAGTTAGTATAATTACCTAGTTCCATACTCAATTATCTGATACTGGTGACTATTTCTGAAGCTCTGTTAGATTGCATTTATATTTTTTCTCATACCACCACTGGACTTTTCATTATAATATCTTCATAACATGTTAATTTGGTCTTTGGACATCACAGTTTTCATAAAGGAGGTGATTCTCATCCAGGTATTAAGAGACTAATGGACACATATCAGCAATAATAAAGGAAATTAGAGGCTCCAGTTAGAGAAAGATACATGAATACAAAGACTTGTGAACTCATTTTGCATATTTAAGGCCTGTTGGAGGTTAGTCCTGCTAGGATAGGTAGACTGTTTTGGCCAAAGAAGAAGACAGTGGGTGAATAGGACAGAATTAAATTTCTCTGTTAAAGATTAGACATTATCTTCTATGCTAACATAAGGTTTTCAGTGGGGGGATAATATAGTTATCCATCTTTGGCAGAAGTATAAAGACAGTTTAATGACAAAAGAGTGATGTAACTGTTGTGCAAATCCTTGAATAGGCAAAGTCTGTGAGCTAGATTAGCCAGTGAAAGAAGTTTTATGAAGAAGTTATTGAATTATTATAGAATAAAATATAGTTACTTTGTGTAGAAAAGTCTGATCCATGAGTTCAGAAGAAACCAATTATATGTGTTTATTATTGTTATTATTATTATTGATCTTATCTATGTTTCATCTATACAAAAATAAGCATGTACAATTACCTTGTAATTTAATTGAAGCCAAGGTAGCTTTTCTGGGAATTAGTACAATATGGTTGCTATAAATGATAAGTTTTAACATACTAAATCAGAATTTTTTCATTATTGAAAAAAATCATGGCTGAATAGGTTACTGAGTGGGTAATGTATGAAAGTATGAGGATCTCAGTTTAAACACCCTGAATCTATGCAAATCCAGACCTGATAGCACAGGGCTTTAATCCTATGTTCTACTATGTGATGGAAGACAGACACAGGAAAATCCCCCAGAAGCTTACAGGCCAGCTATCCTGACATAAGTAGTGAAAAATACATTTATTTATTTATTTATTTATTTATTTATTTATTTATTTATTTATCTGGGACAGAAAGAACTAAAACCTGAGGTTATTTGCTGTTGGCTACTTGCTGGCAGGTCCAGGCGAGAGGAGAGAGGTCCCGGTCCAGCTGGGTCTCTCCTGGGCTGAGAAGGATGGCTAGCATCAATGGCCCAAAATAAACACATGGGGCCAGGCATCTTGTTGAAGCAAGAACTCAATTTTATTGCATCAGCCTCTCGCTTATATAAACTCTGAGCATAGGGAGGGGGATTTTTGGTGGGCTGAGATAATGTAGGAGTTGGGGAAGGGTGACAGAGGGTATTGAGTGATTAACAGGGCAAGTGGCAAAGCTTTACATCAGCAGAATCAGGGCCAAACAAGTCTTGCTGAGTCACCCTGATACAGAAGTGACTGAGATAAGTCTCAAAACTCAAGCCAGGCCTAGGCTCTCCCACAAGGCAGCAAAAACTCAAGCCAGTCTTGGCTTTGTCCTCAAGGCCCAAACCAGGGCCAAAATGGGGCCCAACAATCTTTGTCCTCTACTAATGCCATAGTATTTGTACACCCAAACACATGCACACACGTACACATTAAACAGAGAGAGAAAGAGAGACAGGAAGACAGACAGATAGAGAGACAGAGACAGAGATATTGCGGAAAGGGCAAGTAAAGCAGTCTTGAGAGACATTTTGAAATAGCTAAGGAGAGAAATGCCTCTAGTTTAAAACTAAATCAGTTTTGAAAGTCAGTATGAAGGACAGAGTAAGTGAGCAAAACCTAGCAAGACTAGGAGCCTAAACAAAAGTTAATTATTTTAGCACACAGACACACACACACAAAGCTACAAAATTAATGTTTCAGACTTAAATGTATCTGCCCTTTAGAACAGATGAAGAAAACATTAAGGGGGCTATTTTAAGCCCCAAAACTGTTTTAAATCCGTCTTTAATATTGGGTATATGAGACCAGATTTCATTCAACATGTTAATTAAAGCCAGACAAATAAAGCAAAGGACAGAGAACATATAAATACCTACATTTTCCCAGCTTACAACATGTTGAATTTCATGTCTAACCTGATTACAATGATTTTAAATAATGTGTTATATTTTAAAATCATTTTGCACATATAATAATATTACTGAACATGTTGTGGACATTACACTAGGTCTTTCTATAGTTCAACTATGTCTAAGAAAATTGAACTTGCCATACTTGCTATTGTAGCCTGTTGATTCATCACAAATCATGCAGTGACAACTTCCTGAAACAAGGCAGAGTTCACTGGGAAGGAATTCAACTCCTGTCTAGGAGCTGTTCTGAAACCCCATCCCTTGAATCATGGTAAAGGGATTCCACTCCCTGTGTCATAATCTATCCATGAGTAAATTACTATTCTGAGCAACGACTTAGGATGATTTGATTCTGTGTGTTCAAAATAAATGTTCTTGAAAAATATGAAATGGAACTTGATTGGTTGACTTTCTTTTAAATCCATTACTGTTAGGTACCAATTAAACCAGGATTTTAAGGGGGTAGATGAACTGATAGAATTATCCAGGAAAACGTGACAGTTTAGGGACTAGTGGTATAACTCCAAGAGTTCACCTAGAAAAGTACAGGTCCCTGAGTTCAATTCTCAGTACTTAAAATAAATAATTAAACACCATGGCCTGTGCTGCTTCTTGAAGCCATGTTAATGTCCATGGGCTGCCTGCTGCCATCAGGAACCATATTGGTATCCATCCTCTGGAAGCCATATGATGGCCTTGGCCTGTGCTGCTGCCAAGGCCTATGGTGGTATTATCCATGGCCCTTTGCTGTAGCAAGGGCCACACTGATGTCTGTGGTCTGACCATGGAGACTATGCTGAGGTATATGGCACAGGCTGACACCAGAGGCTATGTAGATGTCTTCGATCTATACTGTCACCAGAAATTATGTGAAGTCCATGATCCATGCTTCTGCTAACTGTAAATGGCAAGGAAGCTTCTTTTTTTTTAAACTGGTTATTTTGTTTACTTACATTTCAAATGTCATTCCCCTTCCCAGTTTCCCCTCCACAAACTCTCTATCATCTCTTTCTCCTCCTCCTTCTCCCCCTACTTCTGTGAGGGTGCTTCCTCTACCTTCCCACCTACTGCTGCCTCAGTGGCCTAGTATTCCTCTACCCTGGATCATCAAGCCTTCACAGGACCAAGGACCTCACTTCCTAGTGATGCCAGATAAGGCCATCCTCTGCTACTTATGCAACTGGAGACATGAGTCCCCCCATGTGTACTCTTTGGTTGGTGGTTTAGTCCCTGGGAGCTTGCAAGGAAGCTTCTTTTGCAGTGGTTAGCAATGACTGCATAGTCAACATTTGAGAGAGACATAGAAGGCTTCTGTGACAATTTCTACCCCTAACCCTACCCTCCCAAACAACCTAAACAGAAAGTCATCAAAGAGAACTTTTTCAAAAATGTGGCAAGAATGTTGGATGTGGGTGGGGGCAGCCTCAGTTTTTTTTTTAGGACGCTGGCCACTGTGACTTTGAGCATGCTCCAGTACATAAGCAACACAAATTATACTTGAGATGGCTTTGAGGGAAGATGGTCACAGGGTAGCAGAGTGGACCTGGGAAGACTGGGAAGTAAGTATGATCAATGAGAAATATGTAAAATTCCCAAATAATCAATAAAAAATACTATACTGGAAAAAGATATTGTTGGATAATAAAAAATGTGTAGTACAATAATTATATGGACTCAATGGCAACAAAATCTACACTTAAATAAGTTTAATAATAACTTTATGCCATGCATGTTTTACCTCAGTTTTTTTTTTTTTAAAGCTAGAGGGATGGCTCAGTGGTTAAAAGCACATACTGATGTTGCAGAGGACTTGGGTTCAGTTCCCAGCACCCACACTGATCAGCTCACAAATACCAGTAACTCCAGTTCCAGGAGATCTTATGCCCTTTGTCCTCCATGGACACATAGCCACACATAAACACAAACGTACACACAAACATTCTCACACACAAACAAGATGTACACACTCAAACACATATGCACACACTCAAACATACACACATTTAAGAAAAATATTTAGAAAATAAAGACGTGAAAGTACAGAACAGTTATTGGGAAAAAGAGTTCCAACATGACTGACAAGAGATATGGAAAAGAAATGGAGTTGAATATGGACAAGATTCATTAAATTGTACACAGGTATGAAAATTTTAGATAATAAAATGTGTAAATATATGCATATAGTAATATAAAATGAAAAAAGAGGCTGTGAATTTGAAAGAGAAAAAGGAAGGGTTTATGAGAAGGTTTAGAGGGAGAAAAGTGAAGGGGAAATGATATAATTATATTATGATCTCAAAAATAAGAGGAAAACAATTTTTAAATGGAGAAAATAAACTAAAAATAAATGAACAAGCAAAAAATGGTACCGGGAATTTGATCACTGGCAGAGTTCAGACATACTATGTGTAAAATCCTGGGTTTAATCCCCAGATCACAAAACATAGTGTATGAAAACAAACGCTTGAAAAAACTAAAACGAGGACAACAGGGAAAATATAAAGTCATTTTCAAATGTCCATTGGGTTCTGATAGGAAGATAATTGTTTTGATGTGTCATCATCTATATTGATTTCATTTTTTTCTTAAATACATGAAAGTAATAATAGGATGAATATGCTCCTTCTCCAACCTCAGTCCAGGAAGAATCACAGAAGGTTAAACTGAAGTGGGAGCAGCCTGTGAGTCAGGAATAGATGAGATCTTAGCACAGAGTAATTATAGTTAGTGAGTGATTAAGAGGTCTCAGAGCCTAAAGTGACCATCTTCATGCCAAGTTCAGATGCTTCACAGTTTCCGTAAGAGCCAACAGATTAGCCAGGTGACAAACAACACTTGTGCCTATGCCAAAGACCAAGACCTATGATGATTCAAAGTGAGATTTAATGAGATTGTAGGGCAATACCAAGATATGATTAAACTGTTTATTATTTATAACAGCTCAATTTATTGTGGTAAATTGTTTTACTTGTTACTTAGCTTCATAAATTTTCTTCTTTAAGACAGTTTTCCTTTATATTTCTTAAAATTTTATGTGTATGAGTATTTACTTACATGTATGTCTGTGTAACACATGTATGTCTGTTGCCTGTGAAGGCCTGAAACAGGCTTTGGATTTCCTGGAAGTGGAGTTATAACCAGTTGTGAGCCACCATGTGGGTGCTGGGAATCAAACTTCAGTTCTCTAGAAGAGCAGCCAAAGTTTATAGCCACTGATCCAGCACTCCAGCTCTTGAATTTTGACTTACATGCCACATACATACATGCCACATAGTCATCAAATTCATGCTGCTATTTTAATAAATATAATATATATATATGAAAATCTCACCATGTATACTATGTATGTATTTATATATGTGTGTATTTATATACATATGTACATGCATATGTATACGCATACATATACACATATGTACATTTGTATAAATGTATATGTTCATACATATGCACATGTATATACATGCATGTGCATATATGCATGTATGAATATGTGCATTATTCATGTATGCATATCTGCATATATGCATTATGTATATATGTATATTTTACACATGTATATATGTGTATATGTATATAGGTTTATAGGTATATGTGTATATGTGTATACATGCATATATGCATATGTCTATATGTGCATATATGTATATATGTTTATATACATATGTGTGTTTATGTATATATTTATATGCATTTATACACATATGTATATATGCACATATCTATATATGCATGTATATATTTATATATGTATGTATATATGCATATGTGTATATACATATAATATATGTATGCATTCATGTATATATATATATATATGTTAATAAATTATGACAATTAGGAATCTTTTGGTTCATATATGTATTATTTCTTTTGAGCCAAATTTGAAACTGGTCACATGATCAATGTCTATTTACTTTTTTCAGCAACTACATTGTTTTACAATAGGGTTGTGCCCTTGAGCAAGTCTATCAGCAATATATGAAAGCTGTGATTTTTACCTAGCTTATGCTTTGGCGATTTTTCCCTCCCTAGCACCTTTAGTAGCCGTGTCTTTCCAGAACACAGCACAACACTCTTCGTTATCCTCAGGCCCTTATATTCTTCACATCGCCTCTTCCAAGATATTCCCTGATCCTTCCTTTTGGTGGGCTTAATGCAGATGTCTCATGTAGAGTTGAACACTCAGTCTTTTCTTCTCAGAACTTTGGTCAGTTATGAATTTCTCCATTGGCTGCTGTCCACTGAAAAACTGAAGTTTTTTGATCCAGGTTGAAAGCAGCCCAGATTCATGGATATATATAAATATTTAGAAAGCAATTTGGTACCATGATTTCTTAGAAAACTAAGGGTCTATGACCTCCCCAGCCTTGGGCTTTTGCCTAGGACCAAAGTATCAGACATGGAATCCTGTTCTGTGGAACAGGCCTCAAGTCAAATCAGAAAATGTTTAGTTACACCATTAATCATCATGCCATTATTGCATTAGGGGGCTTTTTCTTGCCTGACAATTGGATGTTGAAGCACTCAGTGCCTAGTACTGAATAAGATCATTGGTATAATTTTTTTCCAGTAGCCTTTCTTACTCATCTGGCACTATAAAACTACCCAGCAGAAAGTTTGATTCCTAGTAAGTTTGAAATTGATTGTTCTATGTTCTACTGTCTCTCCAGTTATTTTAAAGGTTGCATCACGAGATGAAAGGCTTTTATATGTTTTTCCATAGCCCCTTCCAACTTTTCTACACTACTCTTGCCTTGATTCCCATGATTAAGGTAGACTGCAAAGAAGATTCCAGAATATTTTGACTTGTAGTGAAATAGACAGCATTATATTCCTCTGAAAAAAAGGTCAGGCACATCAGTTATCAGATTCTCGAGTGGTTATAGATTGCCCAGAGGCCATATAGCCAATTCTGAGACCTTCCTTTTCAGGACCAAGAGCATCATAGATTTCAGAAGAGGTCATGAACTTCTGATTTTTCAGAAATCGTTTTCTGTTTCATTTTGCATCTTGTTCTAATCTCAGATAGATTCCTTAGGACTTTTAATATCATCTAAAATTCAGTAAGATATTGCTTTCATAACCTTGTCATGATTAACAATAGATATTTCCTGCTAAAGAGTTATTACTTACAACTCCATTTAGTTCTCTGACTGGCTGACAGGCTGACTAATTAAGAAGGTTTAACCACCCTCTCAAATCATTCAATAAGGCTTTGTGCTTTGACACCAGAAAAAAAAAAGTTCTTTGAAGCTTACTTACCAATCGCACCTACAATATATAAATAATAAATACAAAGAACCTGAATATGGAAGTCTGTCTGCAGTGTATGCTTAGAATAAAAATCTATCTTGAAACTCTTTACTGGATTATGTGACAGGAAATAATTTCAGTCCTGGGTGCTTTCCCATGAGTCTAACAAGAGTATTATTATTAATTAAATTTTAGAAAACAATAAAATTTTTGCAGTTTGTGTTGAAGTAACACTTACTAACCCCTTTAGATGTGACTAAAGTAGTAATAGCCTCAGTGTGAAAGCCAGAGGCTATTGAGCAAAGTATTGTGATTAGTTTAAAGGACAGACATGATGGGTTCTTTGCCTATGGTAGTAGTAGTTGAGATAGGAGTAGATATATTAGCCATATACTTTGGATGTAATTCAAAAAGATTAGAGGATGAAAGGAGAACTTGAATAAAGGCAATGCCGATGATTTTAAGAGGTTTAGAATTTAGACTATTTTTATTTCGAGAAGCCTATTCACATCAATAACATAGAATATATAAATGAATGTGAGTATAGAGCTCAGACAGAAAATAAATATTTATATGTCATGTACATATAAACACATGAAACTATATGGGAAGATCTCCCAAGCATATGAGCCTATATATATAGATCTTTTTATTACTCAGGTGTGAGGAACAGCATAATGTAGAAACACAACATGTCATTATTTGTTAAATCCTGTAGCCACTCTATATAGAGAAAGGTTATATTAAAACATCAAGAACAAAGACATAAAAAGACTTTAAGAGCCAGATGACTAAGAACTCTACTGTAAGATTATGCTCTTAAATGACAGAAAGTTCATCCATGATACCTCAAAAATATGGCTCTGTGAACTAGCACAGCACTAATAACTTGGTTATCCAATACCAAGTGTTCAGGATAAAGAAGATTGAGATAGAGATAGAGATAGAGATAGAGACAGAGACAGAGACAGAGACACAGAGAGATATGTATATTAGTTACAAGTAATATTAAACATATAAAATGATAACAAATTAAAAGTGAGGCCATGTATCTGGAGAGACGACTCAGCAGTAAAGAGCACTGGCTGTTCTTTCAGAGGTCCTGAATTCAATTCCCAGCAACCACATGGTAGCTTTTAACTATCTGTAATGGAATCCAATATAATCTTCTGGTATGTTTGAAGAGAGCACAGTGTACTCATATACATAAAATAAATAAATATTTAATAAAAGTGAGACCATGAATTCAAGAGGGAAAAAGGGCTTAAGAACATGGACTGGATTAGAGGGATTAAATAAAAAGGGAGAACTAATATAAAGAAATTAGATTTTAATTCTAAATACATATAAATTAAAATTATAATTTCTTACGTATTTTTTAAAAGGACTTTAGAATTTGTCATTCAACTTCTTGGTCTATATAATTATAAATCCATTACTGCTTATAATAAATGATTCATATGCTCTGTATCTTTAACTTTCAAATGATTCTCTAGTTAGATACTATCATGCTAATGTTTTAGATATAAACATTTAGATTCAGAAAAAAATAAGCATTGTGGTCAAGATTACACAGTTAATGAAGTTTTTCATACCCCTTATGCTTTCTCAAATAAAATGTGATATCAGCATTAATCACAACTATTTGAATAATGTTATTAATTCTTTGAGGATTCTATACAATGTACCATGATCATATTCATCCTCCTCCCTAATTTCTCTCAGATCCTCCCCATCTCCCTATTCTTCTAACTCCATGTTTTCTGTCTTCTTTTTATCTTTAATTATGATTATACACACAAACACACACACGCACACATGTGCACACACATACACACACACACTGTATTCTTTTTAGTGTTCTATATGTGTATATGCTTTCAAGGCTAATAGATATTAGATACCCAGTTAAGGGTCTCATCCCTGGGGAAGACTAAAAGAGACCTCTATCAGTACCCATGGATTACCTGAGACTCTTCTAGGAGTGAGGCCCTTGAGATTTTTACAATCCATGTTGGAATGAAAACTAGTGTTGTCAATGTTGGAGATTTTAAAAATTATTTTATGTGTTTGAGTGTTTTGCCTACATGTGTTTATGCATACCACATACACAAACACAGACACAACAATGCTAAAGGACAACTGAAAGGTTATTGGATCACCTGGAACTGGAGTCACAGCTAGTTGTGAATGACTATGTTGATCCAGGGAACCAAACTTGCATACTCTGGAGCAGCTTCCAACACCACTCCTAAGCATGAAGCCATCCCTTGAGTTTTGTTTAGGTTACCATGTTGTTGAAATATGGACGTAGCTTCCCTGTGCTAGGAAGAAGAGACAGTCTCTCCACAAATGCCTTAGTCCTCTAGCTGTTACAACCCTTTTGCTCTTCCTTCTGCAATGTTTCCTGAGTCTTAGAAGTATGGTTGTGTTATAGATATACCAACTGGGGCTAGGCTCCCTTAATCAGTTGTTTTCTGCATTTTGATCAGCTGTGGCTTTCTGTTATGATATCTGTCTTCTGCAAAAAGAAGCTACTCTTACCTATGAGTGTAAAGATTGGGATTTAGAAGAAATTTAGAAGTTATACTAAACTAGGAAAATGACAGTATTAGTTATCCACTAGGTTCTATGGCCTCTCCATCCATGTGTGTCTGGCTAGATTTACAGAACCAAAGATGAACTTCTTCCTACCAAGATCGACCCTGTTTTCTGTTTCCCATTAGAAAACAAAAAGGTTTCTAAGAAATAGTAAAAAAAAGATGCAACAAAAACTAATACATTGGAATAGGACAAAACAAACAGAAGAAAAAGATCCCACAAAATGGAACAAAAAAACAGATATAGATACCATTGTTTTCACATCAGAAATCCCATTAAAAAACACCAAACCTGAGGCAATAATATACGCGCAAAGGACCTGTAGGAAAAAAGAGGGGTGTGTGTGTGTGTTTTAAAGAACATTGATTGACATGGCATTATGAGACAGATCATCTCCAAATATTGCGATGAGTTCATTTTCTATTGGCCATCTACTGCTGGGCATGCAGTCTACCCTTAAGAGTAGTTTGATTCCCAGTGAGACTCCCTTGGTGAAAATTAAATTTTTATTTACAAGTAGTTATCAATTAGAGATAACTTCTCTATTAGGGATAAGAGCATGTGTCCACTTATTTTTTCAGCTCTAGGACCCCATTTGGTACAGACCCTTATATGCCCGGTACATGCTGCCTAGGTCTCTGTGAGTTCATATGTACATTGATAACTGTTGATATAGAGGGCCTTATTTTTTTGAAACCTCTATCCCATCTGTCTACCTTTTCTTCTTCAGGGTTCTCTGAGCAGTATGGGGAAGGTTTTGATGGAGACTTCACATTTAGGGATGAGTCTTTCAAGGTCTCTTGGTCTCTGAATAATGTATGGGCTCTGTGTCTCTATATCTGCTGTAAGAGAAAACTTCTCAGCTAAGCAAGGCAGTGTCCTATCAGTATAGCAGGGTGTCATCAGAATCATCTTATTGTACATTTTTTAGATCAATAGTATTTGGATTTACTCTTATATCTCTGGGCTATCCAGTCTCATATTCTTGGTCACCTATGCAATGACCGGTATGGGCTCCATCTTGTGGAGTGGGCCTTAAGTCAAATTGAATATTGGCTGGTTATTCCTGCAAGTTTAGTGCCTCCACTGCCCTAGCATAGTTTTCAGGCAGGATATCATTGTAGATCAAAGGGTTTGTGGCTGGGTTAGTATTATGTTTCTCCTTTGGGAGCATGCAGAGTGTCTTCCTGTACCAAGGGCACTAGCATGCAGGGGTGAAGGCTCTACAAAGTCACCAGATTGAGTTCCCTATATTCAATGAGTTGTGTAGGTGTTATCCTTGGCAATGGGACTTTTTGTCAGTTTGTGTAGAGCAACTTATATGCTTGGCAATACTCTGGCCTGTTCAGGGGTTCCTATGGGAACTCATTGACCAACAACTCAAATGCAACATGAATATCTGGCTTTAAAAGGCACTTAATGAACATGTACAGTATCAACAGCACATGATTAATTACTCTGATTATACCAAATGAGTTTTGATTGTTTTAAATAACTCTTATGTAGAGACTTAATGATGAACAAATTTCTCTCTGGAGATTCCTTACATTTTTTTAATTGCTGTCACTGATTCTTTTCCAATACTTAACATAGAAAATAAAACTTAGTGTTATTTATTAAGTCAGAGTCTCCCCACACTCAACAAGTAGTATTTATTAGCATAAATTCTCAATCTCACAATGAACTCATTAAGGTTTTTCCATATGTTAGTATATATGTAACACATATCATGTATTTTAGTAATGTATAGTCCCCATTGCCCTAGGGAGAGGAGGGAAATACTTATCCCTTCATTTTAATTCCTTTTTTATACATGAATGTATGTGATATATAACTTTCTGAGCTTAGCTAATTTTGCTTAACATAATGATATTTAGTTCTATATTTCTATCCATTTTCCTATAGATGCAATGACATTGTTTTCTCAACTCTGAAAAAAGTCTACTTTGTATATACAGAAATTTGTTCATAACCATTCACCTGTTAATTTGCATCTAGCCTAATTCTCTTATTTAAGCCCATTGGTTTTTAGCAAGTTAATCTCCTATAAGCAGTGAAAGCCTATTCTGAAATAAGATTTAAGACAAAGATAAAATAAATGCCTAGTTTCATGTGAAACATTGAGAAATAAAGTTCAATGAGGCTTAGCACAGATTTAGGTGAGCACTGAGTAGATGAAAACCTAACACTTTTCTCAAACAGAAATGAGTTAGTTGAGAGGGATGGACCATTTATGCAATCTTTGTCTGTATTTGTTGTTGCTAGTATGTGTATGTACATATTCATGTGTGTATGGGTGTGTTCACATGTGTGTGCATGTGTGTGCACTTGTGTGTTGAGGACAAAGGTTGATAGCGACTACAGTCCTAATTTAGTCTCCACTTTGAATTTGAGACAGAGTTTTCTCTGAACCTGGAGCTT
This sequence comes from Grammomys surdaster, assembly GCF_004785775.1. NCBI lineage: Eukaryota > Metazoa > Chordata > Mammalia > Rodentia > Muridae > Grammomys > Grammomys surdaster. The sequence goes on along the minus strand of NW_021604645.1, from coordinate 345,396 downwards.
GTCCCATTTAATGAGCTTCCTAGCTAGCAAGGCCTGAGAATTCCCCAACCTCTGTGTCCTTCCCACCATTGCTAGGATTATAGGCTTACATAACCATGTCTGGCCTTTTCATTGAGTACTGGGTATTGTAACTTATGCCCTTATGTTTATACGTCAAGCATTTCACTTGATTGAGATACTTCTCCAGCTTCCTTTGTTGTTATTTTTTGTTACTAGTCAGTGATATAAGGACTTTTGCTTAAAATATTTAAGTAGAGTAAGGATGTTGGCCAACAGTTCCCCATTACAGAGGAAACAATCTTTGTTGGCTCTCACCCTGTTTTCTAAAGCTATTGTCACATATCTCAGGCATGAATGGTAGGGATAGTAAGCAAACTCATCTACATGCAGAATTCACCACAGCCCCACAGTCAGTGCTCCAAAGAAGAATCTCAACATTCACTTGGGTCTAACTATGCACATATGTCAGGGTACAGGGTGTAATGATGATTCATTTCAGGTATACTCACTCCTCTGTGATCACTAGCAATCAATTTTAAATGCTCCAAGTCTTCCCTAAGGATGCTCCAGAATGGAAGCTTCCACTTGACTCATTTTAAGTTCCCTGCTTTTTATTAATCATACCACAATTATAATAAAATTGATAACAGTCTAACCATCAAATATTTTATAATATTCATTAGAAACTAGCATGAATAACAAATGTGTTCAGTAGAGAAGCACGGTAAGTAATATCCATTTTCATGAGCTGAGTTAGAAGTTGATAATAATGAATGATAAATCAGAAGGTGGTGGTGGCGGTAATGATGACGATGATGGTGGTGGTGGAGGAAGAGGAGAATGCATCAGAAAATGTCTACATCTTTCAAAGCACTACTTCAGCCAAGCATCATACCCTATGGGGAAATGGATAGATGAATGCATAGCATCAGTTAGACACAAGTTAAAGCAGCAGGAATGTCTGTTAGCAAGCACTTTTTTCTGTCTTCCATTGGTTTGGCCCTGGGTATTATAAATACAGTATGTTGTTAAATTTCTATTATTATCTTTCAATTGTATACTTGGAGAGTCATTAGGATCTTATATGGTCATCTCTTTCATGTACTCTCACAATGCAGTTACACTTTGTATAACGTTTGTAGAAGTCATTTAGACTTCCCTCAAATTTATCCAGTGATAGAAAACTCCCATCTTGAAAAGATGGCCTGCAAATTGCTTTTAGAAAAGCTCCTTTGTGGGTTGGACAAGAGCAATTTTCTTATCACTATAATCATCATTACTACCTTAAATCACATTAAATAAGGTGAAGGCATTTACTACATAACCACCTATATTTGAAACTATAACTACCAATGCTCAACATTTGTGACCAGCCCCTATACCACTCATCTATTCTGAAGTTCTAAAACTTCTACTGTCTCATCTTTTTTACCTTTATTTAAACACCTGTTGAAGTTTCCTGCCCATTTTTCTATAATGAAACAAACCTGGATTAACATGATGGCTTTCTACTATGACACATAGGGAACACCAGAAATTATTACTATTGAGTTATCATAAGAATTAAAATAACAGAGAACCCTCATCCAATATCATTCATCAAACATCCTACTTACATTACATATATCAACTTGTTCACTTCTAGTAACATCCCCAGAACCAAAATACACTACTTCAAGGTCAATTGATTCTATTATAGTAGTAGTTTGATAAATGTTCTGCTCATTTTCTTCCCTGTTCGTTTGTTCCCATTCCTCTGGGCCCTTTCCAGTCTTTCAAAAGCTTAAATGTGAACCTGACTGTGGACTGTTTACAAACAAAAAGAGGGAGGGAAATTTCTCTGAAGTCTAAGATCAGGTTTTATTTGGATACTATGCAGACCCGATTGACATCATTAAAGTCTCACTTAATGTATGACCAAGTGGAGATCCATCCCTATATTAGAATAAATCTTTCATTTCTGTAACAAGAATTTACTGTGTGGCCAAGGAAGTGGGGTGGGAGGGTAGTCAGATGTGTGTACTTAAAATAGGAAGGGGGATAGTGGGAATTGGAGGGTTTATGTGGGGGTAAGGAGGAGGAAGTTGGGAAATGGAAAGTGGTGTGACAAAAAAGCAATCAAGACAAAGGATATATGGAAATACCACAAGGATGCTACTTTGTAAGCTAATGTTTAAAAAATGTTCTAAGATGGAAACTACATAAAGGAAATTCTAAACTTGGTAATTTTTCATGGAAGAAAATTTAATGTGGTATTCAAAGGATTAACTGAAATATCTATGCATAAATGTAGGACAAAGGTGTTTAGAATAGAATTTAAAGACATTGAGGACCCAGAGGAGATTTGCTCAGAAACCCCAAATATGGTCCTTACGGTTGAAGTTGAGTGAACAGAACCAGATCAACTCTAAATGAGGTTAGAATGTTAGGGCAGAGCCACATTGTGCCAGGTGTTTGTTCTTGAATTAAGGTTTCCATTGGGATGGGATACTATAAAGTTGGAGTCATTGTTCTTGGAAAAGTTCCTGAATGTCAACTGCAGGAAAGCACATGATAAGGTAATGTTGCCACCCAATCTTGTAAATCACCTGAAGTTTATAGACAAACCATACAGTCATCACTGCTGCTTCACTGTGACCTATACCCATATGCCACACCTCAGGTTGCTCTCCTGTGTATACTTCGTGCCTACCAATCTTTCATATATATTCTTTATAATTAGAGATCTCTTACAGTTAAGTACTCAAAGGCTGTTAAATTTGATTTGCCCAAATGTGATTTAATCCTAGGCATAATATTAGAATTTATATATTAAATGTAAGATTGTTGCTAAAAGTAGCAATAACAAAGAAAATAGCTCAGGAGTTATGATACAGCGTGATATAAATTTATAACCATGGATCACCTTTGAACTTAAATTTAAAAATACTGTTTACATGATTCTTTTTTTAAAAATTAATTTTATTAATCATTTGTTTGTATGTGTGTATGTGTGTGTACTCACACCAGAGCACAAATGTAGAATTCAGAGGACAACTTTTAGAAAATGGTTCTCACTTTTTACTATGGATTCCAGGTATCTTACTCAGATCATCAGGCTTGTGAAACAAAGGCTTTTACCACTGAACCTTATTGCTGGTTCAGTTATCTTTTGTGAATGGTCTCGAACAATCAATTCTCCAGACCCAGTTTCCTTTCTTTAAGTGTGGACCAAATATCTATAAAGAAGAATGGTTGTCACAATTAATCAGACACTTAATGCATGTGAAAGAACCTGGCAAAAATCACAGTTCCCATGTCATCCAACAGAATGACAAATGTATTGCTTTATGACATGCAACATTGTTTCTCTTTCTCAAAGTCATGCATCACATTTAAATTGTCATTCATTGTTTATAGTTAAAATAGATACATTATGTTTTGATGGCTTCAGGCTATTTTAGTAGATTTATGTAATAGTAGTACTGCTATCTGAAACAATGCTTAGGAAATGATTTTTTTAATGTATTTGGGCTTGTGAACATGCATCCAGAAGGCCTGAGGCAATAAGTCTCTGAAACTGACATTACAGGAGTTTGGGAGCTACTTGATGTGGGTGGTAGGACCTGATTGGGAACTGGGAACTGAACTCTGGTCCTGGGGGGAAAAGCAGACCACACAGTTAAATGCTGAGCTATCTATCCAACCCTGAGGGAATCCATTGTTGTTCCTACCTTTTAACCACCCTGGTAGGAATTAAGATGTTCTTAAATAGGGAATTAAGAAAGTCTAAATATCCCTTTGGCTATCAGACTACTGAAACAATGGATCCCAAGAAATTTGAATTTTCTCAGGATGAGTGAAGGAAAACACTAGGGCAGTGGCTTGCCAGGAAGAAACTTATGACCATCCAGAAAGGAAATCCACACCATCCTGAAAAACCCATCAGACTATCTTTCAGGAGGTACTGACGCAATAGTGACAGGCTGACCCACACTTTAACTGCAAGAAATGCTTAGGTATACATATCTCTTTCCCTCTGCTTACCTGCAGATATATCAGGTGGTTCCAGAGACCACAAGACTCCTTGTTATCAGTATTTTGATAAATTGTGGGTTTCTGTAATGGTCTCCATTTGTTATAAAGAGAGGAAATAGCTACATTTATCTGTGGGCATATAGATAAATATTTAGAATGCAGTTAGAAACGCTGGTTTAGTAAGTGAACATTTCTAGATTCTCCTCAAAGATCCATCATCTGACAAATCCTGAAGAGTTGGCTAAGTTTTCAGTAACAGGGATGATTTCCCTCTTTAAAGTCCAAACAGAGAGCTGGTAGTTACCATTAAGATATCATCCAAATTCAAAATTCACATAGTTGGGATTGATCATAAGATGCCTTCTCTAACTAAACAGAGAAGGGGGAGATGCCAGAAACCAGGACCCTCGCCCTTACCCTCACCCCCTACCTTTCCCCACCTGCACAATGTCCTCTGAAGCTTGGCAACTGCAAGATCCTGCTTAGCAACTGCAGATAGACTCAAAGCAGTGTACCATATCATCTTAAGAATAGCAGGGAGACCATAACTCAAGCAGTGTACCATATCTTCTGAAGAACAGCAGGTAGATCATAATTCAAGGCAGTGTACCGTATAGACCATGACATGTTTCAAGGCACAGGCCAAGAAGATTTTGTACTTTTCCACCACCTGGCCCCTCTTACCCCCTCCCCTTGTGAAACATGCTATAAAAAAGCATTTCATGTTCAAAAATAAATAAATTATTTATAAAAAAAAATATATCAGTACCACTATTACACTCTTAGAGTTGCCACGCTGATCACCTTTGTTATAGTTCACAGACATCATAGGTAGGAGTAATGATTGTGTCCCTCCCTTGGAAGCCTGCATGGCAACTTCTGGTGCCATGAAAGCTTGAATGAAGGTATGACATTTTCAGGTCAGATCTAGCTTAGATGCTCGAGGTCCTGTGTCTAAAGTACATGACTTCAGAAATACGATCTTACTTACAACCTCTGGGAGGGAATCAAGGGCAACATCAATAGCTTATAATGTTTTAGCAGTCCCTTGGACTGCAATGACCAACAACTCAAATGGAGTTTTCTCAGGTTTGGTACTGTTTTTATTTTTGTTTTGTTTAAAGATAGTCTATGGCTTTCGTAGGAAGCACTGCTAGCTCGGGTGGGGATATTTCATATATCTGTATGCACATAGATATAAAAATTTATTATATGAAATTTTAAACAATTATATAATTATGACTTTTACATACATCATTAATTTACCTTCTGACCTCCTTCTTCTATATTTATTTTCCTCTTTCCCCACCTTAAAGACTCCCCTACCTGCTTTTTGCTATTTCACCCTTGAATCACTTTTACCTTGATATTTCCCCCTCTCTATTGCTCCCTTGCACGTGATGGTCCCCTTTTAGATTTCTGGTATCTGTTCTTACTCCATGTAATATACCCATATCTAGAGATTTGAAGGTCCAGATCTCAGATAAGAGAGAACATGTAATGTTTGACTTTCTGTGTCCGGGACACCTCAGTAAATATATCTTTTCTAGTTCTACCCATTGACCTACAAATTTATAATTTCATTTCTTTTTACAGATGAATAATATTCATAGTGTTTATATGCCACATTTCCGTTATTCATCCATATGTTAAAAGACATTTATGGTTTTTGTTTGTTGTTTTCATTTTCCATTTCCTATATATTGTGAATACAGTAGCAACTGACATGGCTGGGTATGAATCTGTGAAGTAGGATGTCAAGTACTTTGGGCATTTGCAAAGGAGTGATATAAGTAGGACATACAGCTAATTTATTTTACCTTTCTGGGGATACTCCACACTGATTTCCAAAGTATTGAAGCAGTTTGTGATCCCATCAACAGTGAAAGAGAGTTCCTTTTCCCCATTCTGCTTTCCAGAACTTGCTGCTGGTTTTGTCAAACTTTGCCATTCTTACTGAGGAAAGACAAAAAATCTCAGAGTTGTTTTAATTTGCATTTTCTTTATTGAAAAGGATCAGGAACATTGTAAAACTATTTCTTAGGTATTGCTATTTCTTTTTTGGAGAAATTCTCTATTAACAACCCAAGACTACAGGGGCTGGAGAGATGGCTCTGTGGTTAAGAGTACTGCCTGCTCTTCCAGGTGTCCAGAGTTCAATTCCCAGTAACCACATGGTGGCTCACAACCATCTGTGATGGGATCTGATACCCTCTTCTGGTGTGTCTGAAGACAGTCACAGTGCACTAATAAATATATATATATTCTCTCTATATATATTCTAAATATATATATATTTACTATATATATATACTATACATATATTCTAAAAGAAGAAGAACAAAAGAATGCAAGACCAATTTTGGAATGGATTATATTTGGCTTTATTGTTATTATTTTGGTTTGGTTTGATTTGACTGTTTTATGAGTTCTTTGTATATTCTGCATATTAATACTCTGTCAGATATAAGATATATAGCTGACAAATACTTTCTTGCACTCTGTAGGCTTTCTCTTTAGCTGATTGTTATTTTTGTTTGCTTTTTAATTTTTCTTTTCTTTATTTATGCAGAGGATATTCAGTCATATGAGGTCCCAGTTGTCAATAGTTGACCATAATTCTTGGGCAAATGAAATCAAATCCTATTCTGAATTCTTCTAGTAGTTTCATGTTTCTAGTTTCACATTGAGGTGATCATATCTTTGATGTATCTAGAGTTTAATTTTTGTGGAAGATGACATAGATTCATGTCCATGTAGATATCCAGTTTTCCTATTTGTTAAAGATTCTGTTTTTTCTCCAGTGCATGCTTTTGGTGTCTTTATCAATATTAGAAGACTTTAGTTATATATACCAATGTCTGATACTTCAACTTTGTTTCATTGTTCTACATATATGCTTTTGTACCAATAGCATATTATTTCCATTACTATAGCTCTATAAAGTATAATAAGACCTGGGATGATGATCCTCCACCATGATTCTTTTTGCTGAGAACTATTTTAACTATCCTCAGTCTTTTGTAGTTCCATATGAATTTTAAAGGTAGTTTTTTTTCTTTCCTTTTTTCTGTGAAGAGTGAGGTAGAGATTTTGACTAGGATTTCATTGAATTTGTAAATGCCTGTGTTGTGTAACAAGATATTTCCTGGGAAGATGCTACATGCATTGATGAACCATGAGTTATATTGGGGTTACTTACAGAAATATAGGTGAAAGGTTACTTACAGGAGTAATCTGTAAGCATCTACATCCCCAAAGCCCACTCAGCATGCACAAAAGCTAGAAACCTTGAGCACTCTGAGAAACTTGTAGAGAGCTCAACAGATTGGAGAGTGCCCCTTCCAAGTGACTCAGTCACTCTTAAACCTCTTTCAGGCAGCTTTGCTTGTATCTGCTTTTTTCCAGACAGTTTGCCTGGTCACAGAGTCTCCTTTACAGCTTGGCTTGCTAATTGTGACTTTTAGCAGCTTTACTTCTTTACTCTTGGGAATGAACACGTATTCCTGGAAGAAGCCTAGAGAGTCTGGTCAGGTTCAGGAACTTCCTTATTTTGAGTTGTTTGGCTTCCTGCTTAAGGAGATTCCCTATAGTATAGAATGTTTCGATCTCAGGGGAAAGAACAGGGCTTTTCTAGAATGGAACAATGTGTGAGCTGAAGATATCTTTCTACTTTCTAGTGTCTCTTTCTTCAGAGATTTAAAAGATTTCATTGTACAAGTCTTTCATCTCTTTCTTTGGGTTTATTCCTAGATATTTTATTTACTTTTAGCTTACTGTGAATAAGAGTGCATCTATGATCACTTTCTCTGTGTGTTTCTTGTTGATGTATAGAAAAGCTATTGATTTCTACAAGTTGCTTTTATATTCTGCCACATTACTCAAATTGCTCATTGTTTCTAGAAACTTTTGGTAGATCTTTGGCGTCTCTTATGAATGATAGTACATCATTTGAAAATAGGTATAGTTTGACTTCTTTTTCTGTTTGTATTCCTTTCATTTCCTGTTACTCACTGTGGTACTGTTTGAGAGAAGAAAGCTCCAGGTGAGTTGAAGCAGTAAAAAGCCAAAATAAGTGATCTCCTAGACTCAAAAGTAAGTTCAAATTGAATCTGCCTATAGATGTTTAGAGAGTGATTCACATATTGTCCATTGCATAATAGCTCAAAAGAGAAATATAAATTCAGTGTGTCAGAATCTCTCCCAACATTTGTAAAACTGAATTTACAGTTGCTTTAGGAACGCTTTATTTAAATTCTCTGAAAATCCTTAGGTGGTCCAAAGACAAGTAAGTTAGCCATGTATTAGAAGAGATAATAGGCAGACTTAACAGGCTCTCAAAGTTGTACACATTTCAGAATAGGAGCAACTTGACATAAGAAAAAAAAAAGCAGAGATGAAGTGGAATTCTTTGAAACCTTGTCTCTTGTCAGATGAGCCTTTGAATAGGTTGGTTTGAATTTTTGAGGTGCACATACATCTTTTTCTCACTTAAAATGCCACAAGAAGGTACAATTGGAAGGAAGTTGACAGGGACTGAGAAATAGAGAGAGCTGCCTAAAGCATTAATGAGTTGGAAGCAGGTCAACAACCTATTTCAAGCTCATTAAATCTATTATCTCGGTTCAGAGTGGTCCCAGATGGAACTTGTGCTGACATACCCAGAATTTTCTCCCTAGCCCAGAGTAATGGAAACGAAAGAGGAGAGTATCCCTTCCTGCTAAACAGAATGAATGGGGATTGCAGACTCCCTGGATTGGGTAGGACACCTTAACTACATACATAATTAATGTCAATTGTTTTGAAGAGGCTTAAATTTTATTTGGTCAAAAAATAATCCACATGGGCGTAGAAGAGGTAGCTCAGCGATTAAGAGTACTTGTTGCTCTTGCAGAAGATCCAGATTCATTTCAAAGCATCCACACATGGCAGCTTACCTCTTCTTACCTCCAGAGGAACTAGGCATGTGCATGGTGCACATACACAAAACCAAACACTGATAAAATTAAATAGTTTGAAAAACTCACAAGTTGAAGAGCACTCTTATCTAGTTATTTAAAATCCACTGTGAGTGACTAGGGGAACTGTTCAATGAGAAAAAGTACTTCCTGTCAAGCCTGATAAACTTGAGTACCTGAGTCCGTACCCGGGGCCCACATGATAGAAAAAAAGAACAGAGTAGCCATTAACTTCCACATGTATTCTATGACAAATCTATACCCCATTGTCCCCAGAATAAGTACAGGTTAAAAGAGAAATCCATTCCAATATTATTCTCTACCAGTTTTAAGTAAACTCAATCTTGTCTCCTCAAACTCTGTATACATTATGCATTTCTGGAGAACTTGTATTGGTTTCAGTTCCTACCCTCTCCTACTCTCTTCCTGACAGAGAGTCAGAATTTTGGCCCAAGGTTCCACAGGACTAATGTCACAAAACCACAAAATAACATGAATAGAAAAAACACTTACCGATACAGATGCGGATACTTGCAACCAACCATTGGACTGAGCTCAGGGACCCCAGTGGAGGAGTTAGGGTAAGGACTGAAGGAGCTGAAGAGGTTTGCAACCCCATAGGAGGAACAATATTAGCGAACCAGACCCCCCCGCCCAGAGCTCCCAAGGACTAAACTACCAACCAAGGAGTACACATGGAGGGATCCATGGCTCCAGCCCCATATGTAGCAGAGGATGTCCTTGTCAGGCAACAATGGGAGGAGAGGCCCATGGCTCCAGGCCCATATGTAGCAGAGGATGTCCTTGTCAGGCAACAATGGGAGGAGAGGCCCTTGGTCCTGTGAAGGCTCGATGCTCCAGTATATTATATGGGAATGCTAGAGCTATGAGGTGGGAGTGACTGAGTGGAGAAGCACCCTCACAGAAGGAGAGGGAGGGGGATGAGATAGGGAGTTTGCAGAGGGGAATCAGAAAAAGTAATAATATTTGAATTGTGAATAAATAAAATATCCAATAATAAAAGAAAAACCACTTTTAATTCACCATAGAAGCTTCATTTGTGAGTGTTTTTTTAGTAAGACCTAATTCAAGACCAATCTCATCTTACATTTTAGAGAACCATCTTTAAAGAGCTGATATGATCTCTCCAAAAGTTATGACAACGGCTAGAACATAACCCTCATGTCTCATGGGACACCATTGGTTCTATTCCCAGCTCAATAAAAAAAAAAAACAACCAAACAACAACAAAACACTCACACTAAATTTTTTACCAAACTGACATTTCTAGCATTATTTTTAAAGCAAAACTAATTATCAGATCATTAGTTATGGTATACACTTAAACATTTAAGATAGTGGGGTTGGAGAGATGGCTCAGCTGTTTTAGAGCACCGACTGCTCTTTCAGAGGTCATGAGTTTAATTCCCAGCAAGCACATAGTAGCTCACATCCACCTGTAATGGGATCTGATGGCCTCTTGTGGTGTGTCTGAAGACAGCTGCAATGTGCTCACATACATAAAGTAAATAGTTTTTTTTTAAAGCAATGCTTCTCCTTTTTAAAAAAGATTTAAGTCTTCATTTTAAATAAGCACTATTTATTTCACATATGTAATTGTTATTTTATAAGTTAAATGTAATAGTTACTTCAATGTTAAAATGAATAGATTGATTGAAGGGTGCAATGAACACTGAGGTAGAAGAGCAAGAATATATGGTTTCTGAATTCCAATGCCGCATTTACCAAGCAGTGCTGCTTTTAAGTATACAATATCATGAAAGACATTAGGAATTGCCACAGATACTAAAATGTTGGTTTCCTGGTCTTAGCCCTGGCAAGTTTGACCTCATTACCCCTGGATCCTATCACACCTCTCCTACTTTAAATCTGAGGTTTCTTTCCATCTACTGACACTTTGTTTTGTTATTTGAAAGCTTCTGAATTTCAGAACATCGTTCTCTTCATGACATGAAGTTTAGCTGACCCTCATTTGAAATCAGATCTTTCCCTGAGTCTTGATGAAAATGTTTTTATCACATCACTTTGTTGCCTGTGTGTGAATCAGCCCAAAGATATATGCTGAGAATGCATCCCAGAATGCTATTCAATAATTGAAGATGCCTGTTGGACTCACAGTGTCAGCTCTCCTCAGTCGTTTTATGTCAGACCTAGGAATGGCACCCCAGTTGCTGAAGCCATTGAGTTTAGTATCTCCTTAAAAGTATACTTTCTAAGTTCAGGCAGCCAAATGTCAAGATCATTCCTTTAATTTGAAAAGTTTGCATCTGAGGATGGAAGAGATGGGAGGAGGTGGAGATAGGTGCAGGTATTCTACATGTTTTGTGTGCATTTTGCTCCTTTCAAAAATAGTCTCACAGGCTTTCCTGCGTTGATGCTGTGGAGTACTGGTCTTATACGCATTTCAAACAAGAAAATACCTGGCTTCATTACTGTAGCCCAATAGAGAGGTGAGTTCACAAATGTTCTATGAAACAGTATGAGTCTTGATTATCATGAATATAAAATGACCAAAAAATAATGATCTTAACTCACTGGTGAGAAAGCTTATGCAGAATGATAACCAGTCAATGGGAGGATTCCAAAAGGAAGACCACAATCACACACAATGAATATTAAAATTCATGCAAAAAAAGAGATAAAACATCTTTTGTAAGTAGAGAGGGAGTCTGGGCATCTATATTGAAAATGCTTTGCATTGCTCTGTTTTCTCCAGGTTGCAGAGTTGTTAAATGAATGAAAGGCTGTGATCAGCCAGATCCAGATAACCTAGAATGGTATGCACTCAACAACTTATAGTTTTCCACTTACAAAAAAAAAAAAAGTTCCTCTACATCAGCTTTGTGAAATGTATCCTAGACTTTGGCAAGACTTACCAATGGGCTAGAAGCCATAAGCTTCCTGCTGCCAGGTCTTCTTGATCCTTTATGTGCTTAAACTGGCCAACATACCAAAGCATTCCTTGGACCTTGTTTTAGGATGCCTCCAGTCTGCTTTTGAACTCATTTCTTTCCTCTCTGTTCTTTCAAGATGGTACCATTTAATCATATGACAATTAGAATGTGTGACACAGAAATAGAAGAGACTATCTCTTCACAGAAAAAGTAACACAAACTAAAGGAGCAATAGGATCCCATTCAATTTCCACTGCAGATTTTCATCCCCTAAAGATAAAGAAGAATTAAATGTGTTCCTTTCACCTAACATTAAGCCCAGCCTGCTATATCATCTTGCTTTTGTCTTGGATTTATTTCCAATCATTTTTATTGTCACAGTTTTTACTTTTGTTTCTATACATTTCATTCACTGAAAATATGTGAAAGAGACATACACATGCGTACACATACACACACACATGCATGCACTCACATTCTACATATGTCTATTAGAATTAAATCTTCTACCCCAAAGTGTGTTGTCTATAGTATATATGTATATGTACATATACATATATATGTTAAAACAATGGAGAATTACTAATATGAAGTGCTGAATAATACCAAACTCATGTAATATATTTCTGAATTATGTTTTTTCTTGATAGTTAAAATCAGAATGCCTGAGGAATGAGAGATGACACAACAGCTCCAAACCATGAATAACTCCAGTTGCGGGGGATCTGACACCCTCTTCTGGCCTCCTCAGGAACCAGGCATACACAGACATACATGCAGGTTATTCACCCTACACATAAAAGAAATTAATAAAGAAAATCAGATTGAGTTGTAGAAGTAGACATTGGATTATTTTTTAAGTACTAAAAGGAATGCAAATATTCAGAAAAGTATGGTCTTATCTTAGTTGATTTGTGACCTACACTGGAGTCGTTTTACCCTATGGTCTTGTTTTGAAAGCTGGAACATGAGTGAATTTACCCAAGCTATCATTGAAGCATGTTTCAGTTGCCACAATTTCATAATACTTTAGTGACATTTAACCAAGAGTAGAACAAAAGACAATCTTAATCAAGAGAGAAGACATGTTATAAAACTATTAAATTTCCTTTATTGGCACTGCTTCGTTCTTCTCTATGACCTCCATTTTGACAGTAGACCACTCTAAATTTCAAGCATTCATTCACACATCCATTCAGTAATATGACAAAGCCCCATTGTATTTCAGTATGTACTAATGTAGTCACCATATTAATATATTATATATTTATTTATTACAAACCCATTCATTATATATTTGCTGTTAATCCCATTGCATATATGTGGGAATGAGGCTCCAATATGAAAAATTACTTACTCAAGGGAGCATAACTTTTAAGTGTGAGTGCTAAAAGGAAAACCAGGTTTGTCTGGCTTTACATTCAGATCTCTTTTTCTGTAGACTACATTGCTTTCTCATTTATTTTCCAGCATTACATGCAAACTGTGAATGGCACTGTGGAAAACAAAATGTTATATAATCCCAACTACTGCACTTTAAGTTTTTAACTAAAATGGAAAATGTTTTGTTCATTTATTGAAAAATAAAATTCGGAAGACTAATTCTCAGTGTGAGGGGGTGGAATGTAGAAACAAAATATTAAGCATCTAATGATCTTATTTTTCCCCACCTGTGTCCAGGTCAGACTTCCCAGTTCAGTCATAAATTTGAGTGTGAATTTGGACAACATCTTTATTTTCCTCTCTGAATCTTAATTTTTTTGATTTATTAATGATGAGAATAACTAAGATACTTCTCAGTCCCTCCCAGGTATTCTGTGATTATATGATAAATTGGGGTTCTTTGCTTAAAACATCAGGAATTTAAGAGTGGAGACTAAAAAGGAAGATTTCTAGACAAGGAATTCATGCATGGGTGAAGTAGGAATTATGTAAAGGAAATGTGTATCTCTGATAAAGTAGACATAGAAATGTTACCAAAAATGTCACGACATAAAAACTGGAATATTCTGGGGACATATGTCCACAGCATCTTTTAAAGAAAAACATATTTACATATAAAGCAAAGTACTCAGGCAAATAGGAGATGCCAAAGAAGTCAAGATAGATTTAGTTGGTACATCTGCTACATCTGGTTAAATGAATAGTCCAGCCAAAGGGTTAAAGCTGAATAGCACTGATTGCTGAGAATTCAGATTAGACATATTTGATAGTTATAAACAACCCCAACCATCCATCATTCTGTCTCATCCTTCTTTAAAACAAATGGAGAGGGATGGTGAGGATATGCTGCCCTGACACAAGCTCTAATTACCTGAGAACATGGCCTCTCCGCCTTGTAGCATCCGGAATCCAGTTTTAGGAATGAATAAACAAACAAATCTATGTCTGCATCTGCAAGGGACAGTATAGTAGTCCAGTCACCTTTTAACAGGAAAAAAAATAGCTTTTCTATAAGAGGGAAGATGGCTGAGTACTGTCAAGCATCAATGCTTTATAAAGTGAGTAGTCACAATTCAGTCTCAGTGCAGGCTTTGGACTTCCAAATGTTGGATGTTTTGATTGAAGGGCAGATAAGGGAATTAAAGCTTGACAACACCTTACTCTTCCCTTTCCTTCAGCTGCCTTCAGCATGAAACCACAAGGAAGCCACCTGTGGAGCCTGACTTCTGCTTTGAACAACCTGACAATTTCAAAGTCAGGCTGGACACTGATTAAATAGAGTAAAACAGCATGAAGTTTTGAGTCCCACAAGGCAGTCTTCTTTCTCCCTAATGCTCCTTCGATCCTTTTACTCCTATATTGCCATGGTCACAGAACATTTTCTTTGCCTTTTCCTACTCTCCCAGGTACTTTCTTTTTTTTCCCTTAAATAGTTGTTTATTGGCAGTGGACTGGAAGGGATGGCAAATTTAGCATTCACAGACAACACCGCATGCATGAGGGCAGCAAGAGTGATGGGAAAGAGGCTGAAGGCCCCTCTTCAATAGCATGTGGGTACTTTCTTATTCTTCTCCCTTGCTTTTCATTTTCTGTCTTGGCCTTAAGCCTGTCTAGACTCACACTGCCACAAACCCCCTCAAAATAAACAAGTTACTATATCTCAACCATTGGCTTTTTCTAATGTATAAACTTCTTTAGACTGAGATCTTACTTTTGTATTCCTCTCTGGATCAGTGTGAATGATCAACCACTCTTTCAGTTCATTAAAATGGGCGAAATGTTTCTCTAGGCTTCCAAGTTACTACAAACCAGATGCTTAGGCTTTCTACAGATGACAGACTTTGAAATTGACAGGGGACCTCAAAATCTGGCCTGCTTGACTATAGTTTGTTAATGCTCCCATTCTGTCAGCATGGAGTGGAACTTGTTAACAATCTCAGGAGGAAGGTCAAAGCTGTCAGTTTCTATTGAAGGGACAAAGAATTAGATAGACTACTTTGTAGCAGTTCTTGGCAGCAATCACTTTTCTGTTTTCCCTCCAAAAAGACATCCAACTTTTAGGAAGTGATTTCCCATCTTAAGCAAGATAATGTAAAACATTAAAATTCTTATATTTTCAAGTTGGAGAAACTCACAGCCTCACATAAATCTCATTGTGTGAGCTCTGACCAGAGAAAGTTTTAGATATACCTGTGTGTGCCAGTTTTCCACAAAACCCAGTTTCTCTTCCTTCCTGCCTGGAGGAAAGGAAAGTGACACAGAACTTTTGTCTCAGTGCTCAGGTGTCAATGTACATCTTCAATATACTCATCATTCCATTCTTCCCCTACCCTGGGGAAACTTCCTCCTTCCTTGGAAAGAAAAAAACTGAGGAAGAAGCCAAACATGAAAATAGCCCTGTAGATTGAGTGTCAAAATGGTGCTTTTCCTCTTAGACTAAGAGACCTTGTTGGTATGGAATCAGCTAAGTATGGAGGATAAAGAGATAAACCTTGTGAAGGAAAACATAGGCTGGAGAGTGAGCTACCATAGGCTCCTGTGACTCCTCAAAGAATCCTGATCAGCTATACATGGCATTAGATCTAAGATGGCTCCAGAACACAGCTGAGATGGTAAAAAGGAACCAAACTGAGGCCAGGGTGGTGTCAGTTTCCCTCCTCTTTAAAGAAGTCCTAACAAGTGACAATTTCCCAGGGCCTTCCCGCTCCTCATGAGTAACCTAATCAGGCAGAATTTTCATTGAAGCATGGTGACAGTGTGGCAAGATATGATTGGCCAAAGATTTAGGGGCTTGGGATTGGCTCAAACACTATATATAAGCTTAGGCACTGGGCAATAAATTTAGATCTACACCTTGATGCTGGTCTGGGAATCTGATGCCTGGGTTTTGTCACATGACTCTGTCTCCTCTCACCCTACTGTCCTCATTCCTTTTTCCATAGTCACAAACTGTTAGCTGGGCCTTTTGTGCAGCATGTCCTGAGCCGGATTAAAATAGGCACATACATGAGGCTTTCTTAAGATATTTTTGGTAAATGCTCCTCGTGTCATTTTTTTCCTAAGGAAGATATAGTAAGCCTGAAGTGATACTTTGTTATCGTCTTAGCTGACATTGTCCAATTGCAATCTACCCCCAAGTTCCATTGTTTATTGTTTTTTTTTTTCTGAAAGTAAGACCATAAGGACAACTAAGTCTTGAATTTTAAAATCAAAGGCCAAAGGTATTAAGGTTGTTTGTTTGTTTGTTTGTTTGTTTTATTTAACCTCATAACAATTTGAGAGCAAATTTCTGGCCATGAAAAAAACTGTATAGTTTGTAGGCAAAGCAGGTGATCTATATATTATAGATTCAAGAGTCCTAGGAAAGCTTCTCCATCCCACCATGACTACCTATTGGCTAGTGGAAAAATTCTATTCTTCAAAGTTATTTTTAAGGCTTCATTTTCACTTGATACTTAAAAATATGTGACTGGTAAGATGGCTCAGTGAGTAATCAAGCTGCTCGCTCTACAAGCCAAATGATCTGAGTTCAGTCACGGAACTCAGAAGAGAGCCAATGTCCAAAATTGTCCTTTGACATTCATATTTATGCTGTGGCATGTGCACACACCTGATAATAATGTTAAATTTAATTTTAAAATTATATATATATATATATATATATATATATATATATATGCTCTCTAAGCTGTCCTTAGTTAATTTATTCCTGAGTATGAGTAAATAACAGATCATTGTTTTAAACTTAAATGTAGTAAGAAAGTATTTATTGCCTACAATTGAGAGTGCATCTAGCCTTTTGGCAATGTGATATGTTGTCATTTATGAAGTTCACACTGGAAAGCATAACAGGGAAGTTGCACAAGAATATCTTTTTTCAAAGTGTCCTTATATTTTAAGTAAGTTTGTGAGTTTGTGTTGGGCCATATTCATAGCTACCCTGGGTCACAGGGACAGAAAGGGTCACATCAAAAGAGCAAGTATATGTACAAATGTAAATATGTTTGTTGTATATGGACAAATGAAAGATGTTTTGTGTACTGTTTCCTGTAATGTGGCTCATACTGAGGCTCATTTTACTATTAGAGGTTTTGTTTCTTTTTGGTCACCCTTCAGTGTTCTCACAGACAGCACAGTAAAAAGACAGTGGGCTAATCTGAGTTTGGGATTGTGTCTTCTATTGGATGTCTTTTAGTTTCTATGGTTTTGTGCACATAGTAAATCAATGAATCATATTTACTCACTTTTATTGTTCACAAAGAGATTTATACATTTTAACATCCAACAGGACTGCATAAGCAAAAATTTAGTTTTGCTTTCCTAATAATTAGACCTACTAATTTTCCCATTAGTCCCCCTACCCACTTGTCTCCAGTCAACACCATCCCTAAGTAACTGATTTGTTGTGAGACACTAACCAAAGCATCTCTCTTTAAAATTAGAGAAAAATCTTGAATTGAACAGCTTTTTCATTCTTATGTGAATCACTGCTGCTACTTTTGGAAGTAAGCAAAAAAAAAAAAAAAAAAACAGGGCCTGAAGAACAAAGGCCAAAGGAGATGACTGAAGAACAGAATTTACTCAAGTTCAGTTCAACAGAAACAAACTGAATCGCAAAATAATAATTTGAAGTGGGGAAGATTTATCCCATAGTTAGAGGAGATCAATGAAATGTCAATGTATGAGTTATTAAATCATTTTAACAGTTTTTGTTAAGATGGATCAATAAAAAAGGCAGAATTTAATTGTTCTGAAGCCAAATGAGGAAGAAACTAGGTTTTATATATGTCACCCATTGCAAGGTATAACTAGAGTCTTTCTAGAGCCTTTGTTGACATGAAAGATTTCACATGTAAAAGATTAGATTCAAAATGGTATTTGGGGAAAGTGTTACATTTTAATATGAAGGGAAATAAAGATATCAATACAATCAAAACTCCAGAGGCAATAGCGTATTTATGACAAATTTAGGGAGAGGCAAACAGCAGGCTAGGTAGAACAGACTGAATTCTGTCATACTAGTGACAAAATCAAATCAAAACAAAACAGTAAAATTAAAGCCAAAAACAAAAAGAAGAAGAAAATATGACTGTAGATGTGCAATATCTCCACTTTAAATTTCAGCTCCATATTTCCAGTCTTATTGAAAAACAAAAATATATAGGACAAGAATTGAAACCTAGGAAGGTCTTGTGTTGCTGGTGAAGGAAGACGGAGAATCATCAATTCTGTGCATGGCAACAGAGCAGTAAACGGTAAGAGAAAAAAAATATGTTCAACTTCTCATTGGTATTTACAGCAAAGTCTATAAAAGTTAAACAGAATCCAGATTTAGAGTAGTCTAAATTGCACCACTCATTGACCAGATTCTGTATTTCAGGTACTATGCTAGCACCATGCAGGAACTCTCCATTTAATCTTGGAATTCCGTGTACCCTAGACTGATTTTGCCAATTTTAGGGTTGTTGTTAAGTATTTATTTTTTTATTATTTTTATGTTTGTGCGTGGGTATGTGAGTGCAGGTGCCTGTAGAGACCAGAGTCAAGTTTGATCCCCTAGGCCTGGGATACATGTGATCATGAGCCTTCTGATATGTATGCTGAGAATCAAGCTCAGGTTTCTACAAGAGCAATGTGTGGTGTTAACTACTGAACCATTTCTTCTACCCAGATTTTGCCCAATTTAAATCCAAGAAAACTTTGTATATAGACTAATAAACTTAATTAATCTGTATAGCTAGCTAGATTGCACCATCTAGCACTAACTCAAAATCTGTTGATCCTTGAGTCCTGTGCTTTTAGTCTCTGGGATCAATTGCCATTGAATTTATTGACCAGGAAGTTACCCTTGAAAGAAGGTTTCAGCTGGGTAATAAATGCAGAAGTCACACAGTAAAAAAAGTGACTGGAAATGAGAGACCAGATGCAAAAGTGATTGTGAAAGGAATGGATAGTGAGGCAGCCATTGTTATGGTTATCAGCTCATTCTGTCTACAATTCAGAAAGGTTGGCAAAGACAAGAAAACATTGCGGGTGTGTAGCCTGAAAGGGTAGAAGATTCCAAGCAAGTATCTTTAAGGATACGAAAGCACTGAACAGATGGTCAGAGATGGTGGAGGAAGATATAATTTATAGGTTAGGAATGTTGTACTCAAAAGAGGAATAGGATTAAAAAGACAAGGGGAAAGTTTCAAATTAGAAAGAAACAGACATGTATTAGGCAACCAATTTTTTTAACCTCTTCTTTTTTCCCTTATCTCACTCAACTGTGACATCATTTCTGTGATTAGTTCAATGAGCACCTTACTCAAATACAAATATTACTTATTACAATTGGTATGCATTATATGAATCCCTGTTGATAAAAATGCAATTGTTAAGTTGTAAGACAACTGTAAAGCATTAAATATAACTAGTTGGGATTATGAGTAATTGTGAAATTAGAGGTATGAGGACATTAGCTAATGACATAGTATGCAATCACTCTTTGATAGATCAATTTTCACAAATAGAAGGAATTTCACATGTATTTCCAGCTGACCATGATCTTGGAAAGATGTTAATGTAAAGGTGGCCATCATTCAGCATTTATTGTTTCACTTGCTGTGCTATGCATTGTGCAAAACAAAGATAATAGACAGAATTCATATTGCCAGACATTCCCAAGCCTAAGAACAGAGGTGCAATATGATCACAGTATATGTATCAAGAAGAATGCTCTGGTTTAAAAACAAACACGAAATATTGGTGCACTGGGTAAGGAGACACTGGGTGGGGTACAGGGCAGACTTCCCAAAGGAGGTGATATTTGAGATGAGTTTTGACCCTGTACTGTTGCTTTTATAGGGACCTACACTAAAGGCCAGGCATTCCCCTAAAGTGTCACATTACAGGCAACAGCTGCAACTCACTACCAAGGCTTCATCCTGAATGTGTGACATCAAGGACACTAAACTGAAAGCCTAAGGGGGAGGGTGGTAGTGGCTCTAAATCTAACTTCTGGGCCAATGGGTCACAGGAGAAGGTAAAAGTTATACTCTCCAAACTGTACTCTAGATTAATAGTCTCCCCTTTCCTAGAACTGAGGTGAGAAAGGGGAAATGGAGAGACTACTAGAAAGAGGGAAGAAACAGCTAACTACCTTGCTTTTAGATTATTTTTTTTTAATAGAGAAAACAAATTCTTTTCTGAATATTACTTTTCTGGGCTTGCTACAGTTTTCATTTTTATAGCTTTTGCCACATGGAAAGGGCAACAAATATATCTCACCTCAGTGCAGAGATATTTTAAAATGAAGAACAACCTCAACTGAGGTCTATTTTTCCTTCTTTTGAAGCTAGAGTACTGCTTGTGGGCCAATTCCTATTTGGTGCAAATGACTTAGCCTATCTAGAATAGTAGCTGGAAGAAATTGACAAGGAAATTTAAATTTTGGAAGGAAGAAATTCTGAAGTGCCTCCTTCAATCTGATCAGATATACTGTTACTTCTCCTCATGACTCTGAGATACCGAAGAAACTGAACAGCAAAGGACTGTCCATAGTATTAAATTATTTGGTAGCTCATCCTCCATTCATCTTTAGATTCACATATATTAAGGAAAAGACTCAGCTTGAATGATTTTCAAATTTCCTCCTCACTCCCCATTTTCTAACAAACAGAATAGCCATACAGCGAATAAGGGAAAACCATAGTTAAACATAACGAAGTACAGCAGAGAGATTAAATACTGTGTTTGGTAGAAGATATGGATGTCCTAAAAATCATTTTTTTTTACTTGGATATTATTCTTGATGTTTGGATAAACACTTTTCTCAAAAAAATTAGAATGGGGAAATGAAAACCACATATTCTAGATGGTATTTATTAGTGTGAGAGGTGAATATCATCACTTTGAAAATATTATGGTTTTATTACATTATTATTATTCAGATGACTTTAGATCTGTGTTAAGTCTGCAATACCAAAAGTTCTTCCTTTGTTTTGTAGAATGATGCCTCCTTTGGGGTTTGAAAAATTCATTATTCATTTTCTATTTTTTTCTTTTTGTTATTATTATTCTTTAATCTTCTTTTACAGTTCAGTTGTTATCCCCCTCCTGGTCTACTCTCCAACTGTCTCTCATCCCATTCCTCCTCCCCAGTCTTCAAGAAAATGTCCCCACTCCCCCACACCCACTCCACCAGACCTCCCTACACCCTGGGGCCTCAAGTCTCTAGACAGTAGGTGAGTCTTCTCTCCCTGAGGCAAGATGAGACAGTCCTCTGCTGTAAGTGTGTCAGAGGCCTCATATCAGCTGGTTGGTGACTCAGTGTCTGAGAGATCCTGGGGGTCCAGGTTAGTTTAGACTGGTCTTCCTATGGGGTCACTCTCCTCCTCAGCTTCTTCCAGCCAGTCTGTAATTCAACCACAGGGGTCCTCAGCTTCTGTTCATTGATTGGGTGTAAATATCAGCATCTGACTCAGCTGCTTGTTGGGTCTTTCAGAGGACAGACATGTCTGTAAGCACACTATAGCATCAGTTATAGCATCAGGCCTTGAAGTCTCCACCCGAGCTGGATCCCAATTTGGGCCTGTCTCTGGACCTCCTTTCCCTCAGTCTCTTCTCCATTTTTGTCCTTGCAGTTCTTTTAGACAGGGACAATTTTGGGTCAGAGTGTTTGACTATGGGATGGCAACCCCACCCCTCCACTTGTTCTTATCCACATGAACGCATTTGGCATAAACCAACTCTTCAAACATTGTTTTGGAAGGAAAAGTGGGAGGAAAGCTATGATGTTCTATGCAATCAAAATTATTGGTGGAAATTAAAACATAAAAGTTACGACCAATGTCTTTGAAAAATGAAGAATTTCAGGCTAAGGAAAGAGATTGTTTTAAAGTGGTGAGCATCGTATACAATTCAGCTCAAATTCACTGAATTCACTAATTCTGGCTTTTATGTGACCCTGGTTTTTATTTTATTTTATTATTTGTCCTAAATCACCACAGAGTAATAATTTCTTGTGGGGCAAAAGCACAGAGGAAAAAAAATCACCTTAATCAAATTACTCTTTCATTTTAAAAGTCTGAATGAGTAAATAAAATGTTAAATACTTTCGACACATTTTAAGGAGAAATATAAGTTCTGTTTGGGCAGATTTTCTTCAGAACTCCCTCTACCAGTCACTACATAGCTTTGTTCAGCTTACTATTGAGCACTGGAATCAAGTTTGGATTTTGTCAAGTTTCTTCTCTAAAGAAATGTCAGCAAATATTTCAAATTTTGTATCACTCATCATATCTCTATTTTCATTTAGATTTTTAAAAATACAAATTAGATGAATTTGTTTTATATTATGATCATAATGTCACATTTAATTGTAGACAAACCTACTAGAATTGGACTTTCCCATATCCATTTAAGGCAAGTCTTTGTGACATCAAGAACAACTCTGATGTGAACATTTATGTAGCATTCAGAATGTCACAGTAGAGAAAACAATAAAATTAACCTGAGAGGACACATGACTTTAATATCAGCCCATGGGTGAGGAGGGTGACAGATTCAAAGCCATCTTGCATTATATAACAAGTTTCTGGCTAGCCTGGGCTACATAGTGAGACTCTGTCTCAAAATGACTGGATCTCCACAACTAGAGATGCGGCTCAGTGGTAGAGTGCTTGCTTGGAATGCACATGTCCCCATGGCTTAACCTTCATACATCCAAAAGCAGATGATCTCTGGCCCTAAAATTAGTAAACCCTTGGAACCATATTTTTTCTGCACAATGATTTTATTTTAAAGACTAACTCTCCAGTAATAATCATCACTTCTCTGTGGTAAAATAATCATCTATCTTAGCTCCCTACTTTTTTTCTAACTAATGTTTCCTTTTCTGAAGACTTTTCTTTCCTAACCTCCCGCTTTAAAGAAGATATATAGAATGAAAGGAACAATACACACACACAGAGAGAGAGAGAGAGAGAGAGAGAGAGAGAGAGAGAGAGAGAGAGAG
>NW_021604645.1:316518-322056 GCF_004785775.1 Grammomys surdaster | reverse complement strand
GAGAGAGAGAGAGAGAGAGAGAGAGAGAGAGAGAGAGAGAGAGAGAGGTTTAAAATACTCAAGGAAGGCCTGGAGCCTATTGATAGAAATGACAGCTGCCAAGCAAGCAATGTACTGCTTCTCATTACAGCCAACCAAGTTATATCAAAGTTAGTCTGCCTTTTACCATTATGTACACCTCTTAATATGCCTAAAGTATTATGTGAAAATCTGCAACCCTTCCTTCCCTTCTTTCTTCTTTCCTTCCATCCTTCCTTCCTCCTTGTAGTGTTTTCCGTCTATCTGGAAGCTATAGGAATGGCAGGTTTTATGAAATACATACAAGAGCCTTTAATAGTTGTTACTGTTGCTATAAGTCATATCCAGACTCATTCAGCCTTGCATTCAGATTAGAATTAGGACTAGTAATTCACTTGAAAAGTTGAATTTTAAACTACTTTTCAGTTGTCTGGATACTCTGGAATGTCCAGAGTCAGCAGGGGCCAGTTATTGGGTTACTTGGAGACAGCTCGCCAGGACCTTCCTGCCTTTGCTGCATCAGCCACAGCAGGAATCCTTTGCTGTTTCAACACAGGTTCCTTGTGTGCTGACTGCAAACAACCTTACAATAGCCTCATGACCCGCACATCCACTGTGAGGAATGGTCACAAGCCAGATCTTTTTGTTTGTAGATGTTGATAGTGTTTGCTTTCCTTGTACTTAGAAGTGACCAGAAAGGGTAGGTAAACCAACAACTGCTTCCCCCCCACCAAAAAAAGCCCCAAACTATTTTAAAAGATTTATAAGGAATACTGCAAAGATGGCTCACTGGAGTATACAAAGTCCTCCCAACTAAAACTTACACCAAGGTAGGGAAACAGGCTTGACCATTTGTGGTCTTTGTTTCTTTAAGCCTGTGTTTTCAGTGGATATCTTAATGGCTAGAACTGATTGTCAGGTGTGACAATTCTGGTAAGAAGCATTGTGGGAGTCCTCATCAGAAGTCCTTTATGAGGACATTAAAATTTGTAAGGCCTATAAATATAATGTTGAAGATAAATGGTGTGTTAGGCATTTTAATATAATAACACTATAATAAAATACTCTGGGAAAAAAGTGGCCTAGGGTTCCATTCAGACATAGTTCATCATGACTGGGAAGGCATGGCACTTGACAAGGAAGGCATAGTGACTGGGGCAGGGGACAAGCTACTTGGCTTTCATTCATCCTTAGGGAGCAAAGAGAAAATAAGAAATAGGGCTAAAATATTAAACCTCAAGACCTGTTCCTAGTGGATGACTTTTCCCAGCAAGGCTCCACCACCTAAAGGTTCCAGAACATTCCCAGACAACAACATCAGCTGTGGAGCATGTGTTTAAACATATGAGCTTCTGGAGGACATTTCACAATCAAACTACAGCAGGTGACCAAATAGTTGGGCTAGGTTATGCATGTCTGTAATCCCAGCACTTGGGGAGCTGAGGCAGAAGAATCAAGAAGTTCAAAGATGGATTGGGTTACATAGTGAATTCCATGCCATCCAGAGATAAAATGTGACACCCTGTCTGAAAATAAAGAGAAATGAAATAATTAATAATTTAAATAAAAGAAAATAGATGGTAAACTCATTAAAATTAGGCATGATGTAGCTATCTTTAGGCTCTGAAATATTAAGATTGGTAGACAACAGACAAAGCCTGTTTCTGCAATCTATTCAGCCTGTAAGAATGTAAGACCACTGGGAAATATGCCTTAGGTATATCTAATATATTAAACATATTTAAAAGTTTGAGTGTTTTAACATTTGAATAATTGCACATTAGTTATAAAAATAATGTTTCCTTGTGACCATTTATAATAACTGTTCAATGCACATTCATCACATTTGCCCTCACACTCTTTCTTGCTGCTCCCCCATCCAACCAGGTTATCCTTGGACTTACATGTTTTTTATTTTAAAAATCAAGGTTCTATGGGATCTAAGGAAAGGACTCTGTAGTTAATGTACTTGGAACTCAAGTGTCAGAACTGGAGTTTTGATCCAAAGAATCCAAGCCAATGCCATGTAGGTATAACCAGCCTCAGCTGGTAAGACATAAGGCATTTCCAGAGCAAGCAGGATAGTGAAATTTATTGTATCGGAAGATTTTTTTTAAGATTTATTTATTTTATATATGTGAGTATACTGTTGCTGTCTTCAGATGCACCAGAAGAGGGCATCCAATCTCTTTACAGATGGTTGTGTTGTGAGCCACCATGTAGTTGCTGGGAATTGAATTGAGGACCTCTGAAAGAGCTGTCAGTGCTCTTAACCACTGATCCATCTCTCCAGCCCTAGGAACTCTTTAGTTGGATGAGAGACCTCAATGAGTATGGTGGAAAACTCATTATTTGGGCTCATTTTTAACATCAACCTTGAATCCCCACATGCATATATACCCCCCCACACACACATACCACACACATAAAGCTTTCACACACATGTGCAACACAGAAACACACATATATACACATGAATAAAAATGGAAAAAAACTAAAAAGAAATAGTAAACCATTTTTAATTGAAATTCTACAAATGAGCGAAAATATATGTTTTTCTGAGTGTTGTTTATTTTACCTAATATGATTATTTCCAGTTCCACCCAGGGATGTATTCTCCTTTTGATATATGAAGCACAAAAAAAATCTTTAATTTATAACTGAAAACTACTTTTGCTAGTTAAAATATGGCAAGCCAACAAATTTTAAACAAAACAAAAACCAACTGAGCACTTACTCTTTGCCATATATTCTCCTAGGAAGGAGTTACAAAGAAAAGTAGAATAAAGTACCTGTCTGCAGCAATTGTAATCCTGTAGAGACCAGAGAAGTAATCAGACAATTTTGATACAAAGGTCTACAATTGGGCTAAGTGGAAAATTCTATGAGAACACTGTGAAACTATACCTTACCTATTGGGTGAGCGTACCAGAGGGACACAGATGATCTTTGAGAAGATGATTCTTTAGTTGAATTCTAAAGGGTAAGCTATCAGCTAAATCAAAATATATAAATGTATGGAGTCTGCATATTTAAAGGCACATGTATGTGTCACTATTATCAGGGTGGGACACTAAAGAATATGATGAATATGAGATAAAGATGGAATGTGAAGGACTATGATAGAAGGTCAAAATGACCAATCATGCTTATATTATATTATAGTATAATTATATTATATGCTTGTATTATCATGATAATACATGTGATAGAGCCTGAGGTTTGTAGTATAGGCAATTTCAGGGCAATGCTCAAATAATTAAAATTATATCTCTGATTAGTTAGTAACATTGTGAAAAATATGAAAGAGTTATCATGGGAAAGGCTGGATACAGGCAAATTAATTAGAAGCCTGGTTCAGTAATCCAAATACCAAGATGGACTTCAACTAAAGCAATTAAAAAGAGATGGAGTAAAAGATAGTGGAACTCATTTTGAAAGAGACCATGCATGATTGGTACATGCCAGTAATCCTGTCACTCAAGAAGTAGAGGAAGCTGTTCAGTTTAATCTTCAGCTGTATAATGAGGTTGAAGCCAGGATGGTCTCCATGAGACCCTACCTCAAAGCAGTCAAAGAATCTAAGATCTCAGAGATATGGGCTGAGTGATGAAAAAAAAGCAAAGATTCTAGAATTTATATTTCTCATTTGCATGCAAAATAACTAGAAAGTGGTCCCATCATTCAGGATTGAGAATACAGGAAGACCGTAATTATGGATACACTTTATACATTCTAATTATGTTTTATGTTAGAGGTGCTTAGGAGGCAATAGCTGTTGAATATAGACTTAAAGAGATACCATGTGTCTCAAGATAAAACATGAACTTAGATGCTTATTCCTGTGCCTATAAATAGCTGATAAGTGCTGTACCTCTACCTCTCCTTTTGTTTTGTGATATTTCTGCACATTCTTCTGAAATTTATGAAATTTTTAAAAGATTATAATATCTTCATGATATTCACTGACTTGCTAGGAGTCCTTACAGGAAAAGGACAGAAATTTACACCTGAATAGCCCATAATAGTCACAATCATTTTCCTCATACAGTCACACAGTTGCCTTCATTCTCTTATTCTGCATCTCATTCCCTTAGTGCCCTACTGGGTTGTTGAGTAAACAGAAGAAAACCCTAATGGTCAAAAATAAATGACCAGTTCTGGCTTTCTGCTTTATACTTTCCAAAAAAGATACAGGGACAAGGATTTGAGAATTCCTACTCCATTGGTATTATGGTAAGGAAGTCATTTGGCAATAATTGGGCTCCTACCATGTTCTTCAAATACCACACCATTAGCCAAATATTTGTCTAATATATTCCAGAAATTCAACAACTCTACTTTTAGACTTATAATCCACCAGACATCTTTCTTTCAAATAACTGATCCCTCATTGGTTGTACTCCCTCTCCTGGACCTACTAAGTAAAGCTGCCATTCAACTCCTGGTACCTTTTATTGAGCTTTGCAATTCTTGCTTTATTTTCCAACAGTAAATTTGCCTCATTGATAATCAAGCTTCAGGGCATTTATAAAGACTCATTTTTACCCTCTCCAGTACTGATTGCCTATTAAGCAATCAATTAGTACTAGGAGAAGAGAAATGGACTTGACTCCAGAAGGTCATCTAACCCAATATTTTCTTAGTAGATCAGAAATCCAAAGCACAGAAAGGGGACATGGACTGACCCAAGCTCACATAATTCTCCACAGCTTATTACAGCTGGAATTTAGGTCTCTTGGTAACTAGGCCAGTTCTCCTTGGGCATACTGCCATCACCTGCTCTGCTTTAAACACAGTCTCCTTTCACACCTTCAATTTAATTATCTTGACTGACAAGGTTCTGTCTCTTATAATTACCCTTTGGGCCCTCAGAAGCCTGAGCATGCAACCAAATACAACCTTTGAATTTTTCATACTGCTGTTTTAATAGAGAAATATTCCTCTATGCCAGGTGTCCCATCTCTTGTCTTGGCAAAGATTCCCAATAAGCTGGCATAACTCTTGTGGGGCCTTGCAGAACTGGGGGTGGCTGGTGGGACTGTTTCTTGCTTAGAGCTGCATGTGTTTATTATGCTGACACTCTTTACAAAGTCTAAAACTGCAGATTCTATACAGAAAAAGTGAGCAGAAAGTGACACATTCTGTACAGAGAGCTGAGGTAAATAAACCAGAGGGGGGAAAAAGGCTTTGTAAACTGTCAAACTGAAGAGTAACATCAGAATTAGTAGTCAAGGTCTAGAATGAGTCTGAGAGTAAGAAAGGGGCCCTCTTATTAAGATAAACATTATGAGAGGTGGAAGGGAGCAAAGTGAGGTTGAACACCTTGGCCAGAACATGAGCTTTTGCATATTCCGGTTAGTATGGTACAGAGAGGACCTGGTTCTATTAGTGGAGTTCAGGCAGGAACTCAAACAATAACACAGATTGATTAAAAACAAGCCAAATGTGTATCTTTAGTTTTTGCTTTTACAGATAGATAGATAGATAGATAGATAGATAGATAGATAGATAGATAGA
>NW_021604645.1:276872-316508 GCF_004785775.1 Grammomys surdaster | reverse complement strand
AGATAGATAGATAGATAGATAGATAGATAGATAGATAGATAGATAGATAGATAAGCAGATGAATATGCTCAAGCTGACAGTGTCAGGATTTAACTTACTCTGACTCAGAAAAAATCTCTCACATCTGGACCAAGTTTTACAGTGTCAGCAGCTGGGCAAAATCCTTGTCATTGCTGTCCACCTGCCACTTTTCATGCTCAGTCAGCCTTTGGCATCCTGGCCAACACTACTCAAGAGGGTGCTATTATGTGCTAGTGATTTGGTCCCAACAAGTGGTGATATTTCTGATGATGATGCATCAGACTCAAAATGGTGAGAGTTTTGCTTCATGGCACAATAATTTTGTATTAGTTAGGGTATCCAATGTTGTAAAGAGAAACACTGACCAAGGCAACTTTTCTAGAGCAAAACATTTAATTGGGGCTGGCTTACAGGTTCTGTCTGTGGTTCAGTTCGTTATCATCATGAAAGGAAACATGGCAGCAGTGTCCACGTAGGCATGGTACTGGAGGAGCTGAGAGTTCTACATCTTGTTCTGAAGGCAAACAGAAGACTGGCTGCCACATGGCTAGGAGAAGGGTCTCAAAGCACACCCCCACAGTGATACACTTCCTTCAACAAGGCTACACCTACTCCAACAAGGCCATATATCCTAATAGCACCACTCCTTGGGCCAAACATATTCAAACCACCACAAACTTGTACTTAAATAAGCTTTTAAACAAATATACAAGAAACTACACAAACAAATGCACAAAAACTCCAAGTTCTCACACCTGATGTCTTACTTGGAGTGGTCCTTTTCCATGCACACATGCAGCAAATCATATCTCATTTAATCTTCTGACACAGAAGCAATCTTCTATCTTAAATACCCAAGTATGCCATAGTTCCTTCAGGTCTTGCACTTGTTTGTTAGGGTAGCTACATCAGATGAAGGGTTTTTCTGAGGGATGTATCCAGCCCAGTCTCCAAGCTGACGTCATGATTAACTTCTAGGGTGCTTTTTCTTTTAAAAGTTCTGGATTGCTTTTGGTTCTATACTTGGTTTAGGGGTTTGATGTACTTTCATCATTCAGATAGTAACATCTGTAGCGGTTGATAGCAGGGAACATCTCTAATCTTTGCTACAGACCCAAAATCTCAAAAATAAAATAAAATGTTCCTAGGAGACATATGCAAATTATCTATTTGAACAGTCATGAAAAGGAGCCAAATCACAGATAGACTAAATGTGATCGAACCAGTTTCCTATTTGATTTCTGACATGTACTAGTTCTGTGACCTTCACTAAGTTATCTTGTCTAAAAGTGGGTTGTATTAGTAGCTACTTCACAGGCGTTATTTAAAAATGTTTTTTTTTAAGTAACTGCAATGAATTACTCTGTACATTGCCTGACATGTAATGAATACTCAATGTGTGGTACCTGTAATTGTACTTGGTGTCTAGTTAGTTGTCAAAGTCACTGAGATTTTCTGCCCACAGTCACTGGGATGGCTAATCTGTGGTCTTCATCTACTCCTACATCCCCTGCTCCTGATTACATGTGTGCTGTCCTTTTCAGCACAGCCTTTGCTTCATTCTGTCTCTCTTGACAATGTGCTCCTCCTTTCCTTTATTCCCCCATTAACTTGTCCAGCCTTCTCAATTGCTCCCATTTCCTTTGCCTTCCCTACGAATACCATGGGCCTTTTGGTACAGTGGAGACCCGGGAGCTTTCATTAGTTCTCCTAGTTATAATGGTTAAGAGTTCAAGAATGCTTTGCTGTTTGGCCACAGCTGTACTTTGTACTCTTTAGTGAAGATACGACTGAATATCAGAAAGTGGAAATTAATTGACAACCATGCATGTTAGGCAAAGTATATCTGCCCAGGGGTGTTTATTTGGGCTTATGTATGTATTGGTACAACAATAATTTTGCAAGGCTTTTGTCCTGTTATTCAAATACTCAGGATTTTCTTTATAAAAGGGGAGCTGAGTTTAGAAAGGCAAAGGATTATACTAACTTCTTATTGTTTTTAAAAATCATTATATTTCTTATCATGTGTGTATGATAGGATAAATATGATCACAAATACGCTATGGCGTATGGATGTCAGAGGAAGGATTTTGGAAGTATGTTCTCTCCTTCTACTGTGGGTTCTGGGAGTCAAACTGAGGTCACAAGATTCGCAAAGCTAGCGTTTTTCCTGACCAAACTACCATACTGGCCCTTGGATGATTTTGTTCTTAATGAAATGAAACTAGCTGTATTTGTTCATTGTGCTTTTTAGGGCTATCATTTAAGAATATTATCATCTCATGTTTTCAAGGTTTCATCATATCGTTTGTAATTACTTTGGAAGAAGGCAGATTGATGCTGGATAAGACATGATGAAATCAATATCAATCACTGAATAAGTATTTTGTGCCTAAACATGTGCTAAGAAATATAAACAACTAAAATAGAGTATATATAGCTGTTAGAACAGTGTAGTTAAATGGAATTTCCTACGTAGGCTAACAGAATCCATTGAGTCTTGGATGGAGCTCACCCTGAAGCCCCCATAGCAACAATGAAACTCTGGCTTAGTGTTCTACCATGAGGAACATAACTGAGACTACTATCTGCTATGATCTGAATCTTTCTAACACTAAGGCCCACATTTCTTACAGGTTGACCTGAGATAATAACTGAGTATGGCAGGGACATTAGAGCATCTCATTCCTGCAAAATACAGGGCAACTTTGATGTCTTTCTTATTGCAAAACTCCCTACTGACTTTACCCTGACATTTTTAGAATTTCTCGATGCCTTACAGACTGATAAAATAACCTCCTTTCCCTCCCTTCACATTAATTGCAACTGCATCATGATCAGTTGTCTTTCCCAACTTCAGTTGTCTCTCTTCCATCTTGTCTCTTTTCCTCAAGTTCTCAGTAAGTTTCTTATCTGTATTGCCTTGCCATAGCCTCTGCTTCTTAGAGACCTTTACCAACACACTCCATAACTATACCATCTGACTTGTCAGTATTCCTTGATCATAAGATAGGCATGATAGACAATATGAAGATTCAGTATCCATAGAAACAAAACAAATCAGTTTGAGTGTAAAAAATTCTCTGAGATTTGTGCTACATTGATAAAATGGAGTTTGTAATTCTACTTCATATTGTGGTTAGGAAGAATCATGCTAATACGGGCAAAATCCCTTTGGTGTGGTAAGTCCGTGATACTTTTATTCACATTAATGTAAAAACAACCTTCCTGGATGGGTAGAGCTTATGAAGAAGGTTTGAAAATGAATGATGACATTTTTATTAATAAAAAATGTAAGCTGCAAAGAACAATCAGTACTGTTTCTACTGCTCATAGTTGTTCTGTACTGGCAGAAATGACAAACAACAGGAAAGTTTCAGTGTATAATCTGAGCTCCAGGGAACCACTGTGGTTTAATATGATATGTACATGCCCCACTTGCTTTGTTCAGGTTGTCTGAAGTTATTATGAAAACAGACCTTAAATGAAAATAATCTAAAATGTTTTTAAACAGAATTTTTTGAAGCAAACAAAAAATAAATAAAAGCAAAGGTAAGGAGATATAAAAAAAAGGAAAGTGAGTTTCTGAAATGCAAATTAATCATCAGATTGGGAGATGTTGCTTTTTAACTGTAATCTTCTTCATCGCGTCTGGGATATCACAGGGAATCTGCAAAGCAAAGTCTTCTGCCAAAAGAGTAAAAGAAGGAGGCTGTGAATTTGAACTCTCTGAGGACCACGTCTCTACAACAGACATTGAAGAATTCTGTACTAAGGGGAAGCTATTAGGTGTTCAACTTACTTGGCCCAGAGCTACAGTAGTGTTTTCCATTTTCCAAGGCAACAAAACAAAACTGTGATTCTTCCTTTGCCAAAAGACAATGATGAGCTGGCCACCAAGCTCATGTAATTGCCTGAGTGTGGAGAATTTTCACTAAGGTACTCAAGGTGTCAGGGAAGGTAACTGGGGAAAGTTCCCACTGCCATTGAACCCAAACTGCTAGTGGCAACTCGGGGTCCCCAGTCAACCTAAGGCAACACTGGATTAGGGAAATCATCCAGCAATTTCAAGCTTGATATGGAACCTTTTAGACTGTTATCATTTCTTGAGTAGTTCATACATGAGGTTGACATTGACTATGTATTAAGGGGTACCATACCACACTTAGCTCTTTGATTTCTGTATATTCTCATTCTAGATTGTTTTTAAAATGAGTAAAACTGTCAGAAAAGGGGGTTTCCACAACAAGATTACCTTTAACCTCTTGCTTAAGGAAACCAAAACTATTCACTCAGGATATGAGTCTCTCACCTGGAATTGTTTGTCTGAAACCAAAGTTACAAAGTACAGGGATTCAACCTGAGGGTAAACAGGAAAGAGTTCAAGAGACAGGCCACTTATCTGTGACTCCAGAAGATCATTCAGGCCACCTCAGTGCATTTCTTTCTCTACGTGTTCTTTGGACTTCCTCACAAGGACTGTGACTGAAAATGCGCACGTAGCAAGAGGAATGAAGCCCTTAGGGTAAAGGGTGTAACAGTCCTCCCAGGGAAGAGAGGAAAAGGTATCTGACTGACGTGTCTTCAGGACTCCATCTTTAAAAAAGAAAAAGGAAAAGGAAAGGAAAGGAAAGGAAAGGAAAGGAAAGGAAAGGAAAGGAAAGGAAAGGAAAGGAAAGGAAAAAGGAAAGGAAATTAAAGGAAAAGAAAGGAAAGGAAAGGAAAGGAAAGGAAAGGAAAGGAAAGGAAAGGAAAGGAAAGGAAAGGAAAGGAAAGGAAAGGAAAGGAAAGGAAAGGAAAGAGCGGAGCAGGGGCCAGGAGGATGGTTCCTAGGTAAAGTGTTTGCTTCACTGGACTTAGAAATCTGAGTTTGACTCATAGAATCTATACACACACAAATAGGAATCTATACACACTCATTTGTGATCCCCTGTTCGCAAGAGAAAAATAGATAGGCTGATAACTGAGATTCACTGGCCAGCTAAGCTTAATCAAATTGACAGGTCTCAGGCCAATGAGAGACTCTCTCAAAACTCAAAGGAGTCACCTAAGGTTGACCTCAGGCCTCTACATGCACCCTCATATATGTGCAACTCTGTATACAGAAACATAAATATCTGTGCACTCATTTGTTAAGTAAAATTAAAATAAAATTTGGAAGTAGGAGGAAGAGGCTACCAAGACACATTAGCAGCATGTTTCCACAAAAGCAATGTCTCTGATAAAGCAGGCCTTGAGAAAGAAAGAAGTCTACTCTCCTAGACAGTGATGTCATTTTGACTAGACTAGGACACTATTATCCCACTTCCCCACTTCCCTTTCCTTTCCCATCCAGTCCCATGTTCCCTCTGCCAACATGTCCCATGCCCCCTTGTATTATATTTACTTTCCTATTGCTGGGATTAATCACCATGTTCAAGGCAACTTATTTTTTTAAAGTATCTAGTTGGGCCAACCTTTTTTATAGACAGCATACTTTCATACTCCTTGGTCTACGTTAAGAAGCTAGGAAATCACCAGTGCCCACATAGTAGAATGAAGTTCAAAATGTTCTCCTGGATTGAAAATAGTATGGTACTCAGATATAAATTCTAGTGACCATCCAGGTTATAAGTGAAAAGTTGTTCTATCAATAATTGGTAAAGGCCACAATATACAATTATAGAAACAAATTGTCTTAGAAGCAATAAATAAATCTTCCCCCTAAATTGTAGGCTTGTGATTGCAGATCACAACTTACAATATTTACCAGATCAAATATTTGTAAGACTGATTATGACTTTCTTAACCCCAGGACAGTCTTCATCCTTGAGGTATTGGAATGTGTTACTTAATAACTTGAAGGTCTGGGGTATTTCCCTCTATCTTTTGTTTTATCTAAACTAAAGAAAAGAACTCAGGAAGGTGAGTTCAGAGTTCAAGAAAATAACCTTTGCAGGCTGTATAAGTCAGCGAAATGTTCCTATGCCCATGGTACCTTGAGCAACTTTTCTCTTTATGTAACTACACATTTAATGATGAAAATCAAATGGGGAAAGACTGATATCTGCCTACACCAAAATTGATTCTTCTATACCACTAAGTTCCTTAGAGAAATGCTGCATTTTAGATTAAGTAAGAATTTCCATGTTATTTATCATCAAGAGAAAAAAAGATGTTAGTTTTAAAAATATATTCTTGGCCTGAGGAATTTAGGCAGATATATGTGCGTTCTCTCTCTCTCTCTCTCTCTCTCTCTCTCTCTCTCTCTCTCTCTCTCCCTCTCTCTCTCCCTCCCTCCCTTTCTTTCTCTCTCTCTATCTCTCTCTGCATCTCTCTGTCTCTCTGTCTTTGTCTCTCTCTGTGTGTGTGTCTGTTTCTCTCTCTCTCTTTCTCTGTCTCCCCCTCTCTTTTGTTAATTGAGGCTTTAATTGTATGTCTATTTGGCATGAAAGACAGCAAGACAGCAAGAGTTATTTTCTTATTAGGAAGTGATCCCAGAACAGAGATGATAAACAACAGGAGGATAAGTTGAATAAGGGAACCAAGGGGAATTGAGACTGTTCTGTCCATAGAAGAGCTGGCTAAGAGGTGACTTAGTAATGATCTTCGAGGACCTGAAGGACAATCATTAGGACCAGATGCTCCCCATCTGCAGAGAGGGTGGAGACACAGGAAATAACAATATAGCAAAAGAAAGTTTAAGAAGAATTTACTGGCAGTGAAGGCTGTTGAGTCTCAGACTACACTAGTTCAGATGTTGTGAAATTACCTCTGGGATGTTTTACATTTGGGTTTCCAACAGGAAGGCTGAGGTAAAATTTTGCATGAAGACCAGGGGAAAGGACAAGACTTTTCATTGCTCTGTGATTCTATTAAGTCTTTATCTTTATGTCCCTTAAGGTGTTCATTTTACAATCCACATTTTTTATTCTACTTCCCCTTAATGAAATTTCAATGTAAACTTCTGTTATTTCTAGTTATGAAAGTTTACCACGTGACAATTTTTTTTAATTTTTTGTTTGTTTGTTAACTTTTTAGGTTATTATAACTCTCAGCTTTGCCTCCTAGCCATTCCTCAGCTCACAAACTTTCCTCTTCCTTTTCTACGAACTTTATTACTTCTCAATTTTGCTTCATCTCCTGCAAAGATGAGATAGTGTGCAGTCTTTACATAGCACTTAGCACATTGCATGTTTCAGACCAATTTAATAGCTAATTACTCTTCTAGAATTTACACATATCAAAAATTTGAGAAAGTGTAATTCCATGCAGTGACAACCCAACCTCCTGTTTTCCTTTGACCTTGACTGGGTCTATGTATTAAGAGCCTCGTTGGCTGTGTCTATCAAAACAGCCATTTGCTTAGGCCATTTTAAGGTAAAGACTGAGAGTTGAATCTAGAAAGGGAAAATATCCAGCCACTCAAGAAGTAACTTTAGATTAAAATGATCTTTTAGTTGGCTCAATCTTTGTTTGTTCAGAACAGTGACCATCAAATTTAAGAACATGATATGCCTGTGTTCATGAAACTATCTAAAGTTCCACTAGATTATAGCAAAAGTCTATCAGATAGCAATGTATCTTCACTGTATACATAAAAAAAAAAACAACTCTTAATTTATAAGGTTGATATTCAAGACCAATTCAATCTTACATAGATCTTGCTCTGTTATTTCTGGTCTTCTATTTTAACTTCAGTATTCTCTAACAATATGATTATGTTAAATTCTGTATTTTGTTCAGGTGCTTTCTAAGGTTTGAATATTACTAGGGTTCCTACCTAAACAGCCAACTTTTTCTTTATTTGTTCTTATTTTTCATAGTAGATTTTCTTGGTTGATTGCTTCCTCTACAAAAAGCACTGCTTAAGGGATTTAAATTCATTAGCCCTCTGAATAGTTGCAAGGATACTATTATAAGTAAAAATTTTAAAGTTCATTTCTAACATTTTCTCTTCCAAGACACCCCCTTTAACCAGGTGAACTTCAATGTTAGCTTCTTTGAATTCATAATACCTATTATGTTTATGTTCATGAAGACATCTTGTCCTTTTCCTCCTCTGCCTCTTTCTCCTTCTCCTTCTGCTTTTCTCTTCCTCTTCCTCATCCTCTTCTTCCTCCTTCTTTTCCTCTTCTTCACCATCTTATAACCACAATAATAATAATGAGAAGAATAAAAATAATAAAACATTAAGCCTTCATATTCTCTCATTTGATATAAACATGATTAGACTGCAACTTTTGAAGTTTTAGAAGAATTGTGGCTTCTACTACTGTGGTTACTAGTACAAATGTAAATACACAGTAAGCTCACAATCAAGATAGAACTCTAAGGTGAGAAACAGAGATAGGAGGGTGTGATTAGAACCAGTTAAGTTTGTATCTTTTGCTCTTAGTGATGGGGAGACCTCTAAGATCTGCCCTGCAGGAGCCAGCAGGTTGAATGGACTTCTCAAACCTTCCCCCAAGCCTCTGAATAAAGTGTTTTGCCAAAAAAAAACCCAACATCAAACGAATATTGAAGTGATTGACAGTATTTAGTTCCAGACCAAGGAAAGAATGTCTTCTGAGTTTATGGAAAGTGCCATCTTCTTGGATTTTGAGTACAATGCAGTTTATGTATATGTCACCCCATAATTTGATAATGAACTCAATCTGGAAGGTTTATCACCCATTATAATGTTTACTATTTTAATTTTGAATGTTCTTTACTAATGATTAAAAGTCTTCCTATGTACTCCTTCATTTTGTGTGTACAAAACATGTTCCCAACCAGACTGAAAACTTAAAGTGCATTCAAGTTTATGTTTTTAGCGTTTACTGCTTTTCACTTTTAGAATGCTTTCTCTTCTTTGCTTCTCAGAACACACTACAGTCCTTCAAGAAGCATATTTTAATCATCAGAATTTGAGCTAAATGAATTTTAGTAACCTTTGAGATGTATGTATAGGTCACTCTTCACTCTAATTCATCCAATTCTAGCCCCCTAGACTATTAACAGAGTCCCAGGAGTGAGGCCAGGTAGACTCCAAGGAAATGTGGGACTTGGTGAATTGATTAAGACAGTGGACAAATCTTCATGGTACTCTGAGACAAAATATTCTTCAGTAAGACTGCACAGACTTATTTCTTTTATTTCTTTTTTTTTATAATTTAGAATTATATTTGAATGCTTCTTTCTGTTGTCAACCCAACATATGGAATATAACATTAAGTTGTATCCATATCACAAAAGAACAACAATTCTGTTCCTAAAAGTGTCTAAAGAATCACTTTTCCCTGCTAAATGCAAACATGTCTCTTAAGTCAAAACTCAGGAACCAAGCTCTAATCTCCATTGATGACAGTGAAAATCATGAGGAACCTCTTAACTCCTTCTATACTCCATCCTGCCCCACCTAAGTCCAACCTGTACCATTCTGTAGATGGGATAAACTTTCTTAGATTATAAAATAAGCATTTATCTTCTAAGTCTGAAATTGTTTTTTTATATAGCCAATTGTGTTGTGTCTTTTGGCTTGCTGGGTTTTATGATACACTGCCCAGACAATATGTTGCTGTTATGTTCCAATGGATTCATTTGGCAGCAGCAGCAAAAAAAAAAAAAAATGCATTTGCAACAATCTGTGTTCCTTCAGTGTCAGAGAACACAATGTAACACATTTTTTAATGGAAAGAATCCATTTAACATTACAGCCGTCAAAGCTAGGTTTGGAGAAAGCTTGAATCCTTTGCAGTGTGATACAGGATTGATTAAATTAGATCTCTGCTGTCTGTCAGCTTGCTACATATGAAAGTCCTCTTTACTGTTCCAAAGATGCAGTTTCTGTTCACATTGAAATGCTGCAAGAATGGTCTGTGGCTGTTAATTTTTTATAACTAATTTTAAAAATCATATCATTGTGAATGGGAACAATTGGAGGAAAATGAGGGTCATATATAGATGTCTGCACCTGCTGCTATTAGTCCTTCATTACAAATAAAGAGGATCTCCATGCCTTAATAGCAAGCGTTCACATGACAATATGCCTAGTTTTGTTCAAACATGCCAAAATGTTTTCATAGCCTCCAGCTTTTTGTTAAATTGTCTTTTCCATAGTCAAAACAAAGGAACAAGGAATTTTGAAACCACTTGATAAAATTGTGAACTTTAAGCAAAGTAGACACTTCAGTTAGGTAACAAAATCCATATTATGAAACCAATATATGCTAAATTTCAAAGACATGGCAAACTCTACAGAATATCTCCCATCAGGAAATGGAAGCTTTCAAATGGCACGATCTCCTGACAGGTAGGATCAGACTTTCGTTCACTGTTTTGAGGCCAAATCCATTTCAAGTCATGTGTTATCTTACAATAGTTAGTGGTGGGATGATAAAGCAGCCTGTTACTATACACTGAGTATTAAATCAGTGTTTTGCATGCTAGAAGGGAAATTCTGTTTTCTTACAAGCTGAGGTATAACCGGATAGACAACCATTAAAAGATCGTCCTGTGAAGGCTCATTGCCCAATGTAGGGGAATGCTGGGAGGCAGAAGTGGGTGGGTGGGGGAACACCCTCATAGAAGCAAAGTAAAGGGGGAATGGGGTAGGGAGTTTCTGGGGTGGGGGGAACCAGGAAAGGGGATAACATTTGAAATGTAAATAAAGAAAATAGCCAATAAAAATGTCCAAAATTAAAAGATGATACTGGTGATGAAAATAGTTTGGGAGCCAGTACTGGAATTTTACTCATATTTTACTCATGTTAGTAACAACACAGTCTAGTTTAGCACAGGTTCCATAATATTTAGAATTTGGATACACAGACAAACATTTTTCAACAAATTTACAATTGGAGAAGTCTTTGCAAGGTGAAAGGGGAGAGCGTTTCATATACTCATCCTTAGTTTCACAAGCTAGCCAGCACCTACAGTGCTCTAAAGCCCTTCTGGTTTCTCTGCCACACTAAAGTCAGTCATCTCAGCCTTGAAAATGCTACTATCTAGGACCTCAAGCTCCCTGCACATCACCTGCAACCTTATGGATGGAAGAGACTTCTGAGTCCCTCATTTTAGTTGGCTGTGTGGTGACCTGGTTTCATTTAAAGCACATGTCTTCTTGATTTGACATGTATCCTGGTGGGTTGGAGATACCATCCAGTGTCACTATACACTTGGGACTTGCAGCTTTGTCTGGTTGTACAAGACTTCATGTCTGCACAAAAGGTCCCAAAAGTTCCTAAAAAGTATCTACAGTCCTTCATACCAGACTCCTGGTTTGGTTTTGCTATTATTTCCTCTGACAGCTTGAGCTTCTTCAGAATAAATGGTCTTCCATCTACACAAGCCATGGATCCTATGTCATAGTAATCTAGACTCATCTCCGTTTCTACTAGTTAACTAGTTCTTACTAGTTGAGTTCTTACTGTACTTTTTCTTTGCTTCCTGGACCATTACTGCTTGTAATTCCTCTTGAGAAGTTCAAATTCTGGGAGCATGTGGCAATGTCTGTTTCTGTGGAATTCCTCTCAGACTTTGCTGGTACACCCTTCCTGTCTGGATCCATAATCATCATCTTCCTTCTCTTTTCCATCATGATATACCCTCAACATGTTGTCCAGAGATATTTAGACAAATTTCACTGTTAAATATCAATTACTACAGTCATATTCATTTATATTAAGTATAATATTAAGTATCTTAAATGTATATGCTCATAATATTCAAAATGTTTTAAATACATAAGCATATGGTATCAATGTGGTGTCCTGAACCTATAAAAGAGGCAGTTCAAGTTTTAGTCAATTTAGACACAAAACTCAATGGAATTTACAATATTTTACTTAGTGTAGCCTTATGACCAGCATCCTTCATTTGCAGGATAAGTAGGAGGACACATATGTTGTAGGCAGGAGATAGGTGAAATAGCTCAGAACACACACACAAAATTCTAGCCTCTTTGAGTCCATAGTAATTAAGCTGTGATTCCTAGGCTAATCAAGTGGTTTCATGGCAATCAGCCAGCTGAATGATGATTGCTTTAGGAATTCTCACACTTACACCCTTTCGACCCAAAGCCCATGAGAGGGAGGATATGAAATTATGTTTCACATCCAACAAGTCCCTGTATGACATGTAAGTGTGGAACCTCATTTAATTCTAGTACCATGTTCAGTCCTGGAAGTTGCCAGAAGTACTGAGTATGCATGTTAATAAACCAGCCTCTAAGTCATTCATCGGGATCTTGACTACCAGCTCAGAGATAAACCTATCAGCACCACAACTAATGGTAACATTTAGAGATTAGCTAAAATACATGCTACCATGGTCAGGACAGCCCATTTCCTTCCCTCCTCTTCTCTTCTCTTCTCTTCTCTTCTCTTCTCTTCTCTTCTCTTCTCTTCTCTTCTCTTCTCTTCTCTTCTCTTCTCTGCCCTCCCCTCCCCTCCCCTCACCTTCCCTTCCCTTCTCTTCTCTTCTCTCTCTTCTTCCTCCTTCTCCTCCACCTCCTCCTCCTCTTCTCATTTTCTTTTCTTTTCTCTCTCTCTTTCTCTCTCTTTCTTTCTCTTTTTTAAAATTTTAACACCTAAACTCAAAACAGGCAAATTTCCTTCCTGAAATTTTTTGTCCTCAATATTAATTTATCTAAGTTATTTCCAAAGAAGAGACTCTAAATTTCTTCTATACTGCTAAGCACTTCTGGTTCACACAAATCTCCTGTTTGTACACTGACTGCTTTGTACATCCATTTACTTGGCTTTGAATCCTGTTTTGTGACTGCTGAAGCTGCAGCCTCTTTAAATGAGCACCAGTATCTGCATTTTTACATGCAGATGGTGATAAATCTCAACAGAAATTTGAGAAGAACTATTATGTGCATGTCTCTGTAGGCTTGAGAAGAACTGTATGTACGTGTCTCTGTAGGCTTCAGAACTGTATGTACGTGTCTCTGTAGGTTTGAGGACTGTATGTATGTGTCTCTGTAGGCTTGAGGACTGTATGTACGTGTCTCTGTAGGCTTGAGAAGAACTATATGTACGTGTCTCTGTTGGCTTGAGAAGAAGTGTATGTACGTGTCACTGTAGGCTTCTGCTGAGATAAGGAATTCTCTTGCACAAAACTAAAGTCCTCATCAATGAGATCATATGGTTCTGGCTTGATAGTAATCACATCTTCAAAGTCTGCTGATTCCCTCAGAGGCTTCTCTGTTGACATTAGCTGGGTTTGAAACTGCAGCATCATAAGTCTGACGTCAGTAGATTTCTGCTCCTGTGAACTTGTAGAAACTCTGGCTCTCTCTCTCTCTCTTTCCAGTCTACAGATTGAAAGCACAGATGGAAGAACTGCAGCTGCATATACTGTCTCATCTACTAGACTAAAACCTATCTTGTTTGAAAGCATTTTACCATCAAAGCTTTAGACTAGAAGGCTCAATTTTAACAGACTGAAGTTTGTCTAATACACCGTGAAACCCACATAAACTTCTAATTCTTGCAATGTCCCTTTAATGCCACTCCTGATCTTACCGCCAGTTTACTGACTCAGTGACAGGCAGCCAGGACAGCACTAAGTCACACTTTAGCTACCTAAAGCCCACCAAGGGATGCTACCCAGAAGCCTGTCCACTGCCATAATTCCCACCCTGTACTTGACTGTAGATGTGATGTTTTGAATTTCTGCCTTGACTTCCTGCAGCAATGGACTGTAACATATAGTTGCAAACCATTTAATCCATTTCTTCCTCTTTTGCTTTTTGCAAGGGGATTCAGGACAACGAGCATGAAAAAGTAGAACACATAGTGGTGAATTAAGGCCTCCTACCAATGGCCATATGGGCCTTTTTAAAAATATATCCTGATATTTTGGTCAAAAATTGAAAAAGCTGCTGAGGTGGTTAATTTCAATTGTCAATTTGATTGGATTAAGAATTGCCTGGGGCATAAATGAGTGATAACTTTGGGTTCCCAGAGAGGAAATAGTCTTCCTCCAGGGAAGAGCACACAAATTGATTGTCCAGAAACAAACAGTCAGCCCTGAAAACATACATACAAGTAACATTATACAAAATGAGCTGGATATATTTAAGACTATATTTTATGTACATATACATATGTATATGAATTCAATAACATGATAAAAGCCAAGAATTTGAAAAGGATCAGGGAGGGCTATATAGACCTGTTCAAAGCAAGAATGAGGAAGAGAGAAATATTATAATCAAAATCTCAAAAATAAAAAATGCAAAAAGGGAAATGACACCATCACCATGTGACCCCCATTATATATACCCGTGTGTGTGTGTATGTGTCCTTTTATCCAGCTTAACAAACAGCATGTTGTATTGTTTTTTTCCCGTCTATGATCTTGGAGAATGAAGAAAATCTGCTCATATTTTAAGGATGGATTTTTAAAACACTTGACCTTTAAAAAAACAATATCTACCATAATACTATTTAACATTACTTGCTTTATGAAAAGGACAAATAACAAGATGTTTTATTTTTGAAAGATTATACAAGATTAAATTTCATTATAAATTATTTATTGAGTGACTAAAAACAAAATATTGATTCACCATCTGGGCATATGTTTACTGAAATGGATTTATTTTTATCAAATCTTTATAGTTTTCTTAAAATGAGTTTTTGGTTCTCTGACCAAGCATGAACTAAAACTAATATAAAAATAATACTAATTTTTACAACTTCAAAGACACACACAAGTCCAGGGTACA
This sequence comes from Grammomys surdaster, assembly GCF_004785775.1. NCBI lineage: Eukaryota > Metazoa > Chordata > Mammalia > Rodentia > Muridae > Grammomys > Grammomys surdaster. The sequence goes on along the minus strand of NW_021604645.1, from coordinate 301,789 downwards.
TAGAAAAATCCTGTAACGAAAACAGAAATCACCCAAATAATTGATATTTCAAACAGCTTTAACATAGCTAGAATTATTTTGATGGCAAGTCACAGCTCACAGTAGGTTTATTTCTTTACATTTTCTACAATGCTTTCAACATGAATATCTTTTTAAAATAAATATTCCAAAAGACATTGAAGATAAAAAACATAAAGACAAAGATTCTTACTCTTGTATAAACAAATAGGATAATAATGATTTCTTGTGTTGACAACTATTTCTTTAGCCCTCTTTTAGGATTCCACTTGTTTAAGTTTTAGCGCTTTTCTGAGTACATAGTAATCAATTCCAAAGCCCAGAAAAGAGAACACATTATATATCAATTATATATGTACAAAAACCTGGCTTGTCCCATCCAAAAATCTACTGCAGTTCCCCCAAGCCAAGTGCTAAGGTCCTTTCATGTCTTAAAAGATAAAACCAACCATCAAAATGTTCTTGCATTGATTCTTTATTTTCATTATTTTTTGGCAAAGAAATGTTACTAATTAATCTCTCTTACTGAAACAATTATATAATCATATTTATTTAAGTGTAAGAAATAATGCATGAAGGGTGGGAAAGATGGTTCTTTAAGTAAAAGTGCTTTTTGAGCAAATCTGACAATCTGAGTACAACTCTTGGAGCCCAGAGTGGGAGAACAGAACAGTCTCAGAAAGACAAGCCCTGACAGTTACATGTGTGTCATGGCTTGCACACTATGGCACACATATGCTTATACTTGTACATATACACATCATATACATTAAACACAAGCACACACACACATATGTTAATAATAAGTACAATGTAAAAAATAGATTAAAATTTGTTAAAGACAATTTATTACTGAAAGAGATTATGTACTTTCTATTCAGATTCCTGTAGAGGTGAAACTTTTCCACAACTATCCTCCAATATGTCACCCAGCATAATTCTAACACTGATGCAGTACTATGACACAATCAGGTATCTACTGAGAAAACTCATTTAATTTCCTTTTATAGCAAAAGACAGCAAGTTCTTTCAAACGCATCTCCTCCTCATTCCCTAGAAATCACTAAATTGCAATCTATTTCCATAATTATATCATATTGACAATGTTAACAATGTTTAATCTTTGGGACTAGTTTACATTCATTCTACTTCCCTGGTGAGTCATTCACATTACAGTATCCATTAATCACCAGCTCCTTCTTCTGTTGTTAGTGGTTTATATTAGTATGTGGTATGTATGTACCAATGCTTATTCAAACATTGTCAATTGAGATGTTTACAGATTTGAATCACTATAAATAAAGCCAATACATGCATATACTGTCAATATTTATGTATGACAATATAGTTTATCATGAAAATAATCCTTTATAAATGCTCAGGTGTGTCACTCATGAGTTATATATGTTATATTCTTTGAGAATTCTATATACACATACAAAAAATATGATCCTAGCTACCCCCCACAATTCTTTAACTCCCCATGGCTCAGTCAGCATGCCCTTCTCCTAGCTCCCTTATTATTTTGATAACACATTTAAGCCAATTAGTGCTGCCCTTACATTCATGGGTGTAGAGTCCCTCTACTGAACCTACCTACCTAACAAACCTACAAATGACCATGCCTTCAAAGAAGAATGATTTTTTTCCCTTCCTCAACATCTATCAACTTAAAACAGCTCTTCAGTGTGTGGTAGGGTCTGGAGATCATCTCTCTCATCTATGCCAGGATTTTATTTGGCTTGAATATGTATACATCTTATGTAGATAACTACAGCTACATGAATTGGTAATACAATAGCCATGTAATATCCACAAGATAACATTTCATAGCACTCCTCCCTGTCCTCTGGCTCTAAAATTCTTTCTGCACTCCTTTCCACCATATTCTCTGCCCCTTGACAGTGGTGGTAGGTTTGATGTAGATGCTCCATTTGAGGCCAAGAAGTAATTCTCTTACTTGCAACATTTTCATGAGCTATGCACTTCTACATTGACTGCTGCCAACTGAAAAAAGAAAAAGAAAACAGAAATTTCTACAACAGAAGTTGAGAACAGCCTACATCTATAAATATTTAGAAGGCAATTTTAGACCATGGGTATTTAGTAAAATAATAGTAGGTTATGGCCTATGACTTCCTCAGACACAGGCTTTTGAAGATTGTGACAATACCAAGCATGAAATTCCCTCCTGTGGATTAGGCCTAAAATCTAATTAGAAAGTGAATTGGTTACTCCAATGACAGTTAAGCCACAATTACATCTTACCTGGCAGGTTGGTATGGTAGCATGCAGGGTTCATATCTGCATAAGACTACTGATGTTCTACAGTAGGTTCCATAATACCTTCTGGCACTATGAAAGCTGACTAGCAGGAAGACAACTTCCTGGTCAATTTGAGGTTTATTTTTCTATGTCCTGCAGACAGTGTGTGGTGTCTTTAGGAATAGCATCTGACCCTTTACTCTTGATGGATAACAAACGCAGTGGCAATAGCCTGTATTGTTTGAAAATCTCTGGGACCTTCCTAACCAATGACTCCTAAGGAAACATTCTTTCATTCTGTTGCTGTGACAAATATCATGACCAAAAGTAACTTAGAGGAAGAAGGAATTTATTTGGCTTTTCAGTTCTAGGTCACAGTCCATTGTTGAGAGAATTCAGAACAAGTATTTGAATCAGAATTCATGTAAGAGTGCTGCACCGGCTTGATCTCTGGCCTGTTCCTTACTTTCTGACATCAATAAGTATTCAAAATGGAACACACATTTCAAAGCTAATATCTAAAATGTGATAAAATATGTGACATTTATATTTCTGGATCTGGGCTGCCTCAGTCAGAATGACTATTTCCAGCTCCATTCATTTATATACATGATTTTTTTCTTAATAACTAAATAATATTGAATTGTGTAAATGTACCTCATTTTAATTATCCATTCATCAGTGGATACATATTTAGTCCATTTATTTCCATTTCCTACATAATGTAAATAGAAAAGCATTAAATATGGGAAATAATGTATTATCTCAAAACCACTTCCACTGCTGGAGTACATTCTCCATTAAACCTGCACCTCCTAAACATCCTCAAAAAGCACCAACAAGTAGGGACTAAGTATTCAAATACTCAAGACTATGGGAAAATGTCTCATGAAAACCACTACAGTTGCAAAACAGGAAAGCTTCCCATAGTTTCCCTGGGTGATCAGTGTTCATTAAGAGGAGTCTACAAAATATTTGTCATTTTCTTAATGGCATTAGACTCATGAGATTCCACTTACAGACTTCTCTGAGGCAAGCACAATGGAGTCAACCTATGAAATATAGAAAAACATATTCTCTTTTACCTGATGATCTCTTCAGCCAAAGAGAATCTCTATCACTTGAACATCTGTTTCTCTAAAGGGACCTGATTAAGATTATTGCTATAAATCTTGGGAAATTGCTTCAATATTAGACTCTGCTTGACATGACATTGTAGGGCTACTCTACTCAAATTACAGGAAATGTAAGATGAATAACCTTTTCAATAATTATATAGCAACAAATAATGTGTAACTACACAGTGCTTGTAAAAACTGAATTATGATTTCATATTTTTCATTTTCTCCAATGGTAACAGTATATCAGAAAAAATGCAAGCTACTAAGACATAATGCCTTAGTGACCACATATTTACTTACTAATAACCAGATAGGATATATTTTTTCTTAAATAGCATTTAATAAGTCACATATAAATTTAATTATTTTTGCCATATGTTATATGAAGCAAGCATCCCATTAAAATATCAAATATTTTTAAGGTTGTTATTATTGTTGTAATTATAGCTTTTATTAACATTTATATCATATTAAAGAGTTATTTTCTTATATAAAATAAAAATGTGAAAAAAATCATCATTTTCCATTTGTTTCCAGAAGCTTTTAGAGGTGGTCATTTATAATACAAGAGAAAATTGTCACCAAAATTTTTGTATCAAGAAAAATGTCACTAGTTCTAAGGACTTTTGTTAAGTTTTGCTCCTTTTCATTAAAAAGTAACTTTTATATTCCACAGGACAATTAAAACTTGCCTGATTTGTTTTTATGAAAAAGTTTTTATCATATGACATATTTTGATCATGTTCTCCCTCCCTAACTCTCCCCAGCTCCTACCTCGCTTCTTACACACCAACTTTATATTCTTTCTTTCTCTTTAAAATGAATAAAATGCAAAACAAACATCAAACCAATAAATCAATAAGAAAAAACTGCAAAACAAAAGAATTAAAATCTGCTTCCAATACACACAATAAAATTCACTTTGAGTTGGCCAGCTACACTTCTGAATGAAACCTGCCCTACTGTGGTTGTTGCCTTGAAGCCTCTATTGAACAAAACTTATTTTCCCTTTGCCTGCAGGTACCAATTTCTAATAGCTCCTTTCATTCCTGTGTTTCTATGTGGCATGAAACAATGCAGGTCTTGTGTGTGCTGCCATAGTCTCTATAAATTGACATAAAAACATGTCTGGTTGAGTCTCAAAGACACTCTTCCTATGAAGTCAGCCAAACCTCTGGTTCTTATACTCTTTCTGCTTCCTCTTTTGCATAGATCCCTGAGCCCTCAGTAGAGGTATTGGATAAAGACATCCTATTTAGGATTGAGTGCTCCAGTCTGCACATTGTCCAGTTGTGGGTCTCTGTCTTAATTCTCATCTATTATAAAAAAAGAAGTTTCTCTGATTAGGGTTAAGATAGGCAGTGATCTGTGGGTGCAATGATATGTCATTAGGAGTTGATTAATTGCTATTTCTTTTTATTCCTTATTACTGTTCCTTTAGTAGAATAACGGTACTAGATTTTCCTGTAGGCCCATGTTCAGCCACATTAGCAGTATCAGGTATGAGTTTTATGCCATAGAGTAGGCTTTCAACCCAATCAAAAAGGTAGTTTTTTATCTCATAACATTTGGGCCACCGTTATAGCTTACAAGGTTCATAGCTGGGTGAGACTGATGGTCCCTTTCCCATTAAACTAATGCCCATGATAATCAATAACAAAAAGATCAATTTTCATTTGATCAGTTATTTACATTCTAGAACATTATTATACAGAACTAATGCTTTTCTTGTAAATACTGGTGTGTGGGCAGAGGCCATCATGTCACAGTGGAACAAATATAGGACATGTTCTTCTAGCTGAGCTGCCTTTTCTGGCCTCAGTGGGAGAGGAAGCGCCTAACCCTGAAAAGATTTGAAATGCCTGGGTGGAGAAATACCCAGGGGATCCCATCTGCTAAGAGGAGAAGGGGAAAGGAATAGGGGACAGACTGCGGGAGGGGGTGATTGAAATGGGGGCAGCAAGCAGAATCTAAAGTGAATAAGTAAAATAAATAAATCAATAATTATTAAATCAAGAGAGAGAGAGAGAGAGAGAGAGAGAGAGAGAGAGAGAGAGAGAGATTGGGAGATCCCACTTATGCCATGGGCAGGTGCCTTGGTGACCTAAAATCTCAAACTAATCCCTACTTAAAGTTCTCGCACCTTTCAATAGCATGAATGTGGAAGTAAACACTTAACAATTGACCTTTGGGAGACAATTAAATCCAAGCAGTTACAATGCTGTAGAATGTTTTTATTTAACAAGTATTACAAGGTATGCTACACATCCAAAACCTAAACTACTCACATTTTATATTATTTAAAAAAAATTATAATGTCCTCTCTCTTCACCATTAAACTCTAGAGAATAAGCAAAGTCACATGTCACTAATAATCTGATTCTACCAAAGTCAAGTAGTATTTTTACTGCCTTAATCAACTGCAGTAGTTCATATTAGTTTAGGCATGATTAGTATATGAGACAGAAGAGCACTTATCAACATTTTAGTGCCTGAAAGACTATTTGGCAAAGGTACTGACTTGTGTTGTTGAATGATACCACCTACCTCCACCAGCTAAATACCTCAGACACTCCCCATCAACTACAACAACCCAAAATGCTTCAAGACTTCGGCAAATGCTCCCCAGGGAGCAAAGTTTACCCTAGAACTATGTTCCTATGTATACTTCATGAAAAAAAAATTAAATGCAGATTCAAGCCACATCAACCTTGTAGTATATTAAAACATTTATACATATTATAGCCAATTTGCTAATTGAAACTCTTCCAGAAAAAAACTTCTTGTAATGAATGCTGCACTACCTGGTCTTTTGCAAAGAAGTATAAATGCTACCTATTGAGATTACTCAGAGTTGTCCATATGTACTCGTACTTATGGCTAAGCCATTTGGATTAGACAGCCTATCAGGAGCTCATCTCTGGTAAGAATTGATTATCTTTCCTTCAGGAACCATTGGCAGCCTATAATTCTCCATCTATGGGTGAAGTTTCATGAAATTTCCTCATATATTTTTTTGTATATATGTAACAATAATTACAGCAGAAGTGAGTGGGTGTAGGGGGGATATTGGAGAAAGGGGAAGGGTACAAAGAATGGAAACACAGTGTAGTCATGTATGAAATTCCTCAAGGCTTAAAAAAAAATGAGGTACAAATAAACAGTTTCTATTATATTCTGAAGCTCAGATTCCTCATATGATATGAAAACTGATGATTATTTAATCAAAATTTTGAATCAATTTTTCTGATTAATTTCCCAAACCAGAAGATACCTATAATCACAAAATGAATAAACAGTGAAACATAAAGCAATAAACACAAACACTGCATTCATGTTTCCTCAGTAATATTCAACACCAAAATATAATATATTGATAATTAAATAATAAATTAAGTATAAACAAGTGACAATGAATCTAAAATTTTTTTTAAATCTCTCAAATTGTTGGATATTTCTCTTTAGATTATGGAATCTTGCCATTGTTTCCCTTACCATTTATGTCTACTAAATAATTTAATAGTTTATACTGGAGACACTAGGGTAAGAGCTATGGCAGAAAGAGTTAAGAGAAATCAGAGACTGTTCTTCCTCTCAATCACTATGGAGGATCCAAAGGAGACAGACACCCAAGTCTGATAAAAAGAGTATGCCTGATTGTAGTTAGTGAAAGCAAAGCCGACTGGCTCTGACTCTGTTGCCTACCTATGGATCCCTTTCTCCTACCTGGGCTGCATTGTCAGGCCTCAGTGGGAAAGGATGTGCTTAGTCTTGATGTGCTTAGGACTTGATGTACCAGGTCAGGTTAGTACCCTTGGAGAGGGAGGTGGGCCATCTCTTCTCTGAGGAGAAGGGGATGGAGAATGGGGGGTAGGAATATGAGGATGGGACTGGGAGGAAAGGAGGGTGGGGGATTGTGATTAGGATATAAAGTAAATAAATAATAAAGATGAAAGTACTCCTTGTTTTTTGGTGTGCCTGTCTGTGTGTGTGTGTGAGTGTGTGTGAGTGTGTGTGTGTGTATGCTTGTATGCTTAGATGCTTTTTGCTTTGTTTTTGTGTTTAATGGCCTAATGTGTTTTTGTTTGTTTGTCTATTTTTTAACCTTTGGGATTTGGTTGTTTGGAGAGAGAGAGAGATAAGTGGGGAGGGAGGTGGGGGGGAGTTGGGAGGAGTTGGGAAAGAGGAAGGAATATGATCAAAATTTTGGCCATTTAGTTTTGTCTATATGTGCATGTGTTTGAGGATGATGATTTGTGATAAGATAACCTATGAGAGCTCATGTCTGGTGAAAACTGATTCTATCCCCTCAGCATTTGTTGTTTACATAAAGTTCTTCATCTACTGGAAATATCTTTAAAACAAATAATGAGCCTTTAAAGTATTCCTAGGCCAACTAGGAGATAGCAAAAGTGTGTGTGTGTGTGTGTGTGTGTGTCTGTGTGTCTGTGTGTGTGTGTGTAAATTGAATTCTTTATTAAACAAGCAGTATTATTAATGTATACTTGTACAAAAAAGCAAAGAGAAAATATAGCAGTCATGAAAGACGGGGGATTATTTGTTTGGAGGTTAAAATAATCCTCCAAATGTGTCTGATCTCCTATATGTGCTTAATATATGAAACTGTACTGAAAGATGGATTACAACAGAATATAACTCTAAATGACACATATCTCTAAGTTATTATACATTTTAGATCATTTCTGGGGAAGTACTTCTTTTATACTGTTTTTAAATATTTGAATCATGAAGATCTTTGGTAAGAACACAGTGCTATTTCTGGGCTCAGGAAGATGATGGAAACTACATATAATGTCAAAAGATCATTTTACAAATAAAGGGGAAATAAAGGGGATTTAAAATGGGTTTCCTCTACCTTTCTAGGGTATTTGGCTAGGCCACAAATTAACATAACATAATGTAGATTAATAAGAGAGAAAAATAATTCCATTTATTCACATGGGAATGTCACAAAATATAAAGACTCAAGGAAGGGTAGGATGATTTTAACTTATATTGTGTCCTAGGCAACAAAAGGAAGAGGCCTTCGGGATTTTAGAAGAACGTGGTGTGAAGGGAGAAAATATATGGGAAATAAAGTTGTTCTTGTTATGCAGATTAACAGGCTCCCAGGTGATAGAAGTTGCCTAGAAACAGTTCTCAGAAGAAAAGATGGTATAGCTACAGTATCAAGCTTCAGTCTCCCTTCCTGTGATTCAAGTTCATTTTCATTGATCTAGATGATTCCCAGGGAGGGAATTCATGACAGTGAGTTCCTTTGGGAAGATCCCTCTTTAGGCAACTAAGAGAAGCTCAGAAAATTCTCTCACTGCATTCTATTTTCCTCAAGCGCTCTGGGTTCAAAGAACTCAGCATACTAAGGTTTAAGATTATTAGGTATCATTCATGAAATGTTAAATAGAAGATAAATTTATGCTTCTATTCACATATTAGGTATCATATGTGCAAACAAGAAAAATGTTCCAGATCTCATTTTTCCCTTCCTGCACTCCCCCAGTCTCTTTTCTCTATCTCCCCCTCCCCCAGATCAACTCTTCCTCTATCTCCCAAGAATAAATGTTTTTAAGGATGAAAGAAACATTGAAATTAACTCCAAATAGAGACCATGTAAATCATATAGTACCAATGTGCAATGATGGCACTTGGGTAATCCCGTCCAGAATAATCTGAAAGCTGGAGACTCTGAGATACCAGTAGCATACTCGGGCTACTTTTAGTCTGGCGGTCTCTGCTCCTAACAATAATTCTTCAAATACCAAATACAAGTTGAGTCCCTGCCCCCAATAAAGGAAACTGTTCTTTGCAACAGACACAGACTGTTATAGAAAACCACAACCAATCAAAATACAGAGTTCTGGAGCCTGGTCCCAAAATATCTACAAAAGACTCCCACACCTAAAGCTCAAGGATCATTTTATAAGAGTGTGGTAAGACTGTAAGATCCTGAAGGACAGGGAGTTTGTTGTGATATTGTGTCTCCTAGGGATCCATAAAGCCTCACCAACATGACCGCACAAACATGAGATAGGCAAGGACAATACGAATAAGCATGCTAACGTGGATGAGGAAAGCCCAAGAGGCCGCAACTAAGGAATGCTGAGAGCAGGAGAAAGTCTTCCCGAGGGAAGGGCACACCAACTGGTTATCCAATAGCCAGCCCTGTAAACATATATACTTGTAACATTTTACAGACTGAGCAGGTTTCTTCACACATTTAGAATTGTGTGTGTGTGTGTGTGTGTGTGTGTGTATGTGTGTGTAATAACCATTAATTTCAAATAAACGTGGCCGGGAACTTGAAAGTAGACAAGAAGGGGTTTGTGAGAAGTTTGGAAGGAAAAACAGGAAGGGAAGAAAGTATTACTTTATTATTATGTCAAAAAATAAAAAGAAGTGTATTCAAAGTCTGGACACTTCTGAATTGCGGTGACTAATACTGTAACTCTCAATTATAATCTATAGGAACTGAGAGCCTGAGAACTCAGGGCACTGCTGGTTCATATGGTCTAAATCCTCCAGTCCAAAGGCCAGTGGGGCTGGAATTCTTTATTCCAGGAAGGAGAAAATCTCTTCCAGATAAGAAAGACAGAAAGAGAGGGGGTAGAGGGAACAACAAATTCCTTTATTTGCTTTATCTTTGCCCTGAATTGTTTGGATGGTAATCATTCACACTGAGGACGGATCTTCCCACTGTGTCCACTGACGTTCCTGTCTAACCTCTTCTCGGAATTCTCTTACTCTAGCAGTTCCTTAGTTCTGTCAAACTATCTCCTAAATGTCAGCCTCACAGAGCAGAAATCGTTTTTCTTGGATGGGAGAGGCAATCAAGTCTCTATGAGAGAGAGTAGAATTTGCCTACTAGTTCTACATAATTTGCAAGTAGTTGCAAAATAATTCAGAAAATTAACCGACATAGGATCAGAGAAACCTATAGAGTACACTACATGTTGTGTGATTCTATTGGAATAAAAACATTTTAAAACAACACCAAGAACAAAATAATCCCTTCTTTTAGATTCAAAACCAATCATGAAGAAAGGTTAGGTTATTCACCAAATCATATTTATCTCATTAAATTTGATGTAATTATTCAGTAGGTGCGGATAGTATGTTAGTTTGTAGAATAGACTTTCTTTTTATTTTTAAATACATTTTTTTAATAAAGAGAGAGTCACACTACTTTCCCGCCCCCTTTACTACCTACAGCACCTCCCAGGTACCCTCCCGCAGTCCCTCGCAAGCCCTCTCTCAAACTGATAGTCTGTCATTCATTTATTCTCAATACTCACATACATATACTCAAATACAACTTGCTCTCTCCATTTTTTTTCATATTGAATAAAACAATAATGGGGCTTATCCCTGGAAGAGATTAATTCCCCAACTCTCAGCAGTAGTTAGTTTTCTACACTTCTTTGTTTATTGATATGACACTGTGAAACATTCCTGCTTCCATGTCAGCATGGTATTGATAGTGCCATTGTTCTAGTCTTGCTTATGTAGCCTCTCTAGGAGAGATTGCCCCATAGCTGGGTTGCTTCACACATACTGCTTCACTTTCTAATATTTTGCCTCCTAAAATCTTTCAGCCCATTCTTCTTCAATATTCCCTAAGTATGTTTTAATAAATGTCTCATGAAGAATTCCAGATTAGGCTTTACAATTTTTTAGACTATTATTTATTTTTAATTTTACATGCGCAACTATTTCGCCTACATGCAAGTCCATGTACTATATACGTGCCTGATACATATGGAGGTCAGAAGAAGGCATCAAATCTCTTGAATCCGGAGTTATGGATGGTTGTGGACCACTATGTGGTTGTTGAGAACCAACCAACCATCTGCAAGGACAGCCAATAATCTTAATCGTTGCTCTAGCCTCATAGATTTTACTTTAAGATTAATTTTTATCTGTTTGTATTTGTGTGAATATATGCCACAGGAATGGGACTATACTCAGTGTCCAGAAAAGGGCAACAGATTCCCTAAAGCAGGGATTACAGACAGTTGTAACCTATCCAACATGAATGCTGAGAAGTGAGCTCAAATCCTCTGAAAGAGCTGTAAACATGCTTAACTACTGAGCTATCTCTCCAACCCCAAGATTGCACTTTTTAAAGGGCTTCTGATAATTTGTGGCCCCAAGGCTATGGAGCAAAGGGATTTTCTTGTAGTGCCTATAATTTTGGCTAGATTCCTTTCTTTTCCAATGTACTTGATATAGTCTAGGGATTTGCACTTATCATGAAATGGCCTTGTTCACTTATCTGGATGGTTGAGAACACTGAAAGTCAGGTACTACTGCTTTCCTCTAGCTTTGGCTTTCTAAGTTCAATGTTAGAGTCATGAAGTTAAATTGTCATATTGAAATGAACAGGCATAATTTTTAAAAACAGCAGACATGGTTGCATAACTTTTTCTAATTATCTCCTAGTAAAAGCAGGACATATTTTCATTGAACTTATTAAGATGATTACATTATTATGAAAATAAGAGTATTTAATAAAAACCTAGATTCTGAAGTAGTCCGACAGGGTGAACAAACAATGTAAAGGAGCAGAGTCTGTTAAGCTTTTGTGTCTTATAACGCTTGGACCACAAAAGCATAAAACATTTCCTGACCCATCTTATGGGTCATAGACAATTTTCCTACAACTAAAGGCAAGTTAAAGAAAAGATGCATAGCAAATCTTCTTGATTGTAGTATTTTATGACATGCAGGCCTTGAAAAATCAAACACCAGGGATAAAATATAACTTTTATATTAATTAAATTGTTCTTTTACAATTTTGTGTATTTATATAATGCATTCTAATTACCGTCCCTGCCATGCTCTCTTATATCCCTTACATTCTTGCTATTTCTGCCCCCATAAACATCTTTCCCACAGTCATGTCTTTCTATTTTGTTTTTTGTCTACATTGAACCAGAATCACCAATGTGACACTGGAATTAGAATTATACACTGAAGTTCGTAGGCTCACTGGCAGGTATACACATGCAAACAACTCCCTGAACCTATCAGTTCAGCAGGAAATAGTCAATCCCACGAGTACTTCCATTATCCATGACTAATTGTTGACAAAGTCCAACCTTTGCAGGCCCAGCATAGGTAAAACAGTTCTAAAACTTCATGATTCTAATAGCTATTACTAATTTAGGGTTGATTCCTCAATTATTTCTTATTCTTAGTAACATGAGCATCTATGACCTTCTGTATTGACTACTGTTTTCTACTGAGAAGCTTTTCTAATGAACACTGGAAATGGCATTTGACTATAGGTGTAAACATTGGTGTTTAGAAAGCAGCTTGGCACTGATTTAGTTACTGTTCAACAGCTGTGAAGAGATACTCTTACCAAGTGAAAGAGTGACCAGGGCAACTCTTAAATAAATAGCATTTAGCTGGGGGCTTGTTTACATAGTCAGAGGTTTGATCCATTATCATCAGGGCAGAGAACGTAGCTCCAAAGCAGTAATAGAGAGCTGCATCCTCAATCGTCAGAGACAGACAGACAGACAGACAGACAGACAGACAGACAGACAGGGTATTGTGTGGGCTTTTAAAACCTTAAAGCCTACCACCAGTGGCACACTTTCTCCAGCAAGGCCATAACAACTTCTACAAGGCCACATCTCTAATCCTTCCAAATCTGCCAAACAGCTCTACTCCTTGGTAACTAAGCATTTAAATACAGGAGCCTATGGGGGTCATTACTATTCAAACTACCTTAGAAACTATGCTAATGTAGCAAAACATCAGCAGTAAGTTTTCCTTTAGGGCCTATGACCATCTGATCCTGACCATGTTCATTTGTTGAAAATGAATCACTCAGGGCCATAGTTGATGGCAAATGCTTTTAACAGAGGTATCAGAGAAAAACAAAAAAATGGAGTTAACTTATCTGTGATACTTCTGAGAGGGAAAAAAAGTCAATGAACATTCATTCTTGCAATGAAATGTAATTAGGTTTCTCATATCACTAGTTTTCTCTCCTCCTCCTCCTTCTCCTCCTCCTCCTCCTCCTCCTCCTCCTCCTCCTCTTCTTCCACCTCCTTTTTCAACTCCTTCTCCTCTTCATTTTCTTATTCCACTTGCTCATACTGGGCTCTCACTGGAATCTCTTTTCTCTCTCTCTCTCTCTCTCTCTCTCTCTCTCTCTCTCTCTCTCTCTCTAGATAAAGTCATGTATATATATATATATCAAATGTGCTGACTTAGCTCACATGCTATGAGGGAGCCACACATGTTATAACCAGTTTACAGGAAAATTAGGCATAAATGAGTATTATGTAGAACAATAGGGAAGTATCATATACTCTGTTACCTGGTGTGGGGAAGGACAACAGATTACATCATCAGTACAATGATAATCATTACCAAAATCATCATAATGCTCTTCTGTTTAGTCTTTACACAGCAATTTATTTGTATACTAAACATTTCTTATACATTGATTCATTTTTCCTCCACAACAATATTTGTGCAGGCACTAATGTATCTGCATTTCTTTCTTTCTTTCTTTCTTTCTTTCTTTCTTTCTTTCTTTCTTTCTTTCTTTCCTTCTTTCTTTCTTTCTTTCCTTCTTTCTTTATGTATTTATTTCATTTTGTTTATTATTTTGGTTTGTTTTTTCAAGATGGAATTTCTCTACATAACAGCCCTGGCTCTTCTGGTACTTTCTCTGTACATCAGGCTGGCCTCAAAACTTACAGAGATCTTCCTGCCTCTGCCTCACAGGTGCTGGGATTCAAGGTATGTGTCACCATGCTGGCCAATATCTCAATTTTACATGTGGAAAAAGTAAGACATAGAATATTGTTACATAGGCAGTATTAGTACTTAGACTACCAAAAACTAGATATCTGGAAAGCCCTACCATCATTTTTATAAATTGGTTAATATTATGTTCAATATGCATAAGGCTCCCATGTTTCTTGAAAACCAAAATAACCTTGTCTTAACAATAGTTAATTAAATAAATATTGAGAATTACTATCTCCAGTTTTCAACCACTATGACATATAAAAGTAAAGCAATATAAATGGTTTTGATTTCACAACCTCAAAAAGTATGTAAACAATAACTCTATAGCTTTTTGCAATAACAAGAACTACAAGTTCAGAGATACAGAAACATACATTTCAAAATTACAAATATTACAGGAAAAAGCAGATTGCAGATATGAGTTGGAGTGGGCCTTGAATACCAATACTTTGTCTTTCCTTGTATATCAGCCAGCTACTTTGTTTAGTTTCCAAAATGAGGAAGGCATAATCACATAATCAGAATTGCAGTTTACAAAAGTCAGTCTAACGTCCCCATGGAAATGGAACTTAACAGGCAATATACCTGGATCCAGAGAGACAACACACTGATGATGTGTTGATATTTGATGACTGTAGTAATAATGTAAAAACAATTTCAAAATCGCTGTGCTATTTATTTGCTCAAGAATCATTTGGACTCTATTTACCTGGGTTCATTTCTATAAGTCTATTCAACTTCATCCACAAATCTGATCATTTTTGATTATTGTCTCCTAGGCCTCTCTATTACCTTGCTTTTTTGTTGTTGTTTGGTTTCATTTTTTTGTTTATTTGTTTGTTTGTTTTACCTTAAGAAGGATAAAATATTGTTCTTTGCATACTTCAAAAAATGGAATAATAGATTTTGAAAGTTGTCTATACCCTAATACTCAAAAAAAAAAATATAGTAGCTTACATGAATAGAAGAGGCATTGTAGATGTGATTATTTTAAGTTTTACAAGACCCCACCAATAGACAAAGCCATGGCCAATTAGTATTTACCAAAGATCAGGAGAGTCAGCCTTCTCCAGGGAAAGGACCCTTGATAAATTATCTAATCCCCAAACAGGTTTAGGTTACACTAAACATACATACATACATACATACATACATACATACATACATACATACACAGAGACACAGACAGACAGACACACACACACACACACATATATATCACTAAATAGACCCAACGGGTGTGTTTGTGTGTGTGTCTGTGTGTCTGTGTGTGTGTCTGTGTGTCTGTGTGTCTGCGCCTGTGCCTGTGTTTGTGTATCTGTGTGCATGCAGGTACGGGCATGCATAACAGTAGAAAAAGTCATGAATTTGAATGAGTGGAAACACAAAAGGAGTTGGAGGGGTAATGGGGGGATAGGAAGGGTGGACATGATGTGAATACAGTACACATATATGAAATCTGCTTCCAAATTTAAAAAATTACTTTAGAAAAATAAAATTAAAAGGTCTTGGTGGGAGATTGTACTGAATTATAAAAGGTGTTTTTTAATCACAAGAGTCTTTATGAAGGCCTAGAGAGATAGCTGAGTAGTTCAGAGTGCTTCCTGCTCTAGAAGAGAACCTAATTAAGTTCCCAGCATTTCTTTTGAATGGCTCATAGGGGACTGTTAACTACGGCTACAAGGGATCTGACTCATTTGGCCTAAGGGAACTCACTCACATGTACAAAGTCACACACGAACACATTCATAGTAATAAAAAATTCAAAAACTCTTCATTTAAAAAGAAGAGTCCTTATGAGATAGAGCCAGAAGAATTCATGTGAGAGAACATATGATAGCAAAACCAGAGGTGAGAAAGTTGCAGAGAGATTTGAAGTTGGTACAATGCTAACTATGAAACTGGAAGAACTATGAAACTATGAACCAGGAAGTATAGATAGAAGAGAAGGATGGGGGTGTGTAGAAAACACTCTTTACCATGGAGCTTACAGAAGCGAGTCAACTGTGCTGACCTTTTGAAACTAATCCTTGTTTTGGACCTCAGATTGTAAAATCTTAATATTAATTAACACCAATTATGTAGCTGTTTTCACAACAACTTAAATTAAATATACATAGTGCTTTAAAGGCAGTCTGTGATGAGAGAAATGTAGAAGCCATAAGGGCTTCTGGGGCATTGCTCAGAAATCATATAATGACTTATTTATCCTATTCATTTAATTAAGTCAAAGATTTAGGGATGAGAACATGGAATTCATCTCTTAATTTTAAGTGCTAAAGCAGTGGGGATTTTCTTTTCTTTATTTTAACTTTGTAAATCTCATATGATCACTTAAAGATATTTAGAATAATCAAGGTGCTATGTGAAAAGAACTCATTAAGTTTCTATGAGCAGAATTTTTAAAATAAAGTTCAAAACATTGGAAACTCATTCTTTTGATAAATTAATCCTCCTTCTCCCAGCATTCTTTAGTTGTCTGCAGCCCCCCCCCCCGCCTCCTTGGGGTGAGACCACATGATATTTTCCCCTTTCATGTTAGCCAAGTTGAAACCATCAAATGTTGAACCATCGAATTCAATGGTTAATTGAATGGGAGGTATGGGAGGAGATAGATCATGTGATAGTCATCTCAAATTTCAATAAATATTATCATCTAGCTTCAGTAGAGGGGGTACTAAGACTCAGAGGCGTCAAAATAATTCATATGGTGTTGTGTAAGTTGAACTAGAACACAAGATCTTAATACCCACATGATTTTCCCTTCATAAGGTTCCAAGTTATTCAAAATATATTCCTTGTTTCATTTAGAATGAATATCCTTGTTCACTTCCATCTCGCACTTCTAGACAACATCAAAAGTGTCTATGTCAGAAATTGTCATTGTGCCTCCTAGAGAGGACAGGAAAGCTACATCTGTAACACCGCAAAAATATTGCTGCCTAAACAGGACCAGAACAACAGCAATGGACATGCCTACATGAAAGGGTGAAATATCATGTGGTCTCACCTCAAGGAGGCAGTGGGGGTGGTGGTGGACTCCAGACAACTAAGGAATGCTGGGAGAAGAATTAATTTATAAAAAGGATGAGCCTCCAATTGGTTATCCAATAACAGAGGGTCAGCTCTGAAGTCATAGAAATGCAAGCATTAAGTAAATAAGTGAGTTGTCTTTATATATATATATATATATATATATTTAGGCTACACAACACCAGGTACAGAAGGTCATGCATTTGGGAGGAAGTTGGGGGAGAAAGAGTTAGTGGGAGGGGTTGGAGGGACGGAATGAAACAGAAGATGAGGTAAGTATATTTTAATTAAAATTTGAAAACTCAAAGGAGAAATATAGATTCAAACAAGCCCAACTTTTAGAATCACACCAAGAGGACAGTAAGCATAAAATCATGAGTTGGCCTAGATTTGTTCGGGGGGCTTGTGGCCTGGAGGGAATAGCCTTTGTTATTCTCCTTGGGGAGGATTCATGAAATAAGGAAGCTATGAACTGCCAAAGTTGAGAAAGGTTAGCTTTATTTCTTAAGTGCTATTATATTGTGTAACTAGTTTCCTTAGCAACTGTTTACCTGTGCCCCTATATAATATCATGAAAACTGCAAAGACAAATGTAATAAGTGATGCTATTCTTAAATGTATAAAATTTTCTTCTAAGTGCTTCTACTTAGAATGTCCATGTTAAAAAAAAAGTATAATCAATGTTGGTCTCAATTCCTATATACAAGTAATGTAACATTATGTTATTTATCAATACATAAGTGAAGGAAGCTACCAACAAAATCTACTGTATTTTCAGGAAATTATATGTCAGATCCTAAGTAAACTATCACATTAGAAAACATCTCCACCACATATCTACCTGGTGTCATCTAGTACGTGATATAAAACGTGTATGTGGGTAAAAAGAATTAGCTTATAGATCTTCTCTAACATTAGAAAATCTAGCCAGCATAAGATTAGTTACTATCATTATGGTCATGAGAGATTTTAATGATATATTGTGATATAATATGAAAGTTGTTAAATCTACCAATTCAATACATGAACTTCATATAATTATTATTTAAACTGAGAACATTTAACTTCTATTGCGTGGAAGTTAAAAAACAGGAATAAAAAAGCAGGAATACAAAACAGGAATAATAGCTGTAGTCACCATGCTATGTAATTTAAGTCTTGAATCTCTTCCCCTTCTAGCTATAACCTTATTTTCTTTGATCATTAACTACCTTAGAAGTTCTTAAACAATAATATATAGAGAGAAATGAAAGAGACTTCTTGATACACATTGTCGATGCAAAAAGGTTCTTGTTTCTTCAGGCTTCCCATAAGTAAGTATTTCTAGTAATTACATAAAAGTAACAGCCCATGGAGTTTTACTGTATTAGGTATTGTGTTGGACATTTTCCACCATCCTACTGAGTTATCACAGAAGCAGTATACAGGGAACACTATTACCTTAATGATTTTATATATGAAAACATTACCTTGGCCAGAATAGGTGATTTGAGCAAGCATACACAGTTCGAATATGACTAAGTCAGGAATCAAATACAGAATTCAAATCTACCTGATTCTAAAACCCATACATAATCAATTACTTTTATGTCTATAAATCAATGTATACAGACAGCTTATCGTAATAGTAGCCCACTTCAGTTCAGTAAGAAAATTTAAGGACTGAATATCATACCCCAATTAAACTTTTACAATTACTGAATATTCGTTGTTATGACCAGGGCTGTGTAAAGATAAAAATGCAGGCATGGTTCCTTTCCTAAAGGAGTTCATAATCTCATCAGAGAGATAAGGAGAGCACATAAATCAACTAGAGATTCATAGCTGACTGAATAAAAGCATCTGGCTGAGTTTGTTGTTTATCTTGAGCCACATGAGGCCCCAGCTACATAAATCAGTGAGCAAGGAAAGATAGGCGGGCCAGAAACCAGGACGAAGGGTATGGGCACGATTCCAGGTGACCAGCGATCATCCACGTACATCATATCTAAAAAAGATATACTGTCTGAAGAGATGTGCTTCATTTAGATTATGGCAAATAGCCAAAGGGTCTCCATCTGGTGTTTAACATCAAAGCAGATAAAGTGTTTATAAGCGGGTTGTTGATGCTGAGTGAATATGAAACAGTACATCCAATCTCTAAGGATTAAGAGTTGAGAACCTGCCAAAAATTTAGGCAAGGTATCATGGACCTAGCCAAATAAACTGGAGTTAAACTGCATCTCATCATAAAAGTTGCAAAAATCTGATCAACATAGCAGAAAATATAATTAAATTTGAGACACATTGGGACGCTTGAGCCTTGCCTTGTGGATACTATACACTGGTGCCTCCCTTTAGTTTCCATTGATTGAGTCAAGGGAACATAACTGAGAGACCACAAGATACAAGTTTCTGGAATTCAGGTTCATCTGTAATTGAATATTTATTTTGAGTGGCTTAAGGAAATATAGTTAGCACAAAAAGAACCACGATTTCAGTAAAAAAAAAAAAAAAAAAAAAAAAAAAAGGAAGACAAGTTTCTAGACAGAGGTATTGTCTTCAAATGCCTAAGTCTGAAGCTTTCAGTAGTACCATTAACAGGAGGAACAACTAACAAATGCTTAAAATATGTAGGAACAAGCGGAGCTTGTGCAGAGTGGGGTAGTGTACAAGCCCAGCTCAGTAGCTGGAAGTTACAGTAGATGTGCTGACATGGGAAGATAAATTCCAGCTGCCCTCATGTATGGGATACACTATCTTAATGTGTTCTCCTGGGGGTCAGAACTAGTTTAGAAACTAAAGTGACTTGTGAAACTATAGGAACAGAATTATACCAGGATACTAAGTTGATGATGTCTTGCTCATATCTACATACTGGTGATATTTTTAGTTGTGTGCAAATGGTATTCAGATGAATAAAGTTTGTATTTAATCTAGTCCTTAGTGGATTTGAAGCTATTTTCATCATTATTTTTCTTTAGAAACCACATACTAAAAATAAGAAAGGTGAGATAAGGAAGTGACTCAGTACTTAAGAATACTTGCAGCATAAGCATGAGACCCCAAATCCACATCTGCAACACTCATTTAAAAAGCCGGGTATAGTTGGACCTATAACTTTGGCACTAAGAGAAGTGGAGATAAAGACAGTAGGATCCCTGGGTTTTCTGACAAGCCAGGTATATTAAAAATAGTGAGATGTAGGTTAAGTGAGAGACTCTGTTCTAGAGAATAAGGTTGTAACTCATAGGAGGGCATATAACATCATCTTCTGACCTCTGCACATGACTACAACTATACATGTACATTTAAACACTCATACATACACATTGATTTTTGTTTTCCCTTTCTCTTCTTTCTTTCTTTTTTCTTTCTTCTTCTCTTCTTTGCTTTTTATCCTTTTTACCAGTGCGTGTGTGGTGGGGGGCTCAAGACAGGATTTCTTTGTGTAGCCTTGGCTGTCCTGGAACTCACTCTGTAGAGCAGGATGGTCTGCAACTCATAGAGATTTAAGTTCTTCCTGCATCTGTCTCCCAGTTGCTGGGATTAAAAGTGTACACCACAACTGTATGGCAAAAAGTGGTCATCGTATTAGTTATTTTTTGATCATTATGATGAAAAACATGACATTGATTTTGGCCCACAGTTTCAGAGGGGTTTGTCCATGATTGCTTGGCATCAGGTTCTTGGAGAAAACATTATGGTAACAGGGGCTATGGTGAAAAGAACAGAGAAAGAGACAAGAAGGCACCATGAACAAGATAGGCCTAATCACTTGCAACCAAGGGCCGAGCTTTTCCTGCTTGCTCTTATCTCTCAAAGTTTCCAGAATAACCCACACAACTACCTGCGGGAATAAACATTAAAACAAAGAAGCATATAATACTCAAACTATATAATACAGAAATTCTTGACATTGATGGGGCCATTTAAAGAGGCTTCTTTCCTTTGGGGAAGACTGTTGAATGGGTTAGTTATACAAAATATATATGTGTGTATATGTAAATATAATTTTCTTCCTTATCTCCTAAGACCTAGGTCAGAAGTTCTGGCTTTTTACTAAGATTGTTGAAAGGAGAAAACTACACAGAGCTTGCAAATCTGCGTGTGACACCTTCTGTAACTTGCCATCTTCTACAAATGTCACAGGATACATGTTACTTAAGAGAACATCATCACGGTCATCATTGTCATCATTACTGTGCTTAATATTTGCTTAACCCTTTCTACTTCAGTGCACTTACCTGCCAATAGGAAACAAAGGAAACACAAGCATCTGTGGACTTTTGCAAATCTGCATGGGTTTATCAAATGTACAGAAAACATTTTGACAAAATTCAGTTGAGACATTTTCTTTTATCTGGTGGCACTGGAATGAACGTGGGCATTTTAGGGATCTGGCTAAAGTAAAGTTTATCTGGTGAAATGTTTAACTTGGCTTAAGAAGACATATACAGAGGAATTATATACATAAATTATGCTAGTCACACCCCTCAATTTTGAGTGACTTCCAAGAAATTATACTGCAACCCCCTGTGCTCTGGGGTTAAAGAAACAGAAATCATATGAGAATTCACTACACTAAATGTTAGGCAACAAAGACATAAAATGTGAGAAACAATTTCTTTGAAATTTGGAACTGCATTCAGCCTTTGGAAAATGATTCTATATCTAAAGGATAATTAATTAATAAATATATTCTGACCCAATTTGAAGCAATTTTGAAACTTTATATGACATTGATAATAATAATAATAATAATAATAATAATAATAATAAACTGTACAGCCAAAGGACATCTCCAGTATGCAAATGTACCAAGAGGAAAAGTAAATTTCAATCAATTATAATAAGGATTAAATTTTCTTTCCATTCTGTCTAAAGAAGTGATTATCATATAAAGAGAAAATCAAAATATCTACAGTAAATATAGCTATATTTCATGCAGTTCATCAATGAAAACTTTGTATATCAATTACTCTGTATTCTATAATACTTAAAACATTTACCAGCTTTTGAAATTATGTACATATACACACATATATGGATATATGCATATATATGTGAAAATAATTTAATACATAATTTCATAATTCAAAATTTCAATTGTTTTTATTAATGATATGTTCCTTCAAATTGTATGAATTCAGGTTACTTAAAACTCAAACTGGTCCATATACATGAATTTTGTAGCTTAAACCTCCTGTTACACTTGAAATACTAGAGAGATATACTCATTTATTCAGTTTTATAGCACCATAATATTAGGGCTTACAAGTAGGTTCTGAGAGCACAGCAGGAAACATAGCAGACAAACCAATTCTTCATTTTATAGAAACTGTGTTCTAATAATATAAACTGTTATACTGATACATTGTCATTATCTTGTGTAATATAATTAAAAATAAATAAACAATCTTGGAGTACATTCCAGGAATTTTTCCTTCTAATTACTTTCTTTCTTTGGTCAGTTTAATTTATCATTTCTCTTGCTGTATTCCATTCCCCCACCACCATGAGATGAAGGAGTAGAATCACTTCTCTTGCTAATCTGGGTAAATCTCTGCTTTTCTGTGAACTGCAAGGGTCCTAGCATGCCTGAGATGCAGTTCTTGAGAGGCTTACTTATTTTTAACATGGCTTTATTTTATCTACTTTGGGTGAACACACTCTGAACACACACTTGCTGGGCCTTTCTAACACTTTCTGTAGGTCAGTATTTATATTTTTTTCAAGTTTTCAAATTATAGTGTGTTGCATAGAACAGATTCTTAGCTACCTTTTTTTCTTTTGCTTTCTCCAGAAAAGTGAATAGGTTACTCTTTTCAAATGTTTTTAAAAAGCTGCTGAATTTCTCTTGAAGCAGTAACAACAGTGTGTGTGTGTGTTTGTGTGTGTGTGTTCACACATGTGTATATGTATATACATAAGTACATATGTGTGTGTTGTACTTTATATTTTGTAGTTTTCTCAGAATTTTTCCCTCAGTAGCAATGTCTCCCAGTTTTCATCCTTGTGGAAATGGTGTTAGTAAGAACAATCAAAATATCCCAAGGTTTTAAAGGACAACAGTTAGTGAAAAAAGAAGCCATGAGTTTGAAAGGTGAAGTATATGGGAGGAGTTTGAACGTGGAAAAGGGAGAATACTGTTATTATATCTTAATCACAAAAAGAAAAGGAAAATGTCAAAAGTTACAAAATAAAATGGAGTGGGATTGGTTCAAGAGTCCCTGTCCTGCACTGCTTTCACAGCCATCACTACATTCAGAGAAAATAGGTACTAATCTCAACTTCTTATAGTAATTTTACAGGGATCTAAATGTGAAAATGGCTAAAGAGAGAGCTATCTGGAGCCTTAGCTCATTAGAAATGGTGGAGTCACGTAACCACCACTCCAGTCCTCGTGTTTAGGCAGAATAGTGGACGTGATCTGATTGTCTCCAAAGGTGTCCATGGTAAAGAGTTTTCGTCAATGACTCACCCAGCAAGACGCAAATCTTAGAAGTTGATTTCCTTCACTCATTACAGCTGCCTTTAGTCTCCCAGACAATAGTATTTGACGTTCTTAAACATTGCTGAAATCTCAGTGGCTTTATGATGAGATCTCCCTTATAAGCTTTTGTAAATACAACATTCTAGCCTGTGAAGGCAAAGCTCATGTTTCAGTTTTAGTTTTAAAGCTTTAGTCTTGTTTCTAAGATGTCACTAAGAAAAAGGTTGTGTGAGCATGATCAAATTTAATACCTCAGTAGCCATTTGATTTATTATTGAACTAGGATTTGCTTCTCAGTCTCTTATCAATAACATTGTTTAACTTCTTATTCCTTATTGCATGGGAAACAGAAATATACTTCACGATCATGTTGACTTGATCTGGAGATGAATGGCTGAGTGTTTTAATCCCTCTCACATATAAGCTTGACAAAAATTTAAAACATTATCTAGTTGTCTTTCACAATAATGCTCTCCCCCCTCAAATACTCCACAGTTGGGTCCAGGTTTACTACCAATTCTTGTATTTTATTCCCTTGAACCCAAGGCAACATTTGCTACTAGACTACATGTCTTGTCACCCTTTTGGGACTTCCTGTTAATGAGGATAGATCATAAATAACGAACTGAAATTTTGAAGATAGATATAACTTTGTGTTACTGCTCTAAATAGTACTAAAACAGTTTTGAATTTAGCAAGACACAATTCAAAACATATTAACTTGAGGTAGATAGTATAATAGAATTTCAGGTAGTATACAAGCCATCCATCCAACAAGATGGATGAATGGTATAAGATAGCAGGAGTGCAGTTTGAATCATTCACGATAAAATACACAGATGCTGGTATTGTGTATGAAAATATTTCAGTCTTTGAGAAAATTCATACAGCTATCCTATGTTTACTCATTTAGATTTTCATAGTAATAATAAAACACCATTCCTAAAACCACAATGGATTTTTTTCATTATTTTGCTACATTGGATGCCTGTAACTCCTCTTCTGTAGTAACTCTTTCAAAATGTGTTTGCCACCCATGTCCATCAATATGATCACTTCAATGTAGTGTTAGTTTGTTGTCCACGTCAGGGAAGACTGGCTTCTGACCTGACAGACTGCCTTCCTGCCTACGTTCCTCCAAGTATAGCAAGTATTTATTCTCTCTCTCTCTCTCTCTCTCTCTCTCTCTCTCTCTCTCTCTCTCTCTCTCTCTC
>NW_021604645.1:254019-276862 GCF_004785775.1 Grammomys surdaster | reverse complement strand
CTCTCTCTCTCTCTCTCTCTCTCTCTCTCTCTCTCTCTCTCTCTCTCCACAATACTAATTTATTTCATCTTTCTAAGAGTTTTATGAGTATCTCCAAAGCTTTCCAAAATACCCTGTACCTATAATTGTTCACAGCTTTATTGTATAGGTAATGGGGTGTTGGTTTTGATTATGATGGTTGTTTACTTTTTTGTTTGTTTTGCTGTGTTTTCTTAATTTCTTGATTTTATTCTTAGATTGCAAGAGTGATCTCTAGTGTAAAACATCTGTATAATTATACAAGATTCAAGGCCTCTTGCCGAGCCTTAATTTCTACAGACTATGGGAAATGTATTTAGCAAGACTTCTACAAATCTGACTGATCATTATTTAAAAGCAAAGTTGGGATTATCCTCAACAGCTTTCAGATAGTTGATCTCTAAACTACCAAGGAGCAGCGTGATCCTTGGGATTGTTCAGATGGGAAGGAAGGTCAAAAGTCCTTGTAGGAAACTGTAAGTAAAAGATGATATTCATGAGGTAGATGTACTTGACTACTGAAAACAATGCTTGCAATGATCTCATCTTGTGAATAATTGTCAGGTGTACTTATCTGTTCTCTAGCTTGTCCACAGAAAAGGGATAGTATCCTTCTGACCATGCATGATAGAGGCAACATGTAAATAACACCCTGTATTCTTCATGGATAAAATTAGGCTATGCTCTGCCCTCATACAAGGTCAGCCAGAAAATTTGCAGTATGGTCAATGGAATCATTTATTCCCCACATGAGGTTAAATGAGATTTATACCTGCCTTTCAATGGCTAGCTCCTCTTACAGTAAAAATAAAGACCCTTGACATTAGCAGAGCCATTTAACACTTTCAAAACACTTTTTAAATTTTTTTATTGAATATTTTATTCACATTTTAGATGTTATCCCCTTACCCCATTCTCCCCCTCTCCCAGGAACCCCCTATCCCATCCCCTCTCCTCCTGCTTCTATGAAGATATGCCCTCACCTACCCCCACTCCCACCTCCCCACTCACATTTCCCCTACACTCAGAGTCCAGCCTTAATAGGACAAAGGATCTCCTCTCCCACCTATGCTTGACAAGGCCATCCTCCCCTACATATACAGCTGGAGGCATGGGTCCCTCCCTATGTTTAGACCATGGGAGCTCTGGTTGGTTGATATTGTTGCTCTCCTCATGGGGCCACAAACCCTTTCAGCTCTTTCAGTCTTCCCCCAGGAGTGGTATACCTGGGTCCTCAGGTAATGCTATGTATAATTTTCTGAGGAACCACCAGACTGATTTCCAGAGTGGTTGTACTATCTTGCAATTCTACCAACAATGGAGGAGTGTTCCTCTTTCTCCACATCCTTGCCAGCATCTACTATCACCTGACTTTTTGATCTTACCCATTCTGAATGGTGTGAGGTGGAATCTCAGGGTTGTTTTGATTTGCATTTCCCTGATGACTAAGGATGCCGAACATTTATTTAGGTGCTTCTTGGCCATTCAAGTTTCCTCAATTTAGAAGTCTTTGTTTACCTCTGTACCCCATTTTTAATAGGGTTATTTGGTTGTCTGGAGACTAATTTCTTGAGTTCTTTGTATATATTGGATATTAGCCCTTTAATGGATATGGGATTGGTAAAGATCTTTTCCCAATCTGTTGGTTGTCTGTGTCCTTTGCCTTACAGAAACTTTGCAATTTTATGAGGTCCCATTTGTCAATTCTTGATCTTAGAGCATGAGCCATTGGTGTTCTTTCTGTTCAGGAACTTTCCCCTTGTTCCCAAATATTCAAGGTTCTTCTCCACCTACTCTTCTATTAGTTTCAGTGTATCTGGTTTTATGTGGAGGTCCTTTATCCACTTGGACTTGAGCTTTGTACAAGGAGATAAGAATGGATTGATTTGCATTGTTCTATATGTTGTCATCCAGTTGACCCAGGACTGTTTGTTGAAAATGCTGTCCTTTTTCCAATGGAGAGTTTTAGCTCCTTTGTCAAAGATCAAGTGACCATAGGTGTGTGCGATCATTTCTGGGTCTTCAATTCTATTCCATTGATCTTCCTGCCTGTCTCTACCAATACCATGCTGGTTTTATCACTATTGCTCTATAGTACAGCTTGAGGTCAGGGATGGTGATTCCTCCAGAAGTTATTTTATTGTTGAGAATAGCTTTTGCTATCCTGAGTTTTTTGTTATTCCGAATGAATTTGAGAATTTCTCTTTATAACTCTGTGAACAATTGAGTTGGGAGTTTAATGAGAATTGCATTGAATCTGTAGATTGCTTTTGGCAAGATGGCCATTTTTACTATATTAATCCTGCCAATCCATGAGCATGGGAGATCTTTCAATCGTCTGAGATCTTCTTCTTCAATTTCTGTCTTCAGAGACTTGAAGTTCTTGACATACAGATCTTTCACTTGCTTGGTTAAATTTACATCAAGGTATTTTATATTATTTGTGACTATTATAAAGGGTGTTATTTCCCTAATTTCTTTCTCAGTCTGTTTATCTTTTGAGTAGAGAAAGGCTACTGATTTCTTTGATTTGATTTTATAACCAGCCACTTTGCTGAAGTTTTTTTTTTTTTAATCAGGTTTAGGAGTTCTCTGGTGGAACTTTTGGAGTCACTTAGGTATACTATCATATCATCTTCAAATAGTGATATTTTAACTTCTTCCTTTCCCATTTGTAGCCCTTTGACTTCCATTTGTTGTCTGATTGCTCTGCCTAGGACTTCTAGTACTATATTGAATAGGTAGGGAGAGAGTGAGCAGCCTTGTCTAGTCCCTGATCTTAGTGGGATTGCTTCAAGTTTCTCTCCATTTAGTTTCATGCTGGCTACTGGTTTGCTGTATATTGCCTTTACTATGTTAGGTATGGGCCTTGAATTCCTGATCTTTCCAAGACTTGTACCATGAAGGGATGTTGAATTTTGTCAAATGCTTTCTCAGCATCTAGTGAGATGATCATGTGTTTTTTTCCTTTGAGTTTGTTTATATAGTAGATTATATTGATGGATTTCTGAATATTGAACCATGCCTGCATTCCTGGGATAAAACCTACTTGATCATGATGGATGATTGTTTTGATGTGGTCTTGGATTCGGTTTGCTAGAATTTTATTGAGTATTTTTGCATCGATGTTCATAAGGGAGATTGGTCTGAAGTTCTCTTTCTTTGTCGGGTCCTTGTGGGGTTTGGGTATGAGTGTAATTGTGGCTTCATAGAATGAATTGGGTAGTGTTCCTTCTGTTTCTATTTTGTGGAATAGTTTGAAGAGAATTGGAATTAGGTCTTCCTTGAAGGTCTGATAGATTCTATACTAAAACCATCTGGTCCTGGGTTTTTTTTTTTTTTTTTTTTTTTTTTGGTTGAGAGACTTTTAATGACTTCTGCTATTTCTTTGGGGTTATGGGACTATTTAAATGCTTTATTTTCTCCTAATTTAACTTTTGTACCTGGTATCTCTCTAGAAAATTGTCCATTTAATCAAGATTTCCCACTTTAGTTGAGTATAGGCCTTTGTAGTAGGATATGATGATTTTTTAAATTCCCACACTTTCTGTTGCTTTCTGTTGTTATGTCTCCCTTTTCCGTTCTGATTTTATTAATTTGAATACTGTCTCTGTGCTCTCTGGTTAGTCTGACTAAGCGTTTATCTATCTTGTTAACTTTCTCAAAGAACCAGCTCCAAGTTTTGTTGATATTTTGTATAGTAGTTCTGTTCACTGCTCTGAGTGGAGTGGCTCCTCTGGAACGGCCGAGGATACAGTGTCTTCACAGGAGCAAACCAGCTAGATGTCTGCTCCAGCAAAAAGGACCAAGCGAGGGGCAGAAGGGGAGTGGTATTCTGGAGGGGAAGGTTTGGGTGGCTGATGGGTCCTGAGAGCCCCAGGCTCCCAGTTGTAGCTCTGGGCGGGTAGTGGGAAGCGGTTCTTACCCACTGCTCTGAGTGTAGTGGCTCCTCTAGGCTGTCTCAGGATATGGTGTCTTCACGAAAACAGACCAACTAGGTGTCTGCCACAGCCAAAAGCTCAAAACACTTTCATTCAGATCATTCTACTTTTTTTCACTGACTAGTTGTAGGGAGTAGACATTTTTAGTCCCATCTGAATGATGAAATATATGAGACCCAGTGAGATACAATGGCATGTCCAAAGCATATTTAAAAATGGTTAAATTTTAACATGATGGATTCCAGTCATAGTGTATATTTTCACACAACTGTTTCTGAATTCAACAGTCAAACTTTGCCAAAACAATATATAAACTTCTCAAAAACTGCTAACTTGCAAATTTCTAGGGGAAAAATGATGATCTGGTTGTTAAGGATCAAAAAAGATTTTTACGGATATCATATACAGTCCAGTTTTTAACACAGACAAAGAATGTGGATAGATGAGGTAAACCAGCCTGAATTCAGACAAATCAGGGGAATGGGAAAATATGGAAGCAATCCAATTTTCCTAAGTGTGGGAAAGTGTTAGGAAATACTGTATTGAAAGAAAGTTGAGAACAAAAAATAAAAGTTCCCAAACAACACTACTCACATTGGAGGCTAGATAAAACATTTCTTTGCACAATTTGGCATTTAGTAGCACATCCAATAGATATCAATAACGTACTCTCCTTTGATTGTGAAAACAGAACAACAAAAAAAAAATGTTTCCGTGTATTACCAAGTGTTTTCAGTATGATAAAATCCCTGCCCAGCACCCAACACTATTAAAAAAAAAAACTCTTAAATAATTAGATTTTGGAAACTATTCACATTTTCAAGTAGCGATGTACCATGAATATCTCCAGGCTTACAGAAGACAAAGCTAGTCATAACATGGAGAATAAATTGAAAGAAGGGAATTACTAAAAAGAAAGAAAAATATAAAATGTATCAGTAGGATATGGCGGTGGCTTTTGGGTATGGTCCAGAAGTTGCTCCTATATGGGAAAGAACATTAACTTTAGAGATAAGTTAATACTCGGAGTGTGTTGTAAACTTTGCCAACAGTTTATTAGAAGTCACTTTAAATGCTATACTGCCCTTCCCACTTTTGATCTAGGGTTAGAAGGTGAAACATGATGATCTCAAAGTCTCATTCTACCTCCATTCTACACATCTAGGAGAATGCTGTGACTACATTCAACCACATCCATTGTGCTCCATTGTGAAAGTAATACTTATGAGGATCAAATGTGTATTACTTTGTTTTACTGTAAACTGTCTGACTTCACTACCTCCATTTAAGTTCAATACAGAGGCAAATCATAAATAGCTAAAATATAAAATATGTAATATATCTTATTTTTTATATTATAAATAAATAAATAGAAGTTACTAATTTGTTTGATCTCACACATGCAAATTGCTCAAGTGTATCAAAGTTAAAGGACAATTTGGAGAAACCACTTCTTTGTTTCCACTGTGTGGATCCCAGTGATCAAACTCGGGTAATAAGACTTAGCGATCACATTTATTCCTTGAGTCATCTAGCTAGCACATATAATGCACTTTAGAGGCATGTAACTGTATCTCTTTCAAATATATGATGTATTACATAGGAGAGGTACTGAAAGCATACTTCATTACAAGATGCTGCTACGATTTGCATAGGTTAACATACATTAACTATAGTATTAATTTTGGATTCTGCCAAGGATTTTTATTTATTTTTGCTATTATTTAAAAATTTTTTTTACTAGATTGTCCAAGTATTTGACAAAATATAATAATCAAACTTTTTTCCATCAACTCAAATGCTAATGAGAATATAATTAGTTTGTCAAATGTGGAGGTTAATATGGAGTTTCCTTAAAAGACTAAAAATAGAACTACTGTTTGACCTAGGAACACTACTCTTGAGTATATACTCAAAGGACTTGCATTAACGTTAAGTCTACTTTAAAATTATTTCTATACTACTTTTTCTTATCTTAGTAATCTTCATTCTTATTTTTAGTGTTAGGGTTATATTATATGCCATACAAATAAGTATGTGTTCTGTGGGAAATCTTTTCCTGCTAACCTGTTTCTCATGACGTTCTTTCTTACCCTATCTTCAGATTATCAGCAGGTCATCACTTTGATCAATAGGTCATACTTGAGACAGTTACTGAGGGACGTGCACACTTCATTGCACACGTACGCAGTGTACAGAGAATGGACCAGAGATGGCTATAATTAATTCATGGATAAGGCACCATGCCATTCAAAAAGTGAAGTAAACAGACGATAAAAATGAAGTTAGGTAGACAGGTAGCTATGGAGCTGCCTTGACAGACAGAAGACAAGTAGATAGAGACATCAGGAGGGAAGCATGTTGAGTGGATAGGGGTGGATTTCAAGAGAGGGAATGAGGGATAGATTTGATCAAAATAGATTATATACATGTATGAAATTCTCAAACAATAAAAATTAAAGATAAACAGTGGACCTACAAGTGTAAGACACACAGATGTTTGTTTTTGTATACATATAAGGCAGAGGGAAGCAACATAATTGTTAGTTATTTAGGAATTTGATATAGTTTACTTTCCTGAATCTGCTAAGTTACTGTACTGTTTTCCTTTCCTCAATTAGTGAACAGATAAATATGGAATTAATGGACATATCAGTTCATATTATTTAGAATGCTTTGATGACTAAAAGAGCAACTCTAAAGACAAGGTCCAATAATATCCTGAAAGTATAATTCATGGGTTTCAGCACTGAACACATTCCCTTTCAGTATAGATATCTTTGAGTAACTTTTATCATAGTTGTGCAATGTGTAAGACACCATCTGGAATTGTACATGTACTCTTGTATAAAGAATCAATGCGGATCAAGGGAAGAAATGTGAAATATAAACTACAGAAAGATGAAACAATATGTTCTAAGAAAATACTTGTTGAGAAAAAGAAGCTGTTAAGTACAGTGGGCTATTTTGCTTGAAATCTAACTCCTGTCTTTATTAAAATACAGGAAAGAAATTCTTCACAGAGTTAAGGAGGCCTAAGACTTGTCCTTTGTAGGTAAGAAAGGGAAATGTTGGTGTAAATATTAGGACTAAGGGTAAGAAGAGTGCAGTTCAGAGAAAAAAAAGATGACTAGTAGTTCTCTTTTCCTTTAGATCCTAGCAAAGTGATAGTAGGAAAAATGAACCTAGATGTTTAAGCACCATCTCCATTAAAATCATAAATATGAAACTGGGTTTCACCCATATACCTGGGTCTGCTGGCCCACACATTTATTCCCAGTATTACAAAGCAGAGACAGGCTGATCGCTGAGTTTGAGGCCAGCCTGATCTACAGAGTGAGTTCCAGGACAACAAGGGCTACATAGGAAAACCTGTCTCTAAAGTATCATTATAAAACCCATTATTTTGTATGCTGACCAGAAAAAGCCTAAGTAAAGAAGATTTATTTAAAACAAGCCTACCTTAATCTAGTCATGCTACTATGATTTAGACCATCACTAAGAAACCTTATATATACTGAGCACAATGCTTGCTACCCCAAAAGATTTTAGAGAAAACCAAGGTCTTTAGCCTCAGGGAATTCTGTGTCTGAAATGTGGGTCATGGTTGTGTAGTTCTGACATTCAATACAAAATTAAAGAAAATAAAAACAAAGCAAAACAAAAACAAACAACCAAAAACTAGTATTACTAGGGCACAGGGATTTATAAATCTGCTATATCTTAACATAATTAGGAAATAAATTACTGAAAGAAAGTTAATTTATATACAAACCAGTCTTTTCCTCTGTCTTTCCTGTATCAGTGTTAGAATTTAAACAAAAGCCTAGAAATACACATATTCAGAACTATGTGAATCCTCTTCCTGGGAAATGTGTTCCTTTTCTCTCTGGAACCAAGGCTTCAGCCTTTCCCTTCCTTCACAATGAGATTCCTGTGGAAAATATTAATGCTTTGGGATCTGTCTTTATCAACACTATTGTAGCCAAAGGGAGGAACACAAGTGTCTTTAGAATATCTCCTCTCCCATCAGTGTGGTCCCACCAGGACTTTTACGTCACTATCTGGACTCCTAATTACAGAGGTTATTTGGCATTTTTAACTGAAATATTTCTCCTGAAAGATTTGCCCATTTCTTCATGTATAGCTGCTTTCTGAGCCCACTTTGTAAGGGTATTTTGAATACCTATTAGGTGGCCACAAACACAAGGCAGAGAGCCAATCCATGCACACCTTGACCAGGTTCCAGCCCAAATACATGAGTAAAAAAAAGACTTCATTTTCTGAGTGGAGTATTTAAGGAAACTCATTTTGAGTGTCTGTTTAACTTGATAACTGTTTGAGGGAAAGCTTGCTTTTAATCAGGATTTTGAGTACTGACATTTAACAAAAGACAGTGAGGAGAATGGGCCAGGGTAAAAGAATGTTGAGTTTGCACTTGGCTCCTGTCAAATGGAGAGGTGGGTGTGACAGAGACAATCAGCTCTGAAAACAATTTTTTTCAAACTAGGTCAGCCGGATAGTCTACTTGTAGACTATTCTGACTGTGGGGCACAGGGCACAGACAGTACAAGATATGGTCCTGTCCCAAGGACACTTGTGAAAAGCTCTGAAGGTTTTACCCACAAGTATGAAAACAAAGCTAAATTCAATAAAACTAAATAAAAACTAATAAAGAGTTCTTAGTGACACCAAAATTCTTAGAGACAAAGATGACTGATTTTTTTTTTTAATCAGAGCTAATGAACAACTAGGAAAGAGACCTACACACAGTGTTTATTCAAATGAAGTGGCAAGTTTGTGGGGGGAAAAAAGCACAATAGCTCTATAAAAATTCAAACTAGAAACCTCACAAAATGCATATAAAAGAAAGTAGTGCTATAATTAATAAGTTGCCATATACGAAAAATTACAAGCATTGCTTTAGAGTAAAACTTTATTGTTTATAAAGAAAAGCAGAGAAGAAATACAGATTATAGGACTGGATCCAGAAGTTAGAGACAGATGTATTCCCTGTGGATTTGGGAGAGAACATTGGATGCAAGAAGAGCAAGATTATTGAACAGTCCCTTTGAGGCCTGAGTGGATAGATCAGTAATGAAGAATTTTAGCCAGCTCCACTGCATTAAACACCCCTTACTGCTTAACAGTTGTGCTATTCCTTGAGAAACTTTTAATGTATTTCAAATGAACATTAATTTTCAAGGGATAAATAACAATTTTATGGAAGTGTATAAAATTACACCTTTGAGTTTTCTTCTCATGCTTTCAAATAACTGGACATTGTTTTATGAAATTAGACAATAGTTTTCATCACAGAAGATATAAAGAATTAGTCAAATAAAAACTGACCTTCTCTCTGTCTTTTTGGATTTGTGGCCACAGGAAAAGAAAGAGTCTATGCACAGGGACCAATTCAAGGCAAACTCTAAAAACACATACAAAAAAGAAATGAAGATAACTCTCCAGTTGCCACTGCCTAGACTCAGGATATGGTTAATTTGCACAGGCACATAAACAGTGACATCCTTCCCCTGACTTCTTCAGATTTGACCCTACTATGAGGAAACTATTTCAAAGACAATCCAGATCATGACTATGTTTCTTTGTCCCCTTTCCTTTCTTCCTCTTTCCTCATCAAAATGTTGAATTCAGAAAGGGTGACATCAAATACTCTCTTCTAGACATGATGTTGCCCTTGTAACAATGAACTTATAGTAGCTGCAACAGCCCAGAGAGGGCTTGCACAAGACAGAGGCATCTCTGGGCATTCAATCATGGGTAGAGAAAATCCTCATGGAGCCCTGCTCTTCCTTGGGGAGTGACTGACGGCTGATACATTTTGGGGAATAGGGAGTGTTCTTTTCAGTGACGTCACCACTGATGACTCCAGCATGCTTCAGTAGCTAACTCCAGTCCCAAGTTCAAAGGGACAATCTCGGCTAAACCAAGTAGGTCACAAAGTAAAAGCAGAAGGACATGAAAGAGCAAGGAAGATTGGTGGAAAGGAGGAGTGAGCAGGAGTGGATTGAGATGACAATATAGCGAACACTTGTGATCAGAGAATATTATATCCATGTGTAAAAGAATACAATTACCATTTAAGAATGAATAAGTAAATACCTGTTTTTTTTTAAAAAAAAGTATGAATGAAAGAAGGAAATAGCATGAATTACAAGACACTGATTTACTACTCTTCCCTTGCCTGATGGATTTGTTGTAACTCACAAAACAAATTTAATTCAGAAAAAATAAAATAAATTAAAAAACACAGAATGAAGAAAATTGAGCTATTGAAAAGCAAGCACTATTGGAATGTGCTAATATCTTGGTAGTTCCTGTAAAGAAACAAGGACGAGAACTGACTTCTGAAACGTGTCCTGTCCTTTGATGTCTATACGTGTGCTATTGCACATGTACGCACATGTGCGCTCATGTGAGCATGTGTACAGGCAAGCATGCTCCCTTACACACACGAGAGAGAGAGAGAGAGAGAGAGAGAGAGAGAGAGAGAGAGAGAGAGAGAGAGAGAGAGATTAATATGAAATATAAGACCATTTAAAAGCATAACATGTATTGGTAAAAGGTAGCATAGAGGAGTGGTTAGGATCTGTGGCTCTAAAATCTTATTCTAAATATCAGCTATGTATGATATTTATGATCTTGAACAAATTGTTCAACCATTTTCTACATCTGTATGCTCATTTGTAAACTGGTGGCAACAATGCCTTTTTGTAAGAACCAAAATGAACAAAACCCACTAAGGGACCTGTTTGTTTATGTTTGTCATAAAAATCCTATGAAGCAGAGCATACCCAAACTGTCAATTCCCTGTGGCCATATGAAAGCATGATATAGAGAAAAGAAAGAGGTGACTGTATACTAGGAGAGATAGAAGTTCATTTCATGTTACATATGAAACCTCAACTTGATCTTGGTGTCTCCAGATTAAAGTAGGCATTTGTAAGAGGTGAAGAAATGCCAATTATATAGGTTACAAATCACAGCATTCTGAATAGTGAGACTACAGGTATTTGTGGTAAGGGGAAATTCAAAGTCCAAAAGAGCCATTAGAGAACTTTGCGAAATCAATAAAGTTACCAAAATATGATCAGCAATCTGTGGATAGCTTTATATTTCATTTTTCTCAACTGGACATTGAACTTCAATATTTCTATTTTCTAAAGGATAAAAGGATCTTTGTGGGATTATTTTAAGCATTAGTTTCTCAAAGATAGTCTGCAGAGAGCAAGCGAGATTCATCAAAGTGAATGGTACCTATGTTAAAACTTTGGCACATTTTATTTTTGTTTTTATTTTTGAAGGTTTTTGAAGGTTTCCATAGCCACAATTTAGATCATACCATCATGTCCAGAAAAAACACATCAGTGTTTTCTTCAGCCACCATGTAATCCCTGGATCAGTCTTCAGATGCACACTGAGACATGCAGAAGTTTTATTGATGCATTTCTCCTGCAAACTTGTATAGCAGGATTTGAGGAGCAAGTTGTTTGTAGGACCAGAAATTGTGATCTTATCAGTTTGGGATTCAAGACTACTTTTGATGATGCAGAGGGTAAACAGCGCAAAAAGATTTCTGTTTCCAATCAAATGTTTTCAAATGACAAAGAGAACTTCTTTCAGAAAAAGCAATGTTTATCTAGTGTTCTGTGTTTACTGCTTTCTATATAGGCTGACTCTGATAGAAACCTAGATTTCTAGGTCAATACAAGAAATTTTAGGAAGTAAAATCACTTTATTTCAAAACAAGTGAAGTCGTTTGTTCTTTTCTTCTACTTAGGACAATAGAGGAAATAATGTGCATTTCATTTTGAACTATTAATTTAGTCCAAATGAATTCTTTTGCAACCATACATCCTCTCAAATACAAAGACACGGAGAGGGGAGGGACTTGCTTAATTCAACTCTCATGACATCTCATTTTGCTGAGAATGAGTTGGACTTACTGACATAGTAAGTTAATATCCAAGGACTTTGTCTTTCCCCCTAGAGAGCTTTTCAAAATCCTTTTGTCAAGCTGAGATATGGAGAGCACTGGGTCAAGGAAAGCAGGCCATAAGCCAAGATCATCAGAGCCAATATAAGCAGCAAAGAGCCAGAGGCTAGAAAGGAACAAGGGTTCAAGGAAAAGTAGGTCCCATAGGCAGGAAGCCCACTCTGAAATAAACAGGCAGAGATTAGAGAACATAGAGGAACTGAGAGTCCAGAGACAGCCGGCCTGCAAAACCAAACACCATGGGCCATGGGATCGTGGAGCTAAAGCTAAGACCTATCCTAGGTACAGAGACTTACATCTCCATTCTGTTGTTCAAATAATCAGCAAGAGCTTTTTTTTAATTTTAAGGAGGGGACGAACTAGAAGTGAAATAGCTTACCCCACCTGTGAAAGTCTAAGATGCATCGTTATAGAACACTTGCTTAAAATGTTAGACTTGGAAGAACATTGAGAGAAATTCCTAGAATTTCTTAATTGACCCTATCACTTTTTAGAAGAAAACAATTGAAGCTTATTAGGAGAGAGTATTAATGAAACAAAACAAAATTAGCAACATGGTGAAGGCTGAAGCCACAAATTTAGTGTTCTGACACCACTGCCTTTCTCATGATATCCTTCTGTCTAGCCTCTGCCTAGAGCCTTCAGATGGCTGATATGGCTGAGAGTACTAGGATATTTACTAAGCCCATAAGTCTTTATACTGACTGGATGAAAGGTTAGAAAAAAATCAAAATTACAGGCATGGTGGGTAGTTAAAATGGAAGTTCTGGTCATTTACCCTAGAAAAATATAATAAGAAAAAATTTTATTGAGATTGAAACTATGTGGCAATTCATCAAGACAATTCCTGTTAACGCTAAACACCTCATCCTCTACCAAGCATCATATCACTTGTCACACTGAACCAGCTGAGAACCAAAGCCAAGCCATCATGCATAACTGTGAAAACTGTTCTTTTTTGCCTTAAGTTGAAACTATGCTGGGCTACATCCCTGCATATAGGCAAGTAATGTTTGCCTTGTTCTTTGTCATCCTCAAAAATGAGCTCTTGAATACACACACACACACAGAGAGAGAGAGAGAGAGAGAGAGAGAGAGAGAGAGAGAGAGAGAGACAGACAGACAGACAGACAGACAGACACAGAGACAGAGAGACATATTAAGGTGCTCACCATGTGCTCTATACTCTGTATCCTTTCCCCCTCCCATCTCTTTGTCTAGCTCCCAATCTCTGTCTCTGTCTCTGTCTCTGTCTCTCTCTCTCTCTCATTAATAATTATTCTTATTTAAATTATCAATGTATTTTTCCAAATCTTCTTCATTCCCAGGTCAATTAAAGTTAGTATTTACTTTCCTTCATCATTAAATGTTACTGTTTCCAGGGCAGTGAACACCATGTTTCTGAAGTTTCCACCATCTTGGGCAATAAGCTGATATGCCTCACTGTCTCATTAACTTTCCATCTTATTAGAAGAAGTGCATGGTTCTTCTTTAGCTATGCTAACTATCAATCCAAAATGTAACTCACTGCTTTCAGCTTCTAACTTAAATTTAGAGAATTTTGAGTAAAGGGCTCCTCTTTGAGAGAGAATGGGCTTTAGAAAAAGGCTGCATAAGATCACTGTGGTTGTTGGAAGCTTCTTTCTTCTCTAGATGCATACTAATTGGAAGGCACCTCTGTCTCTAGTCCATTAAACACTACTACATATTAAAACAAATGAATTATATAGCCGGGCAGTGGTGGCGCACGCTTTTAATCCCAGCACTTGGGAGGCAGAGACAGGCGGATTTCTGAGTTCGAGGCCAGCCAGGTCTACAGAGTGAGTTCCTACACAAGAGAAACCCTGTCTCAAAAAAACAAAAAAACAAAAACAAAAAAAACCAACAAAAAAAAACAGAAAACAAAAAACAAAAAACAAAAAAAAAAACCAAATGAATTATAAATGATAGATTTTTTTCTTCTGGTCTAAACTTAGAACTCTACAGTAAAGCCAGTCAATTTCTTTCTGGCCTTGTTTGTAAACCTTAATAACCCATTCAGTTGATTTGAGACTGGAATCTCAGAGTAAGCAAAGATATAGCCATTTTCACCAGTGTAATTTTTGGTTCTAAGTAGTTATTTAACCTGTGGGATGACTGGTAGAAAAATCTAAAGAAAGGAATAAAAAGTCAACATAAGGAAAGGAATAAAATATGGTGGTAGTGGTGTGTGTGTTTGTGCATGCACTCAAACGGGAGTGGTGCAGAGGCACAGGAGCATGCGCTCACATGCACATTCACAGGCATACATGCTCAAAGGTAGGGAAAGAAATGAAATTTTATTATCAAAAGAGGACATTGTGTATTTCCCTTCATTTCTGCAAGGAAGCCCTCATAAATGCTTATACTATCTTGGAATCCGTTTTCATTTCTTAAATTTAATGTACTATTGGTTTAACTTTTCTTGCTCTTCTGGGACCAGAATCCAGGCCCTTGCACATGATAAGCAGGAATTT
Source organism: Grammomys surdaster (assembly GCF_004785775.1). Classification (NCBI taxonomy): domain Eukaryota; kingdom Metazoa; phylum Chordata; class Mammalia; order Rodentia; family Muridae; genus Grammomys; species Grammomys surdaster. Next base: position 262,391 of record NW_021604645.1, on the reverse strand, counting down.
TCAAACTGAGTTATATCTGCAACCAGTATTTGCCTTGTTAATTACCGTGGAAAGATGGCATGAACTGTAGGATACTTTAAATGAGACATTCCCCCTTTACAAATTATAAGTCTGCCCTTAATCTCCCCATGAAGAAAAACAGACTTGATTACATAGAGAAAGTGACATTTTTACTAACAAAATTCTTAAATATACCTTACAGCCTAAGGTATTATTCCTCCGTGCTCTGTGTGTCCTGTCACTAACTGATTAGACCGCAGTGTGTAGTTCAGGATACTCTCCCCAGTGCACATAAGAGATGTGTGCTCTGACTGTGAATTCCCTTCTTGGGAAATGAATAAACCTCTTGAAATGGACAAACTTGCATTCATAAAGCCCAGTGGGAAATTGACAAGCTTTTATGTTGACATCATGACTCCCCTCTCCTCTTTTCATCTTATCTCGTAAAAGCCAAATCTAAGTGTGATCCCAGAGAAGAAAGGATGATCTCTGTTTATGGTAGCAGTAAGACGAAGAGGAGTTTGTTTAACAACTTCCTGAGAATGAAATAAATAAAATTAACGTCATTCTGGCTGATGTTACACAATTTACACATTCCTATGGTATCTATTTAGACACAAACGCAATGTCGTAGGTTTAATTGGTATGCTAAAGGCAAAGATCCTATTGTAGCCACTGAAAAATCCTACTTTACAAGTTTATGTGTATTTCAAGCTTCAAAGCACGTAAGGCAATTGTGAAGTTTTAGGAAAGAAAAGATAATTCAAAACCAAAGAAGGGGAACAGCTCCAGTAGACATCACAACCAGATGTGGGCCTAAAGAGTCTCAGTTCTACACATGATATTTTTAAAAGTGTGGATCTAGATGCTCAGATATCTTTCAATGCTGGAAAATCCATAAACTACAGACTGTACTAGAAAAAATCTCCTCATTGTTTCAAAAAATTCACACTGAACATAGGACCATAACAATGAACTGACAGATACATTTAAGAGATATTGGGTCTGGAAAGCCTATAGCCTAGCATGCGGATGAAATTAAGATTCATACAGTGCATATGTGAACAACTCTGAGGAAAAAAGTAAAAACAGAAAAGAAAAAAAAAACCCAAGCAAGTGAAATAAAAAGAGGTAAGATGGAAAGTGCTCTGCGGGGATTCCTTTAGAGTTCTCAGTTCTTAAGGTGCTCACCAAAAATTAAAAATTAAAAAAAAACACATATAAATACACAGCTGTAAAATTAGAACACTTACAAAAACTGCTAGCCACTATGAGTATGCTTCCATTCACATGTATGAGAAAAGATCCAGTCCATGAAGTAGGGATAATAGAACAATCTGGGGGGCAATAAAAAGAGCTCGAACGGTGTTTAAAGATAAAAACAAAGAATGTAGAAATATGTGGTCAGAAAAGATCACTGATGGTTGCCTATATAAAAGTTGTCCAGACATTGGGGACACTAATACTAAAGATCAAGTTGTGCCCTTGAGAAAGTCTTAGAAAGTCCCCTGTAGCAGATAAATATCCTGCTACATAGTCCTTGGTAGAGGAAGATATTCAGATGTGTGGAAAATAGAATGTCTTTTCTGTTTTCACCCTTGCTTGCAGTTTTTTCATATCTGCTAAGTCAATCTTAGGATTTTTAAAAGCTCTTCGAATAATTATATGGATTTGAAAAGCAAAATAGTGTCTCTTATCCACGTCATTGAAGCATGTCATTCACACAACTGAAAACTATGTGGTGCTCTAAAAATTGTCTTATTTTCTTTTTTGAAATTAACTTTTATTAGATATTTTATTTACATTTCAGATGTTATCCCCTTTCCACATTTCCTCCCTACCCAGAAACCCCCATACCATACCCCCTTCTCCTGCTTCTATGAGGATGTGCCCCTACCACTGTTTCATTAATATCAATGAAGATATAGACCAGTACTCATATGTATTATTCATTAGTTTTTCATTGCAGAAAGAGATTCTGTAAATAACAATTCGCCAAAGAAATGAAAGTGCTCTGTGAGAATCTACTGACTATACAAGACTCACAAAAAATATTACATGTATTCTTGTCATTATGTGTCAATTGTGTTTTCCATCTTTTATTATCAGTAAAGTATATAATAAATATATGTGCTACATGAGTATTTGTTTCTAACACACTGATTGTTAAATATATATAAGCAAACTGCTGATGTGTATCTTTGTTATTCTGAACAATTTGTAATAATAAGGTATTGACACCATCATTTTCCCACTGCTATACTTTTCTTTCTACCTACTTACAAACACCTACCCCTTCATACCTCACAGACACAGAAACCCTGCCTACTGACCACTACAGTCATCACAAACTTCATGGTATTTTAATTTCCTTATGTCACAATCACATTTGAAATCCCCAAGCTTCCATCATTATCTTGAGTACATCTGTTTCAAGATAAAAGTCCAGTAAAGTAATAGTTGCAAAAATTGTAAAGCTAGTTATGATTTCAAGATTTCCAAAATCTCAAGGCAACCTTTCAAATGTTGATTTTTTTTCTTTTAGAGAGTTCTTTGAGAAACAAAATTGAAGCAATGCTAATGCAAAAGAGAATAGAGCTACTCCATGTACCCCACTTTCAAAAAACAAAACTACACAACAACAACAAAAACAAAAACAATAAACCCACTTAACTTATTACTTAATACTGACAAAGTTCATTGTATATGATAGACTTCTGAATGATCAGATGCAAATGTGAATTGGCTATTTCTACTAAGTAGACACAGAGTTAAAGAATGACTTTCAAACTCTCTGGAGATAAAACAATACAGTAGCTAACAGATGCTACTCCTAGCTATGATTTGGCATATAGGGTGGATATCACAGATACCTTGAGAAATTCCTTTTAAAATTAATTTCCCATCAATCCCGTGAGCCTTCTCAGGCTTCTTGGAAGAGGAGTATCTCCTCTTTAGCACATACTAAACATAGCTATTTGATAAAAGATCCCTAGGGAACTCTACTTCGAATGTGGCAGATGATGACTGAACAGTTTAACTGTTTGAGGCCATCAACATAGGATTAAGAATATTTACCAAGCACTGTACAAAATAAACTTCTAAAATATCTAGCTCTTGTGTTTATTTAACCAGGATCTTTCTGATGGGAAGAGAAGAATTACAAGATAAATTGCTAGTACTTTGGATGCAGTGTCAAGGGAAAGGGCAGACACTGTAATTTTTGCTGAACCACTTCAAGGAGCCCCCTATTTGCACACTGTGATAATTTTTTTCATTAAAATCTTGACAGTAATGGGTACCTACACATGTTTTTAAAGACATTTTAAAATATTTTTTCAACCTAACCCAAAAGAAAAGTAACCAATATTTATATTTATAATTTTGTATGCTGGAAGTTTCTGGGATTAGAATCTCTTAGAATAAGGTTTATCGCAATCTGTTTATTGTTCTGTGATCTGTTTACTGTTCCTTAGATACCATCAATGTCATGAAGAAAGACAGTAAGTTATAGGAAAATGAAAGTCTGTTGAGGTTTAGAAAACTTAGAATCTTTTTAGGTGAATCATATATTTTCTAAATACTAGAAAAATTTACAAGAAAAATGTTGAAAATATATTGTCCTACAGATGCTCATAAATAGAAAAATACAAGATTGACATGATCAAAATGAAAGTATCTCTGTCTCAAGAGCATTTCGGACTCCTCCTGAAATTTAATTTCTTCATGGATGATCAAGTCTCAGAAAGCAAAAAAACACTGAGCTCAATTCTGATGATGTATCTGAGTTCATGAAGTACTTTCATATGCATTTGTCTTTTTTGAGGCCTTCAAAATTATTACTATCTTCTGATCTCATTGCATGCAAATGAAATTATTTAACATAAAGTTAGGTTATCAGCTCACAGGCAAAGGTCATGACTGATCTAAGCATAAGAGTTAAATTTCTTGAATTTTAATCCAATGTACTTTGTATAATGCATACTTTTACATAACTTCATATGAACATGTGTCAATCATATTGTGCAGATTATTGACCTTAACTGAATGGATAACTACAGAAGACTCCAAAGGTCCAGGACCTGAAATTTGAGATGGGATATGTTAATATTTCAATAAAATCAATACTTGTCAATATATCTATTTTGGGGCCTAAGCCCAACCTATCTCCAGGCGTTCATGTCTTTTACTCCACTATGTCTTCATATGGACTCCAGCACTTACTTAGTTGCTCATTTCTGAAAATGATCCTCAAAGAAAGCCATTTTCTAGCTATGGTAATAAAAGATAGTTGGATCCAGAATGTAGTAGTTAATATAACATGAAAGTTATGGAAACATTTTAGGGAGAATGTTAACTTTATATGGAAGAGATTGAGGACGGAATCTTCCACAATGAAATTATTCTGAAGTGGTTATGTCTAATGCTCTAAACAATGGCAAAATATATTCTATAGAGAAAATTTTATTTTAAGATATAATTATGAACTGAGGGATTCATGTGTCAAATGTCAGTATTGTGTTGCCTACATCATTCTTCCCATATCTGTTTACTTTGCAAGAAAAAAAACACATAAAATTAATTATAGGAATGTTATAAATACCTGTTTATAGGATGAGAAATTTAAAACTAAAATGTACTTAACAAGGTACTAAAACCTTTCCTAGAATTATTTAAGCACTGTAAGCAATATAAAAAATACAGAATATATGGCAAGACTGAGTTTTGCTTGTAGATATATCCTATACTTATATTTGGATTTGGTTGTTTTATTTAATTTAATTTTTTTTACTTACTCATTTTACATCCAGTTCACTGCCTCCTTCCCAGTCAGCCTCTCCCACAATACTTCCTTCAGCCGCCTCTCCCTTTCTGCTCTTAGTGGATAGGCCCTCCCTCTGGGTATCTCCTCTCCCTCGAACCTGGTACTTAAGTCTCTGCAGAGTTAGGCTCTTCCTCTCCCACTGAGGCTAGACAAGGCAGCTCAGTTAGTAGAACATATGGATAGACCCACTCCAGTTGTTTGGGACACACATGAAGGCTAAGCAGCACATCTGCTACGTATGAATGAGGAGGCATAGGTCAAAGTCCCTGTATGTTTTTGTGGTTGGTGGTTCAGACTCTGAGAGCCCTAAGAGTCTAGGTTAGTTGACTCTGTTGGTCTTCCTGTGGAGTTCCTATTATCTTTGGGGCACACAATCTTTCTTTGTATTCTTCCATAAGAGCCCCCAAGCTCTATCCACTGTACGTCTGGGTGTCTGGGTTTATCTGAGTCAGCTGCTGGGTGGAGTCTCTCAGAGAACATGGTACAGTTTGTAAGTATAACAGAGTATCATTAATAAGGTTAGGGATTGGTACTTGCCCATGGGATGGGTCTCAAGTTAGTTATTGGTTGGCCATTCCCTCAGTCTCTGCTCCATCCTCTGTGCCTGAATTTCTTATAAAACAGAATGGATTTTAGGTTAAAAGTTTTAAGGGTGGGTTGGTGTTTCTGTTGCTCCACTGGAGTTTCTGTATGGGTACAGGAGTTGCACTATTCAAGTTCTGTTCCCCAGTGTAGTGAGTCACAGCTAAGGACACCCCAATTAATTCTTGGTCACCTTCCTTATATTTGTAATTCAAATTTTGAATTTTAATTTATAAGTTAAGATTCTCCAGAGTTGCATAATCAATGTGATGATAGATAATTTATTAAGAGGATTAATGCATTTGATTACAGAAATTGAGACAGACCACAGCAAGCTTTTGCAAGATAAAACAAACAAGCAAACAAACAAAAACCAAGACAGTAGCAAGTCTTAAAAATTAGAATTAGGGAAGCTTGCAGTATAGCTATTAGTGCAGAAGCTGAAGATGCAAGAGCTCATGAGTATGTAGGTGGCTATTCCAAGAGCAAGTGATCTTCAGTCCCAGTATTTATAACCAGGGAAAAAAGAGTGTCTAGAGTCTAGGAGAGAGAGCATGAATTTTCCAGTAGTGACTGTTTTCCATTAATGAGTGTTGTGTCAGGTCAAGTAATGGACAAATCCATTTAGCTAAGGAAAAATTTATTTAGGCTTATGCTTTTATAAAGTTTAGTTCCTGGTAGCTTGATATAATTCACTTGGGAAGAAGCAGTGGTGACAGAAGTCCTCCAATGAAAATGGCCTTCTTTTGTTTATTGTTGGGTAGAAAATAAATAGAAGGGATTTCACAAAAGGGAAAGGGTGTCCTAGAGCTCAAAGGCCTAGCACCAAGAACCTTATTCCCATAGGCTTTACCACTCACCTTTCACCAAACTCCACAATTATAATCATAATACTAATCCAGACAGGGTTCAAGTGATCCTTTCAGAGCTCTTATAATCTAGTTTTCACTCACTGGGAACATAGGCAGAGGTTTGCTTAACTAATCCCTGAGATATTTCTTAGTCTGATTATGTTGATAACCAAGATTAACCATCACTGGGCTAGGGAGATGGCTCAGTGAATAAATTGCTTAACTATACAAGCAAGAGGGCCTGTGTTCACATCCCTTCCATCGATAGAAAAACCTGGGCAGGCATCATGTCCCAATTTTAATCCTGGTGTTGACAGTTAGTGACAAGCAGGGTCCAGGGACTCACTTGCCATCTGAAAGGAAACACTTCAGAGGAGACTCTGTCTCAAAAATTTAGAAAGGAATAGAAGAAGCCACCTGACATTGACCTTTGACCTTCATGTTTGAGCACACACAAACACTCACACATATACATATCCAGACATAAGTGTATACCTTTCCATAAACCAGAGGTGGGGAAAGGCAAGAAAAAGCAAAGATTTATAGTCACACTCTTGCTTTTTAATTCTACCTGTGCACTCACCGGGGTGTACAATTCCAACTCAGTCCTTCACTTTGGAAAATGTCTCATGAATGTTACCAGAAATAATGATTATCAACTACTGAGGTATTCCTTAGTCCTTTCAAGTCAACACCAAAATTTAACAATCATTCTGTGTCATTTTTCTTAAAATAGATTATAATAGGAAGAAACAACCTAAAGTATATGCAATCTTAATAGTGAGTAGTCGATTGTTGATGTGCTTTCACAGTTATCAAGAATTAACTTATGTTCTTAAATAATTTTAATTTTAAATGCAAGCCCATGCAAGGAATACTCTCAAAAAGGAAAAAATAATTAGGTGTCATTTTCATTATTTCATTTCAGTTCTTGAGAGAGGTACAGTATCATTAAAATGCTATAAAGTAATAATTTATTTACTTTTTCAGTTTTTATATTAGCTTGAATTCTATATAATTTCCCCAAAGCCCTCAAAATAACTTTTTTCTCACATGCAAGAATTGTTGGAAAATAGGCCACCTCTGAGTTTTCCTATGTATGCTAACTGACCATCCTTGTCTCTCAATAACAAAGGAAAGACACTTTCTCATTTATAATTTTTTTCTCTTTCTCAGGTAAACCTCTGAACATCCCTTGCAAAGCTTTCTTTGGATTCAGTGGGGAGTCAGGACCCATGATCTACTGGATGAAAGGCGAGAAGTTTATTGAAGAACTGGCAGGTCACATTAGAGAAGGTGAAATAAGGTACAGGAGTCCATCTGTTGATTTTTCTTTGCTGTCTTTGTAATTGTTCAGAAAATCATGCTCATCACAACTGCCAACCATTCTATTCTCTAAGATCTGATATGTTGAAATGACCAAGAGTGATACCTTCTTTTAAAATGTACATTTTCAAAAAAATGCTTATTTGCAAGTGTCTAATAGTCTTTTCTGAGCTTCTTGGAGGATGCCATCAAAATATAATGATCCGCTCAAAGCTGTTGAAGCCGATTTCCGCATGTTTCCACTATGCACCAGTAATTAGCAGGGCTTTAAACTTCGCAGGTGACATCTCAGTTTTCTGGGCTAATCTCTATTCACTACTTGGGGATCAAACAACCTTTGTATGTCATAACTGTAAAGCTGTAGTGGTGGTAGAAATCTGATACTTTGCCAAAATGACTGTTGACTCTTGTTAATGTTTATTTATCTTCTGAGAGAGACTGAACTTTCCGTGTAGCACCTCCTTCAATGTTTCTCACTTTCCTCTTATTGTAATACCATCTTCGTGTGTGGCTATCAGTTCAATTCATTTGCTTTATGTTTTTATACTCATCATATCTTTTATTATGTTTTTGAGATTATAATATAATTACATCATTTCCCCTTCTCTTTCCTACATCCAAATGTTCCTGAAACCTCTTCTTGCTGTCTTTCAAATCTGTGGCCTCTATTTTTCAATAATTGTTCATAGATAGATAGATAGATAGATAGATAGATAGATAGATAGAGGCAGAGAGAGAGAGAGAGAGAGAGAGAGAGAGAGAGAGAGAGAGAGAGAGAGAGAGAGAGA
>NW_021604645.1:212165-254009 GCF_004785775.1 Grammomys surdaster | reverse complement strand
AGAGAGAGAGAGAGAGAGAGAGAGAGAGAGAGAGAGAGAGAGAGAGAAATATTACTAAATACATAAATATAACTTGCTCATTCAGTATAATGTTACTTGTATGTATGTTGTCAGGGCTAACCATTTTGTATTGGATAACTAACTGCTGTGTTCTTCCCTGGGGAAGACTATTTCTCCCATTCTCAGCATCCTTTGTCACCTGTAGTCCTTTGTGTAGGACTGGGTCCTCCTAGGATTTCCCCCATACACTTTATCATTTCTATTGTTGTCCTTAGTCATCTCCTGTTTGGGCAATAATATTGGTATAGCTTTATGGGAGTAGCTTCTGACATTCCTAGAAGATATAATCTCACAGCAATCTCTCTTTTCCCTTGTCTCTTAATAATCTTTCTACCTAATCTTCTACAGTGTTCCCCAAACCTTAGTTGTGTAAGTCATTTTGCAGATTTATCTGTTGGGACTGGGCTGCAAAATGCTACATTTTGATTAATTGTTGTATTCTGTAATGATCTTTGTCTGTTGCAAAAAGAAGTTTCTTTGATGCAAAGCAAGGACTGTGCTTATCTTTGGGTATAAAGACAAATGTTCATAATACAGTTAGGAGTTGGGCTGGTGTCTTAGGTAGGGTTTCATTGCTGTACAGAGACATCATAACCAAAGCAACTCTTATAAATGACAGCGTTTAATTGGGGCTGGCTTACAGTTTCAGGCATCCAGGCCATTATCATCAAGGCAGGAAGAAAGGCAATGGGCAGGCAGGCATGGTGCTGGAGGTGCTGAGAGTTCTACATCTTTATCTGAAGGCAACCAGGAAGAGAGACTGTCTTCTACAGGCAGCCAGGAGGGTCTCTCTTTTGTACAGCGTGGAGATTGAACATAGAAGCCCTGAAAGGCCTGCCTACACAATGGCACACTTCCTCTAACAAAGCCACACTTATTCCAATAAGGCTACACCTCCTAGTAATGCCAAAAACTATGGACCAAGCATATCAAACCACTACAGCTGGAGTAATCACCTCATTTGTACCATAAAAAGGCAGGCATTCTTTCACTCTGGTATATAGTGGATATTGATAGGTGTAGGCACACTTTTCTTCACTCTTACTAAGAATCATGTAGTAGGAATCAGTATAATTTTTCAGAGAACTTGTGTTAATATGTACTCTCATGTATTTGTTTTCTGAGACAGAGTCATGTTATGTGGCACAAACTGGTCTTAAAATTCCTAGACTCAAGGGATCCTCCCACTTCAGTCCCACCAAATCGATAAAACTGTAGGCATATGTGCACTATGCTTGGCTCAAGTTTTCTTAAGTATATATTATATCACTGTGCATGAAAAATCATACTATATAATGTTTACCATACTTGATATTTTTACGGTTTATATATGCTCAACCCAGGAAGTACCACTACAAGAAGGTGTCGCCCTGTTGGAGTAGATTTGTCACTGTGGATGTGGTCTTTAAGACACACTTCTTAACTGCCTGGAAGTCAGTATTCTGCTAGCAGCCTTCAGATGAAGATGTAGAGCTCTCAGCTCCTCCTGCACCATGCCTGCTTGGATGCTGCCATGTTCCCACCTTGATGACAATGGACTGAACCTTTGAACCTGTAAGCCAGCCTTAAATGTTGTCCTTAAAAGAGTTGTCTTGGTCATGATGTCTCTTCACAGCAATAAAACCCTAAGACAGGAGTTGGTACCAGGGACTGGGGTATTGCTGTGATAGGTATGACCATGTTTCTGTTTAGAAAAATGTGGATTTTGAGATTTTGGATTTGGAAAGCCATGGAATGTTTTAAGTAGGACTTAATGAGCCATACTAGTAGGAATATGGAAGACTTTGTTACTGTGAGTAATTTCAACTGTGCAGACCTGGCCCAAGAGGTTCCAGTGAAGAATGTCAATATGTGGCCTAGGAGACTGTTTCTGTAATATTTTGGTAAAGACTGTGACTGCTTTATGCCCTTGTTTGAAGAGTCTGCCTGAGGATAATGTTTGAGCTTTAAAGGGGCACCAGGAAGTGAAATGGAACTGAATCCTATGTTTGAGGAGATAACAGATCAAAGGATTTTGGAACAAGATCCTACCCAGCTAAATTTAGATCCAGGCATGGTGGTAATCCCAGAAGACAAACAGATCTCTGAGTTCAAGACCAACCTGTGACAAAGCAGGTTCTAGGTGAAGAAATGCTTAAATCCAGGCATTATGGTATGTGCCTTTAATCCAAGCATCACAGGAGACAAAGCCATGCAGATCTCTGAGTTCAAGGTCAATCTGTAGAGCAAGTTCCAGGAAAGCCAAGCTTAGGCAGAAAGGAAGTCAGAAAACAGAAATGTGGTAATTGAATAGGGGTGGCCATGTTCTAGCCCCAGCAAACAGCAGAACATGATAGCTTCAGCCATGTGGCTCTGGCTTTAGACTGGAAAATAGAAGGGACTATTGGACAATTGATGCTGATTAGCTGGAGCTAAGAAATTAGTGATGATTAAGAAGAGACCAGCATCACTGAGGTGAAATCTTCTGGGAAGTATCTTCTGAACTGAGCATAAAGAAGTTGTGTTTCAAAGACAGCCAAGCTTGTACCTCCTGCTTCAGCTGTACTTGGTAATGTGTAAGAGTCACTCAGGTGACACTTACTTTGAAGGCATGAAGGGGTCATGAAGAACAGCTGAGGCTCGGCATTGTGAGAGGCCATGGAAGGCTCTAAGTGAAGGTGCATCCTCAGTTGTAGTTGATGGCCCAGAACTGAAGGGGTCATGCACAGTATTTGAGGCTTGTGACCATGAAGAGAGCCTATGAGAGACTATTGGTGAAGCCTAGTTGCAATGGAGGATACTAGTATATTATAGATGTCAGTATCATGGGCTGATCACTAAGAACAGCAGCAGCAATGGAGTGGATCAACTTGAACTTAGCATGCTACAGAGGACAGAGCTGGAGAAGTGTTGCCAACCCTTTGGAGGAGCCCAGAAGATCATTTGTGGATCCCAGACATTGAAACAAGAAGGTGTAACATTGAAGTTCCCTTGGAAACCCCAACATCTTTGAGACTCCTGAGCTGTGGTCTAGGAAAGCTGCTGACAGGGAGTAGAACCAGCCTAAGAGAAAGAAGTTTGTTACAGACAACAAAGATGAAAAAGGAGTTGGAAACCTGAAGATTGTTTTAACATCAGCTATGGAGTTACAGAGTTTGGAGTTTGCCCAGCTGGTTTCCTGTCTTGCCTTGGGGACTATAATTAAGTGATTGGATGAACCTCAGAAGAGATTTTGGACTTTTAACATTGTTGAGACTGCTATAGACTATGGAGACTTTTGAAGGCGGACTAAATGTATTTTGCATTATACTATATTTATGTGTGGGCCCCATAGACTCATGTTTGAGTAAGCCTATGGGGGGATTCGAATGTTATGATTTGTATATGCTCAGCCCAGAGACTGGCACTATTAGAAGGTGTCGCTCTGTTGGAGTAGGTGTGTCACAGTGGATATAAGCTTTAAGACACTCTTCCTAGCTGCCTAGAAGTCAGTATTCTGCTAGCAGCTTTCAGATGTAGATGTAGAACTCTCACTTTCTCCTGCACTATGCCTGCCTGTTTGCGGCCATGTTCCCACCTTGATGATACTGGACTGAAACTCTGAGCCTGTAAGTCAGCCCCAACTAAATACTGTCTTTATAAGAGTTGTCTTGGTCATGATGCCTCTTCACACAGTAAAACTCTAAGACCGATATGATCTATAATTATCCCTGTGACACTCAGTGTTCATGTCTGTACTCAATTATTCTAACCTATAAATTCCTAACTTTGAGGACCCATAATCTCCAGAATCATCTTTGAATATAGTATATTTCTAGGAAAATAGTTTAGGAAAATGTATTTGACATTGTTAGGTGTTATAGAGATCTAAACCATGTGACCCTACTTCATATTCCTTAGGATAATTTAAGTAAAAAATATGAGCTATAATTTATGTTGGTGAAGATGTAGAAAAATTGAGAACCTCACATAATGATACAAATGTAAATAGTACAATAACTTTGAATAACAATCTGTTAAATCCTTAAATGATTAAGCATAGTGTGCTAGGTTTTGGTGTATACTGAACACAAATCAACGCATATGTCTTCATGAGAATATGCATATGAATGTTGGTATCACCATTCTAAGGAGTGAAAAGTGGAAACAATCTAAATGTCTATCAAGTATGGAATGAAAAGATAAAATGTGGTATATCTACACTGTGGAACATTATTTTTTGTAAGAAGGTTGGAAGTACTGGCATGTACTAATAATATCAACAGTCTTGGAAACATCTGTAAAAATAAGCCAGTGGCCAAAAGAGCATATATTGTGTGATTTCATTTATAAGAAATTTCTAGATAAGGCAAGTCTACAGAGTTGTAAAGTTGATTCCTGACTGTCTAATGCTGGTGTGGGTAAATCCTATAAGTGGTGCTTATAGTCATATTGCATAGGTGCTACATTTTTGCAAGTGTTGCCAAATCCAACTTAACATACTTCCAAGTGTACAGTTCAGTGTGTTTTTTGTAACTTCATAATAATGTAAAACCACTACTATTACCTACTGCAAGAACAGTTTCAATACTCTAAAATAGAATCCTGGACTTCATAGTCTAGGGCTACTTTTTGACAAAGTATTTTAGATGACCCTGAAGAGATGGTTCACTGGTTAGGAGCACTGGCTGATCTTTCAGGGTCAATTACAAGCACACCCATGGTAGCTCCCAAATATCTGTAACTCCAATTCCAGGTGATCCAGCACAGCACCTTCACATAGATACACATGCCAGCAAAACATCAATACATATTCGTTAAATAAATAAATATTTTAGAATCAAATCATGATTGCCCATGTTTAACATTATAAGACAATGAAATATAAATCTCCAATGGGCAAATCATCTAGTCTGTGAATTTTATCTTAATAAAGCTATTTGAAGAGTAGTCCGAGGTGTGGTATTCCACAGCTAAGGCTAGCATTGAATTCCTGATCCTCCCTAGTGCTGATATTTTCAGTCATGAACTACCACGACATGCTTTTTGAAAAGCTATTTTCATTATGTAGTCTTCTAGATCATGTTTTTATCTGCTCTCTGAGAATTACCTACAGTGTTTTTCCATCCTACTCGTTCTATCCCCCAACTCCTCTCAGAGCTGCCCCCTTTTCCTACCCACCAAATTCTGCCTCTTTTACAATGGGTTTCATTTTAATTGTATTGGTAACCTGGCATAGCATGGCTCTACAGAAAACAGTGATTCATACATCTAAAGTCCTTGAACTTGAAGTTTTCTGTTAGTGCAATTATTTTAGTAAACTTTAATGATTTATTTGCAGCATATATAGTTGAACTTATTTAAATTCATTTTATAATAGTCAATCTTAACATTATTATCACTATATCTACTTTAAAGTGTACCATTCTTCACTTTTTTCTGAGAAAGAAATTCTCCCTCAAAAGGACACATGTTAAATATATTTGTACCTACTTAGCTCCTAATTGCATTTCTACTACCCAAAAGCTCTGGGCTTGGTTTCTTCAGTAAGAACAGTAATTATATGAAACTGAAGTAATTACCTCCCCTTTCTAGGATATGACTGAGTGAATTTTTAAAAGTAAACAGTTTTATTGGGCTATAATTGACAGGCAATAAACAACACACAGTTTAAGTTTTACAATCCATACAAGCTGATTGATGTATGCATACGCTTGCAAAACATTTGCCATAAAGAAGTTATCACCCCTTGTTTCCTGGTGCCCCTTTGAAATCCTTTCCACAACACTAATCTTCTTGTCACTATAAATCAGTTCACATTTTGTAGTTTTATATAAACAGAATAATATAGCAGATATGCTGTGTGTTTGGATTATTTCATTTGACAAGTCAATTAGGGATGGACTATGTCCATAAATAGCTCATTCTCTTAATATCAATGAGCACTGCTATGTAGAGATATCTTATAAATTTTAGCTGTGTAGTTATCCATTGTTTGCATTTGATTTGTGTCTCATTTGGAACTAGTAAAGATGATATGAACATTAATATACAGATGTCCATATACAGCTATACTTCCTTTTTGCTTAGCTAAATATCTAGATATGGAGTAGGAAAATCATATATAAAGTGTACATTTACATTTTCACTTAATTTTCAAATATTTTAAACTATATTTCAGTACAATTTATGGAAAATTTATTTTTAATTGTTCATCTTCATAGATAACACTCATTTAATATTTTTCAATCTGGTATCTTGTTAATGAGACAACACATTCATTGAATCAAAGAGCAAAGGCCTGAAGGCTAAAAATGTCTTCCTGATTTGCAGAGTAATTTAGCTTTGATGCAAATGTTAGGCTCTAGGCTTATTGTTACAGACCACACCAGTTCTACATACCTAGCTGGGAATATTTTTTTAAGGACACAGTGATATACACAGAGATAATAAAAGCAGATAAATTGTGTTTCAAAGCATATTTAGACATAAATGAATAAGAAAATGTACAAAAGTACAAAAGTGTATATGGTATATTAGTATTAATTGTATTATTAATATACACATGTATTTGAATATTTTAAAATACATATTACTTTGAATTTAATACCACTTTTACTTTGGGTTTTCTAGTTTTGACTCACAACGAAAAGCATAATGCAACAGACAAATGAAAGTTCTGGAAAAGAATAGATGAACTCACAGTTGCTAATAGTACAGAGAGCTGGGAATAGTTCAACAAATGACAAACATTTTCCAATATTCGAACCAAAATCTGTCATGGTTTCTGGCAGTTTTTGTCTGCATCCTACTGTGGTCTCACTATCTTTTAAAATACTTGTCCAAGAAAGTTCAATGGTGCTGCGAAAATTGATTTGTTGTTGTTGTTGTTGCTGTCCTAGTCAAAACCAGGTCATAGCTGAGCAGTGGTAGCATATGCCTGCCTTTAATCACAGCACTCAGGAGGTAGAGTCAGGCAGATCTCTTTGAGATCCAGGCTAGCATGGTCTAAAAGAGAGTTCCAGGACAGCCAGGGATGGTACACAGAGAAACCCTGTTTCAAAAAAGCAACAAACAAAAACAACAAAAAAAACTGGTTATAGTTGGACAGGCCCACTAACCTCAGCTGTGCACAGTTACTATAGAAATACTGCAATTGTAAGTAATTTTTCTGCCTTCTGAGATGTAAACATATTACCCAAAATTATTTTCCTACTGACAAGGGAGTCACCCTTTTTTCCTTTTAAAATGGTCTTTCTATGTAGTTCTGGCTATCCTGGATTTCTATGTGAGTGGGCTGTGTTGAACTTGCAGAAGTCTTCCTGCTTCTGTCTCCTTCCTGCCTGAATTAATGGTGGGAACCTCCACACCTTTATTGCCATCTCTTTTTAGGCAGGGAGATATAATTCCAAACTTTCTCCATCACCTTTCCTCCCTCTAAGCCTTCTCATGTGCCTATCCCTGCTCTCCTTCAAATCCATCCACTCTTTTCTCATTAATTCTTATTGAATGTGTATATTTAAGTGCACGTCTTCCAAAATATAACCTGCCTATGATGTTTATGATGTAACTTATCTGCATATTCTCAAGACTGACCATTTGGCACAGGACAACCAATTTGTGTTTCCCTGGGGTAGCCCACCTCTCCCGCTCCTAGCTTTACTCATTTTGTGAAGGCCTGAGGCTTTGTGGGCTTTTCCCCATCCAATTTGGCCTGTCCATTGCTGGACTCTTTTTAATACTGAAATATTTATTAGGAAAATACAGTATTAGCATTCTTATTTCCTCAAATGTCTATCACGTCTACATGCTGAAAAACTTTGGACTCTTCTAGAAAATTAAATTTATTTGTTTGGCAAACAAGCTTAATATTTCTCAAAACTTTTGGACAGAAAATTTGTAAATGTATTACAGATAATTCCTATTTATCTTAGTCAAATTTCTCCCATTTTTATTAATGACTTCTGTTTCTATATTTATTAGAACATGAATTAAAATCAATGCATACTCATTGACTAATATCCACTTTTCAATTCAGATTCCCTTAGCTTTTGCTGACCTTTCTTTCTCTAGGATTAACTTTTAGGGCAGATGCCTAGTTACATTAACATGTAGTTACACCATTTTAAAATGAAAAGCTGCTGTTCTCTAGAGCTGCTAGAAGACAAAACATGCAAACATGAAGTGAAGACAGAGCCAGAGCCACTATATTAGTTGCTAAATAAGTCAGCCATTAGGGTCTTGCAAAATGCTATTGTTTATTTCATTTTGTTGTATTTTCTTCCTTTACTTTCTCACAACTCCCCACTAACAGTTTTTCTAAGGGAGGGATAAATAACTTACTTGCACTGGTGGAAAGTTGCAGAGTGTTTGTTTTGAAAATTTTACAAAACCCACTAGCTAAATAGAGACACCTTTAGAGAAATAAAAACGAAGAGGCAGGGATTCCTGGCCAAGATAAACACATAGTCAGCCATTTTGTAATATTAATTGTGTGATCTGTGATTTATTTGGGAGCTTATGTGTGTGTTCCAGCATTCCTTCAGGCTATGAACATTTATGTTAACATAGAAATTAATTACGAGACCCTGTCTTCTAGCCTCCAAAGTCAATGTCCTTGAAAGAAACATACAAATTTTGTTTTGTTTTGTTTTGTTTTAACAGAGCATAGCAATTTGGGACAAATAACACAGTTTAATAAAAAAGTGAAGCGATAATGATATAATTACTAGAACCCAGAGATGAACTGAGTTCTCCTATGACCCACAGATTTTCTCCAATGGGCATACCTTTAAATACAAAATACTAAGATTTTAATTAGAGGATTTCTCCTATAGGCATTTCTATAAATAAAACTGACTTCTGGGTACATGTTTTCCTTCAGGATTGTCTTTCTTTCTTCAGATTATCATAATAAACTATTTTAGAGTGTGTAATTTATAAGCAACAAAAATATTTGTCATCATCATGAAGGTTAGGAAAGGTGAGATCAAGGTACAATCTGATTTGGTGTTGGTGAGGTCCTGTTCTTCACAAATGGCATCCTCAGTGTGTCTTCACATAACAGAAGGGACAAAGTAGCTTTCTTGCATCTCTTTGATAAAAGTGCTAATTCTATTCATGAGAGCAAGGCCTTCATGACTAAAGCAAATTCCAAGTGCCCAATTGTTAACACTAATCTATTTGGTATTCGTAATATGTGAGCTTTGAAAGAGAGAGACAAACATATAGATTATAGAAAGGGCATTCTAATAGGCTCATGTTTTAATCGAATTGTAGTTCTTGGGCTGTACATGCATATCAATAGTGCATTGTCTGGAAGTATAATGATGATTACTAGAGATTGGGAAGGAGAAAAGGAAAGGTTATTCTATTTGGTCAGTGTGTGTTATTTATGTGTATAGAGTTGATGTATAAAACTCCATTAATATTTCAATTAGTACTTATTTAATTTTTTAAAGTTCATTGTAAAGTAAATAAAACAGAAAATGTAAGTAGGTAGTCTTCTGGCAATTGACAAATGAAGAACCAGCCCTTCTGCCTAGACTCTCATTTCCTGGGCCTGGAGGCAGCTTTGGCCTATGAGTATGTATTGCAACTTGTAACATCTTTCCCAAAGGAGTGGAAGGCTTAAGATTCAGTATGGCAAAGATACTTGGGGAATGAGACTAAAGGGAAGAAAGGGAAGATGAAAGTAATGTAGTTCTATTTCAATTAATAACATTTTAAAAGCAAATAAAATATAATACTCTACCTAGAGAAAATACTCTATTTACTGGCACAGGATGATCAATGATATAACGTTCCTTGATCTTCAGGAAGTACAACCTCTGAATACTGCAATTTTTCAGTGGCTTGTGCAGTACTTGAATGCAAATCTTGGCCAAGGTTTCAGGATTCTTTTTGTTTGCTTTCTGGGTCACTTTAATTTCTGAGGTTCCCTAACACCTCCTGATTTGCACACATTCCCTATAATTTCACTTTAAGAAAGGAGAGGTATAGCCCTTCTATTTCTCTGGGATTGCTAAAAAAAAATGATCCACAAGAAAATCTGAATCCATAATGAAGCATCTAATCCCACTTGCCAGCCTGTCCCAGACAATTACACCAAAACTCTTCTACTGGCTATGTAAGATGTAATTTGTAGAAGTGGTGAGATTTTCATGTGTGCCTGTAGGTTTCATTAGATTTTCTATGATATGGAATGTTTCCAAGAAATCTCCTACAAAATTCACCGTTTCTTTTCAGATAATTCAAATAATCATTAGAAGAAGAATCAATTGGGGCTCTTTCTGTGAGGGGCTTTATAATTTCTATGAGCCAGTTAAAAGGGGACAAAAATTGTTTTACAAAGTAGAAATAAAAAGTTCACAGGAAGGACTAGCCTTTGATGGTGAACATCTTAGAAAAGTCTCCTTCAGTTGTGCATGTGTACATGAATTTCTTTAAGTTAATATTCAAGACTCATGAAAATTAAAAAATATATATTAAATTTGTTACTGAGGTATATTTTCCACATTAGTAATGAAAATGCCAGATAGCCCAGATAGCATTGGCTCAATCTTATTAAACAAAAAAGGAAGAGACTCTAAGAGTCCCTACAGGGATGCAAGTTGTATCTAATTGGTTAAAGAGCCTGGATGAATTTCACAATTGCCTTGCTCCAACAGAGAATGATTTTCTATTATAAATCTCACTCAACAAATTGTTCTATCAATTACAAATGTTTTCTCCTTGGGCAGTACTATTAAACAGTTTACCAAATCTCTTATAATTGTTGGCCTCCAAACACATATTCAACCTATCTTCAGGATTATCTAAAACACTTCTTAAAATGCAAACAATTTCATTTCCACTCAGTTCCTGAAAGGGTACAAACTGAATATAGACAGTATTGATTCCTTCCCTCTTGCTTTTAGTTCCTTCTGGCCTTCATGTCATGCTTGGAAGTTGACATGTTCTTTATGGATAAATGAATGTGAGACTCTTAACAGAAGAGAAAATAAATATAAATTAAAATATTTTATTCTTAAAGTGACTATTGAGAAGCTACCAAATAACCTATTAGAAATATATACTTCTGGACCAGTGAGAAGATGAGGGTCCATATGATGAAAAGAGAATACTGACTTCCACAAGTTGTCCTCTGACCTCCAAAATGCTCTGGACATGCATTTCCCCATATACAGAAAAGCATATGCAAGTTTTAAAAATAAAACTTTCTGAAAAAACAATAGCAACATGAATTTTATTCAAAAAAACAATTATGTATCACTAAATGAAAGGAATATATTCTGAGAAGTATTCTGTAAGGCAATCACATACTGTGTGGATTTCACAGTATGTACATGTACAGATTATGCAGGGTATGTTGCAATTAGTTGTCACTTTAGAAGGATGGAGTCATATATGTATCCATCATTTACCTAAGTATCTTTATGTCATTGATGCCTATGTAGAGGAACTAATTAGAGTCCCAAAGCAAAATGACAGACTCTGTTCTGGCAACTTCACACACATTTTTTTCAGTGCCTTTAAGCACTCCACATACGCTTGATCTTCCCAGAGTTAGGCTTCAAAAGTAGTCTCTTTACTTCACTCACTCTCTGTCCAGCTACCAGCAGAAGGAACATGAATCAATCAACTTCTTTTGATTTAAATAAATCGAAAATCATAACACCACTATATGTGATAGTACATTTTATAAATCATACAAAAGCTTCAATAGGAAAATAAAGCTTTTATAGGCAGCATGGTTTTAGCCCAGGTCAGCCTTAATTGCCATTAATCTGAAAACTGACATTTCTCTGAAATATAATTTTTTTAGAGGAGGAATGGTATTCACTATTCACATTTCCACATTGAGTTTTAGCCTTGATACATACATAAAATATTTAAAGTCTGTCTAAGACATAATTGGTTAATTTCTCTTCATTTGCTGAGTGTACTTTGCATACTCCAGCCTCAACTCTATTTAATCTTGGATTGTAGGTTTTGCTAGACAAGAATGTATGATATTAATAACAACAATACTGCTGTTTCTCATTCTATAAAATTCAGAATATTGCAAAAACAATTTTGACATTCTAAATCACATTTGGAGTCCCATGATAGTCAGCTGAGCTAAATGGTATTATCCTTACTTGGCAACTAAAGAAACAAAGGTTTAGAGACTAAGGAAAGGGCTTCCCTTCAGCCATTTACAAGTACAGTTTGGCTAGATTGAATTCATAAAATCATCTCTCTCAACAATCCACTGTTGTCCAGAATATTTTGGAGCATTCCACATATGGGCTGCAGAGAGACAAAACTTTCCCGGGACTGAAAGAGTGAAAGTCAGTATGGAGTGAGACTAAGCAGCCCTGCCATTAATCAGGTTGGGAGGACAGACAGATAAAGCCAGCTGCAAAGTTAACAGAAAACACTGGTTCTCCCAGGGTCATGTAGCAGTTGTAAAATGCCATAAGGACCCGTCCTCCCTTGAGTGATTACTGCTTCCCTCCCAATGATACCCAGATCTGCTTTGTTATCAATATTTACTACTAAGGATACCCAATAGTTAAACCACCCTGAACTCCTGACAAAATGCAAGTCCGAGTTAATTCCCCCTTCTCTGATCCCACTCCAGAAATCATGCCAGCAATTACCAATTCTTCCCTATGACCTCCTCAGAATTTTAAAATCTTAATGTTATACTTTTCAAAATTGAAGATCAGTTGACAGCTGCTGGACTGCCTCTCCTCAATATATTGGCTCAATAAATCTGGCCTTGTCAGACTACAGACTTGATGCTGGTCTTGGACTAACAAGGTTTTAATAGAAAAAAAAAACACATCACATCAAAAGAGAGATTTATTCAATTAAAAGGTTTTTTTAAATCATACCTCCTATCTTTCATATTCTCAGACATCTTCTCTGGACAATGATTGCTAATAATTCAGAATAATAACCTAGACACTCTGCACGATACTAAGACATCAAAGGAGAACTCAATTTGGTTGAAGGGGGTATTTACAGTGAATGAAAATTGGATTTAGATATTATAGTACTATTTACCTCAATTAAGAAAACAACACAGTTTTCTATTTAAATCCCAGGTATACAGAAAATTCAGTTAGCCTTAATCCCCAGCCCTGTCCAATTCAATTAACCAATATTTCACTAATATTTCATTGCATCTATGTACTTTATCTAAATGTCATGTTACTGTTTCCTTCCAGAGTGCTTCTTTTAGGTTTTGATCTTTAGGTGAGCAGGGAGCAGACATCTACAGGAATAATACAGTTGCCAGTCTCACCTCACTGCTTACTTATAAATTCAGAGTCCAAAGTTTATGATTCAGCCTATGATTTCAAAATAATAACAACAATAAAAATAAAAGAAACAGACACACCTTTAGTAGAACCTACTTCGCACTCTGAACATTGTCCTTTTGCCAGACTGATGATAAACGATACGCTGACTTGATGTGCTGGGCAGTAGCATCGAGCTGTAGTTCCTATTCAACCACACCATCACAAAGGCATAGCTAAGTATTTGTGCACAGAAGTGTGACATGGCCTGAGTGGGTCGGGCCAAGGACAGTTTTTAGGAAGAAAATCTCTTCTTCCATCTTGTTGATGTGGGGGTCTCACTTGTTTTTGTCATGCTGCTGCATATTCCAGATTAGTGAGCCTGCAAACATCTAAATGATTCTCCTGTCTCTGCTTCCCATCTCACTTGAAAGGGCAGTGACTAGAGATGTGTACCACTGCATCAGGATTTTATATTGGTTAAAGGGATTGAGCTCAAGTCATCGGTTTTTGTGACAAGTGCTTTTACCTTCTAAGCTAGTCTACTGGTTCCGAGACTTTACTCTCTGGGCATGATAGCACTAGTGGGGTAATGAAGTTCATGATATGGGTATGCAATGAAGCAAACAGACTACAGACTCTCAGCAGCAATGCATCATTTCAGTAAATGACTAAAAGTACTACTGCTACTGGAAGAAACATAAAAGTAGTTTAGAATTTCTTCCAATAAAACACAGCCTTCATATAGTTTCCATATTCTATTGTCTCCAAGATTCATGTTAGACACCAAAATTTTATACATATTAGAGTATCTTATATAAAATGACATAGTTATATGTACATATCCTACATATTTCTCATATATTTTGAATTTATTTTAAGACAACTTTATACATATTGATGGTATAGATATAATTATTCAATACAGGTATAAATTATGGAATATATAAATCGATTTAATAAACCTATCCCCTTAAATATTTCTTCATGATGAAAATTTTCAACATCCATTCTTCTACACTTTGAAGTGTATCCTTATTGCTGTCTATAATCACCTTATTCTACAGTAACATACTAGAACTACTTATATCTATTACAACTATGTATGTAGCTTAGGACTGGTTTGGTCAATATGTCCCGAGTTTCCCCTAAATCTGATAATCATTATTTTTCTCTCAACCTCTATGAGCTCAACTACAAAATATACTACACAGGGCATGAAGAGATGGTTCAGTAGTTAAGAGCAGCACTTGCTACTCTTCCAGAGGACTAAAGTTCAGTTCCAAGCACCCACATGGAGGCTAACAACCATGTGTAACTCCAGTTCCAGAGACTCTGACTCCTTGTTCTAGCCTCCACAGATACTGCTTGCACATGGTATAGACGCACAGAGGCAGCCAAAAGATTCATACACATAAAAATTTCTATATATAAGAGAGATCACACAGAAATTATTTCCTTATTCCTAAAATCACACCAATTTATTTATAATACCCAGTACAATGTAAATGCTCTATAAAAGCTTCCTATACTGCAGCATGAATCATAGAATGATCACAAGAAAAATCTTACACGTTTAATGCTGGGATTATTATTTCCAAATACTTTAATTCTTTGGCTTAATAAGGTCAGCTCACAGTTTTTATTTTTTTGTATTTTTCCTTTCCATTTATTTATATAGTTAAATACTTTTGCAGGAATCTAATGAGAGATAGTGAAAATAGTTTGAAACAGTGTTGCTCATCACAATTCTAGGTATATAGAGTTTTAATGTTTAATGTCACTGATTGTAGCAAATAAAACTCATAAAATATTTAACTAGCATTACACCCATACATTCATACTTTAAATTTAAGGACTTAATTTACAGAAGATCAAAATGAAAAGTAAAGTTCCCCTTTACCCCTGTACCACAATCAGCCCCATATTCATACATTTGTTAACTTTGACATATCCTTATCATATAAAGTCTACAGTATACAACAGCAAGTATTCCTGGTACTTTTCATTACACATATTTCAAAAAATGTAAATGGGTGTGTTATCTGCTAGTATAGCACTGTGCAGAATACTTTCATTAGCCTAAGAAGCTTCTCTGCCCCACATATTTATCTCTCTCCCTCCAAATCAGGAGTACAAAGATCTTTGCACTGCAAATAATTGCCTTTTCTAAAACATTGTACAGTTGGAATCCAACATGAGGTAGTTTTTCTTTTCAATCTTTTGCTTTCACCTTATACAGCACATAGTGTTTTCAGACTGGCTTTTAAAATTATTTACATGCATTTTGGGGGTTTCTGTGTCATTCTTTGGTGTTAGACCTATAAAACAATACACATAATATCCTACTTATTCGCTGTATTTTAGCCAGGTTCTCATGGTGACACTGGCACTGTGCTAAGTACTAATAACAAAGATATAAGGCTAAATGATTCCACATATGTGCCTGTCTCAACTTTTTCAGAACTATTTCAATCATTATTTAATAATTTTACTATTTTTTTTAGAGAACTTGTGCATCTCACGTAAGATTAAGACTCTGAATTTATTAGGAAATTATTCATATATTTGCTCATATTTTTAAAAGATTTTAAATTAATTTTTCTATGATTGAATTTAGGTTCAACAGTGCTGGCTGTACCATAAAACTGGGATGTTTTAAGTATTTGGTTTAGGAATCTCTTATGTAGCTCAGGATTCCATTATACTTCTGGGTGCTCCTTTAAGTGAACCATTGAACCACATATTTTGTATTTTTTCCTTCTCAACTTGCTCCTTTTCATTAAAATGCTCTTCATAAGAGTGAACTTTAGTAACCACACAACAGAATTTACACTAGGCTCTTTTGAGATGCTTTTCAAAGCAATTAATTTAAACCTCTTCACCTTAGCCTCAGGAAGACTCTTTGGACAATGGCAAAAAGCACCCATATTATTCACCAAAATCCCACAAAAAATAGTCTCTAAGCCACATACTGAAGTCCTTCTCCACTGAAACCTCTTGGTCCAGGTCAGCACAGTTCAAATCACTCACAGCAACAAAGTTTTCCATATTCCTTCTAGGATAGTCCATTAAGCCCCACTTAAAGCATTCCAATGCTTTCCAAATCCAAAGTCCCAAAATCCACATTCTTCCAAACAAAACCATGATCAGGCCTATCACAACAATACCCCAGTCCCTGATACCAGCTCCTATCTTAGGGTTTTCCTGCTGTGAACAGACACCATGACCAAGACAACTCTTATAAGGACAACATTTAATTGGGGCTGGCTTACAGGTTCAGAGTTTCAGTCCATTATCATCAAGGTGGGAACATGGCAATATCCAGGCAGGCATGGCGCAGGAGATGCTGAGAGTTCTACATCTTCATCTGAAGGCTGGTAACAGAATACTGACTTCCAGGCAGCTAGTATAAGGATATTAAAGCCTATACCTACAGAGACACGCCTACTCCAACAAGGCCACACCTTCTAATATTATCACTCCTTGGGCTGAGCATATACAAACAGTCACACTTTCTAATCACTTTTATTTTTACTACACTTCACATTTTAATTATATTTTTATTTTAACATAATTTAAATTGTTTAAATTGCTCTGTTGTTTTACACACACATAAACTCCAACGCCAGTGTGTGTGTGTGTGTGTGTGTGTGTGTGTGTGTGTATTTGTATATAAATACCATTTCCAGAGTAAGTCCAGTGTTGCCACATGTGTATGTTTCCAGGGAAATCCACTCAGTATTGGACAACCCATAAAGGAGCTCGTCTCTGAAGATTAATTAGTTTAACTAGTTTCCTTTGAGGATAAACTTCAATAAAAGAAGAAGAACAGAGTGTTCTGGGCTAATTATTTAAACTAGCATTTCCCTTTCCACTTGCCAGAAGCTTGAAGGATAGATATCTGAACTTTACCTTGAAAACTAGTACTGCCCCTGAAGGTAAAACTTATAAAGTGTGAAGTCTGCCTATGAGTGACTTTATATATAAAGTTTAACTCTTAGGCTCAAAGTAGCGAGCCTAAATACATAAATACAATCTAAATTATCAATTAGTTTTAGCTGATATACTAACTATAAAGTTTATATTGATGTGATGTTTCCATTCCTGTGTATAATTCATTATTTGTACTTTATGTAGTCTTACTTATATTGTCTCAAGTTCCTAGGCTTCTGACCTGAGTCTGTTACAATCATTAATGTTAGGGGGAAAGAGTTCAATTATCTAAGAGATCAAAAAAAGTTGGTAATTTTTTATTTGTTTCACTATCTCTATATTTCTCTCTCATTTCCTCTCACTCTCTCACAATGTGTGTGTGTGTATGTGTGTGTGTTTGTGTGTGTGTGTGTGTCTGTGTCTGTATCTGTGTCTGTGTCTGTGTGTATTTGTGTCTGGCACAATTACCAACTTCTTTCTAGTAACACTATTTTTGTGTTCATGGAGAAAGTATATGTATGAGTACATTCACAACATGTCTGTGTATAGTTGTGTCAGTATTGGTCAGAGAGTGATGTCAAGTAACCTTCTGGGACTTATTTTTCAAATTTCATACATGAATATAATGTTTCTTGGTCATATTCACCCCATACTCTTCCTCTATTCCCCCATTCCTGTCAGCATATCTACCATCTCTGTACCAACTTCATGTCTTTCTTTTTTATAACCCACTGGATCCAATAATTGCTATCTATATGCTCAGGTACATGGAGTGGTCCGCTTTGTCATGGGCAACCTACCAGTGACCACTGCCACCAAAGAAAAGTGGCTCACATTCTCCCACCCATCATCATTTGCCATTTGCTTCTCAACTAGGAATGGGGCATTAGGATACCCTCCCCATCTCATAGGGAAATTTTTAACTGTTTTGATCTTGTGTAGGTCTTGCACTGATAATCACAGCTGCTCTGATTCCATGTGTGCAACAGCCATGTTATGTCCAAAGAAAGAGAATTTTACATCTCTCCTCCCTGTCCTCCAGCCCTTAACATATTTCTTCCACAAACCCTCTTCTAATTATGTTCTCTGAGACTTTTGGAGCTACCATAGATGTTCTATTTATGGCTGAGCACACACAATGGCTTATTCTCTTCATTGACTAGTACCCTTTGCAATAAGAAGCTTCCTTTACCAGTAGAAAGCAGTAGAAATCTATGGATGTAACATAAGTATTTATAATGGAGTTTGGTCACATGCATTTACATAAAACAACAGTATGTTCTTCCTTAGGGTCTATTATTTT
Organism: Grammomys surdaster; assembly: GCF_004785775.1. NCBI lineage: Eukaryota > Metazoa > Chordata > Mammalia > Rodentia > Muridae > Grammomys > Grammomys surdaster. The sequence goes on along the minus strand of NW_021604645.1, from coordinate 235,460 downwards.
TGTTAATCATGTGTTATGATCACATGGAGAGCAGTCCTCAAATCTAATCAATAAATTGTTTGGTTACTCCTGTAAACATCTATAGCATTATTGCACAGTGGATATATATCGCCTTGAATGTCAGTATTACAGTATGGAGGGTCCAATGCCAGGTAAGACCATTGATGTCTTTTTGCCCACAGAAGCATGCATAGCAAGGTACAGCAGTATGAAAGTTAGTCAATACAGGAACAGATACCTAGCCAGTTCAAAATTATTTCTCTATGTCCTGTAAGCAAAATGCCCACACATTATTTTTATTTGAGACAATGATTTTCATTAAACTTGGAGTTAACTAATTCAGCACAATACCTGTCCAGCAAGTCCCAAGGGCCAACCCTCCTATGGACACATTTCCCATCCTTAGGATGATAGATATATGCTGCTGTCCTTTGTGTTTACCTGGTTTGCCATTTGTTAGGGAGATGGACTTGTGTCTTTATGCTTGTGTAGCAAGTATTTAATTGACCAAGCCATCACCATAACTACTCTATTAAAACTTCTAATAATATATTACGGCCATATTTTTGATGGTAGTGGTTTTTGTCACCTGGATTGATCTTGAAAACTTTTTTTTCTAATGTTTACCTTTTCATGTAGCTTGCCTTAAACTGTTAGACCTTGGACACCGTATTGGTTAGATTTTATTGTCTATTTGATGCATCCTAGAGCCACATAGGAAAAAGAAATCTTAATTAACCAATTGTGGAGATCCTATTGGCCTGTGGCCATCTGGTCTGTGATTCTCTTGACTTATATGGGAGGGCTCAGCCCACTGTGAGTGGCTAGGCCCAGGCAGATAGCCTGAAATGTAGAAGAACATTAACTGAGTATGAGCCATGCAGAAGGCAGAGAGAAGGTCCTGACTCTAGATTCCAGCATTGAAAAAGCATCACCGATGGATTTTCATATATCAGTATTTGGTAGGAAAGTTTGACTACTCTATAGACTGAATACAGACATAATTTCTTCCCTGACTTCCCTCAATGATCTACTGTAATTTGAAAGTTAAGTTAAACTAGTCTCATCTCCAAAAGCTGCTTTTATAGTAGCAACAACAGGAGTAGCAGCAGCAACAACAGCAACAAAACACTAGAACACATTCTACAGGACAAAATTCCAATGGATAAATAGATTTGTCCAAACTTGCCAATTTTTGAACATTTTTGGTGATGATTTATACACAAAATAAACCATTAAAAATAAATTCAACTTCACATGACTCTTAGTATTCTCATATTTTATCATTAGAATGAAGTACTTTTCTGGTTATTTGAAATACATCCTAGGATGCCCTCACCTCTAACCTCTATCAATCATAAAACCAGTCTCTTTAGTGTCTAGCTTTCACACATTCTACAAATAGTTACCACTATATTTTCCTGGAAAACAATATCTTTTTCCTTTGGCTTAGCCACTGTGTCAAGTCTATTTTTAAAGCTAATTTACGTTGTGTGCTTTGAAATTCTATAGTTATCACAATTGGGGCAGGAATACTTCTTTGACCTCATCCATCCTGTAATTTTTCAATTGTGGAGATTTTGCCTTCTTTAAATTTTAGAGTGTAATGCATCAAGTTTGAGCCTTAGAGTGTTTATATTTTTCTTATACTAAGTCTTTAGCCCTGAGCTAGGTACTTACTCGGTGTTGAAAAAGCATCACCGATGGATTTTCATATATCAGTTTTGGTAGGAAAGTTTGACTACTCTACAGACTGAATACAGACATAAACACCAACCTCCTGCTTAATTCCAAAAAAGCAAATCACCTCTAGATTTTTAAGAGCTGATAATTAAGACACCTCATATATATTAATAGAATGAAGAAGGATCATTTTTCAATCCTCTTTCCAAATTCTTTCTGCAGCCTGTGGAGATCTGTTTTTGGAAACTGCATTAGAGATGAGGAGGGAAACGCTCTGTGGCATGGAACACGATCAGCTTTCTGCCCCGTGCCTGGCAGAGACTGTGACTGCCTTCCATGTGATACTTTAAATCAAATGAAATTTGTGGCGCCTCTGAGGCTTCTGCAACTACTAGAGCTTCTTCCACAGCGGTTTTACATGATGCTAACACAGTTGAATACTGTGGGATTTACCAAGGGAAGGGAGAAAACAAGGAATAACAGAAGTCAATGTAAATTGGGGGGAGAGGTAAATGAGGTATTCTAGCTTCAGGCTGTCAGTAAAGCAATTAATATATAGACAAATAGTAGCATGTGATCTTAAAGATACAAACATATAAAAGGTCATAGAAGACTCTCTTGAATTATATGCACACATTATCAAGTCTTGGATAACAGAAGGAAACAGAAGCAGGGTTAATTTTTGAAAGTTTTTAGAACTTACTTTAGGTTTCATATCAGTACAACGGATTCCGAGATTCTAGCAGCTCTCTTCTGCCAATTTAATTTAAAGCTTTCCTATATCTCAAAGAAGAACCAGGAAAAAGTGTAAACCAAACTAATATTAAATGCTAATAAAGCAAAATTAAAATGTTTTGGGAGGAGCCAAAATCCAAAAAAAGTCTATCTTCAGATAAAGAAATATTTATATTTAATAATGTTTTTTTAAATGTGATAGTGGTTGGTTTTTATTTTTCAAATCACTTATTTGCACTCATTTTACTATCCCAGCTTCATTGTCAGTAGAGTATGTATTCTTTCCAGTTTAAAAATGAATGAAAGTTCAGTGCCAATTGAAAAATTACATCATACGTTTCTAACTTGACTTTGTACTAGTCAATCAGAGAAGCCTTTTCTGTGTTCATGATTGTATATCCACAAAGAAGATAAAAATTACTTTCGTCACCCCCTAATTTTCCATATAAACTATTTTATAGTTACCCATATATGTCTGTATTTAACTAGATACTTAACAGCGATTTTCTACCATTTTCATTTGCTCTTTTTGGTCAAAAACATGAGGAAGCAGAAATGTCTTTAATGAAGAAATAGCTAGATAATGGCAAGACTCGCACTCTTTGAAGAAACAGGAACCAATGCTAGTAATATAGCTCTTCTGTTTCTGGCTGCCCAAGGCCTCTTGCAATTAGCTTCAGAAATAAAACAGGGAAAGGAAACTAGGATAAAATATCACCGTGAGAAAGGTCTCTTCCATCAGTAAAAGTAGAAGAACAAGATGGGAACAAGGTTCAGAGAAATAGGGTCCATGGGGGTGGATAGGCAGTCAGGTTTTGGACTGGGCCAAGGACTGTATTAGATAACAAGCAAGGTGCGGGGATGGGAGGTTTTCTTATATTTGGAGATCAAAAGTCACTAAGTACCTTCTGTTTATTTTCCCTACATACCTTTTGTTTATTATACACATGTTCACAGTGTGTTTGCTTGCTTTCTTGCTTGCTTGCTTGCTTGCTTGCTTGCTTGTCTGTTTATCTGATTGGTTGCTTTTGTTTTTATTATTGCTTTGGTTTGGTAGTTTTCAAGACAGGGTTTCTCTGTGTACTAGATTCTTAACAGCAATTTTGTATCATTTGTAGTACTCACTTTGTAGACCAGGCTGGCCTCAAACTCACAAATATCCACTTGCCTCTGCCTCCCAAGCGCTGGAATGAAAGACATGTGCTACTATGCCCAGGTTTACGCTCACTGTTTTTAATGAAATTAATTTTATCAATTTATATTGTGTACATTTGGCATTTGTCCTACATGTATATCTGTGTGAGTGTCAGATCCTCTGGAACTGGAGTTACAGATAATTGTGTGCTAAAACATGGGTGCTGGGACTTGAACTTGGGTCCTCTGGAAGAACAGCCAATGCTGTTAACTGCTAAGTCATCTCTCCAGTGCCTATGCTCACCATTTTTAATGTTCTCTTCTTTATCCCTTTATAAAGCCAACTTCTAACATAAAACCTATGCTCGTACAGATTTTTTCATTGTGTCGTTGTGTAAAGATCCAACTAGTTTACATAAACTCGATTTAAACCATTAAAACCAATGTTAAATCATTAAAACCAATGTTGCTTTGTTTTGACACAAATCATATATACTCTTATTTATCAAAGCCCAGAGACATGTTGTCGCTTCCTTTTTTTGATGATTAAAATCTCCATGTCTGACTTTTCTTTCTTTTCTGTTCTTTACTTTTTGTGTTTTCTTTCTGGAGGTGATATAATCACATGCCTCTGACTAGAGTACCATATTCAATAAGAATCCAGAGGCAGGCGTGCTGGTTTAGCATCTTGTAGAATTTATATGACTGCTTTCTGCCTCTTTCAAACCAACACACCCAAGTCTCCTGTCTTTCTTTCAGGCTCCTCAAAGAGCATCTTGGAGAAAAAGAAGTTGAGTTAACACTTATCTTTGACTCAGTGGTAGAAGCTGACTTGGCTAATTATACCTGCCATGTGGAGAACAGAAATGGACGGAAACACGCCAGTGTTCTACTGCGGAAAAAGGGTATTCTTTTTCATAAATACAACTATGCCTTTACTAACTACCAATAGCTACTAAATAGCTTCTGGACACATTTTGTCATTTAATAAAAACTTCCTTTAACTATTTGTCTTTTTTATTATTATTTGAATGTTTTTTATTACTTTTATTTTTTTCAGCCATTACCCTTCTCCTGGTCTCCCCTCCCACAGTTCCTCATCACATTCCTCCTTCCCCCTGTCTCCAAGAGGATGTTGCCTGCCACCAGCGCCAGGCCTCCCCACACCCTGGGGCCTCAAATCTCTCAAGAATTAGGAGAATCTTCTCTCACTGAGGCCAGACCAGGCAGTCCTCTGCTGTACATATGTGTTGGGAGCTTCGGACCGGCTCTTGTATGCTGCCTGGTTGGTGGCTCAGTGTCTGAGAGATCTCAAGACTCCCGGTTAGTTGAGACTGCTGGTCTTCCTATGGGATTGCCCTCCTTCTCAGCTTCTTCCAGTCTTTCCCCAATTCAACTACAGGGCTCACCAACTTCAGTCCAGTGGTTGGTTGTAAGTATCTGCTTCTGTCTTAGTGAGCTGCTTGTTGAGCTTCACAGAGGACAGCCATGCTAGGCTCCTCTCTGCCAGTACAATATAGCATCTGTAATAGTGTCAGGCCTTGGAGCCTCCCCTTGAGATGAATCTCAAATTGGGCTGGTCACTGGACTGCCTTTCCCTCAGTCTCTTCTCCATTTTTGTCCCTGCAGTTATTATTTTAATTTAAATTATTTTATTTATTTACATTCCAGCTGTTGCCCCCGCTCACCCCACCCACCCACAGTTCTTCATCCCATTCCTCCTCCCTCTTGCCTCCAAGAGGGTACTCTCCCCGACCCCCCACCAGACCTCCCCCTTCCCTGGGGCCTCAAGGCTGTCTAGGACTAAGCACATAATCTAGTGAGTGAAGACCAGGTAGACCTCTGGTATATATGTGTCAGGGGCCTAGAACCAGGCCATGTTTGCTCCTGATTGGTGGCTCAGTCTATGGGAGCTCCCTGTGGTCTAGGTTAATTGAAACTTCTGGTCTTTCTATGAGGTCAGTTGCTCTCCTTTTCAGCTTCTTTAATCCTTCGCCTCATTCAACCATAGGGGTCCTGACTTCAGACCAATGATTCAGTGTAAGTATATGCATTCTGTCTCAGCTAGCTACTTGTAGGGCCTCTCAGATGACAACCATGTCAGGCTCCCATCTGTAAGCATATCATAGCATAGTAGTGTCAGGCCTTGGTGTCCCCATAAGATGGATCCCAAGTTGGGCTAGCCATTGGACTTCCTTTCCTTCAGTCTCTTCTCCGTTTTTCTCTCTGCAGGTCTTTTAGACAGGAACAATTCTGGGTCAGGAATTTTGACTGTGGGTTAGTAACCTTGTCCCTCCACTTGAGGCCCTGTCTATCTACAGGAGGTAGACTCTTTGAGTTCCTTTTCTCCAATGTTGGGCATTTTGGCTAAGGTCACCCCAAAGTTCTCCCACAACAACAAGCCCTGTCCACCCTAACATGCATGAAAAGCAAGGTAAGGACCTAAAATCCCATCTCATGAAGATTATAGAGGCCTGTAAGGAGCATAAAAAAACTCCCTTGAAGAAATACAGGAAAACAAATATAAACAGGTGAAAGCCCTTAAAGGAGAAACAAATCCCTTAAAGAAATACAGAAAAATTCAATGAAGCAGGTGAAGGAATTAAACAAAACAGCCCAAGAGCTAAAAATGGAAATAGAAACAATAAATAAAACTGTTGTCTTTTTTAAGGAGCAATATTTTGCTTGCTGAGCATACTAGCAAAAATAAAAAGCCTATGACCTTTAATAGCATAAGGAAATGAGAATGAAATAAAGTCTGGTTATACATTATGTCACTTGACATAAAATGTGCCATGTTTGTAATTCAAAGTGATACATAAAATTTGGATATACTAACATTCAATATTTTCTCTGTATTTTACTTTATTATGTGTTATACTGCTTAGTTGAAATGTTAGACATTATGTTAACAAATTTAAAACAAAGTTACTTTTTATATTTCAAAATAAAATGTAACATAAATTATCAACAATGTCATATAAGAAGAGTTATCATTAATTGTCTAAGTTATACTTTGTCACATGACTTGGTATCAAAAGACCTTCAATAGGTGCATATATTCTAAGTGCTTTGGTGTTTTTGGAAAAGGTGCTCTTAATAGTTTGTTCTAGAATGTATAGAACTGTATGTGATGGGGGAAAAAAGAAAAGAAAAAAGAAAAAGAAACAAAATTTATGCATAAAGAGGCTAACACTAGACAGTGCCAGAAAAGCATCTGAAAAGGCTTTAGCAGAAGTCTCCATTACTACAAAAAGACTAAATAGTTTGTGTGTTCACCTGGGAAAGGTTTTGTAAATGTAGCAGAACACATGTTCTTAATCAGGCCACTTGTTGCCTAGGCTATAGAACAATAGAACAGATTAAATCAGCAAAATCACTACTTGCACCTACTAGCCAAGATGGAATTTCCATTTTCTTGCCAGCCCCAAAACTTGTGCCTGACCAGAATCTCCAGAAGAAGCAAGGAAGCGTGATTTTTCTGAGAATACTGCTTGTATCTCAGCAGCAGCATTTCTCACATGACTGGACTCGATGCTATCTTAAAGGCACATTTATGCATAAATGGGGTCTAATATGGAAAGAGAAGTCAGTGTGGCCAGGTTCAGGCAATCTGGTTCAGCCACCTGGTGAAATATAACTGATATGCCTGATTAGTGTTTCTGAACCCTAGTCTCCTCGTACATACAAAAAGAATAACAATGTCTACCTTGTAAAACTAACAGTTTAAACCAGCAAGTACTAGATATAAAATGTATTCCACCTAAAAAGTGTATTTTATTATATTGAATATTGGGTAATTTTTCATCTATATACCTTCCTACATTAGCCTACATTTGCCTTGTGGCAAAAGTTGCTTTGTCCCTGTACTTTTGGTTCAGAGATTCTCCAGGCCAGAGTTTGCTGCTGTGCTTCTGTGTCTTTAAGCAACTTAGACAGTGTTTTGCTACTAATAGGCACTTAGGTTGCATCCTGGTTGAATAAATGATTAAAACTCTTTTTTATTATTGAAGACTCATGTGTAGCAAACATATGCTAGATATTGAGAAATAGACAAATAAAATAGACATCCCAAACCTCTGAGGTAGTAACAATGCAAAGAAATATAAACATTTAATAAAAGTTACACAAAAGGCACACTTTTTTCTTATTTACTTTTTCTTTTTCTGTTTTTCAATTACGAAATTTCTTTAGGGAAAAAACCATGAAGGAAGGTTTGTAACAATTCAACCAGTGGGAACAGATATAATCCGAGTTTTAAAATAAATCTATTCTATTTAAAAGTAAAAGCAACAACTGGCAGTTCTTAAAATTCTAGAAATATGAAACTGGACATGATAATACACTGTAAAACTCTATTGCCTTCCGTATCATCCACAAAGAATTTTGACTAAAATTATTATTAACTGGCAACATTATTTCTCATTTGCCATATTTTTAGATACATGCTGTGATTCACTTTTTTTTCCAGCTTCTCATTTCAATCTCTGAATTCTCAGTCGGTCTCCATCTCATAGCTTTTCATTTATTTATTGTCATCTCACACAAAGTCCAGACTTATGTATCTGTCTATTTAACAATATATAAAACCTTATATATCCCATAGGTACATCCAGCGTCTCCTGCCCCAAACAGGAGCATTTCATCTGCCTATACTCATGATCCTCTGTTCTTCATCTTCATCATCATCGTTCTTGTTTTTTGGACCAAAATATCCAAAACCATCCTTCAGTTCTAGCTTTCTCTATGCATGTCACAACTGAGCTGAATGGTTCAACTTTCAAAGCCTAGCAGAGCTTTAACCACTTCCTCGGCTTCACCACTGCCAGATGAGTTGGAGCTCTCAGCTCACGCGAACTGAATAAAACCCCAAAATTTTGCTATTGCCCAATCTGTTCTGATTGCTGATCTCACTTTTTACTACACTCTAGATTGAATGCCATGCTCACTAGCCTCCTTTCAGTTTCACATGCTCAACAAGGATTGTCCTTTCTTAGATCTGTCTCCATTGTTTATTTCTTCTGCCTGGAACATTTTTCTCTCTCTGTTCCCATGGTTGCCTCCAGTCACACAGGCCTCTTCTTATGTGACCTACTCAGTGGGCATTCCCTGGACACCTCATATAAAATGTGATTCACTATCTTTTTTGTGCCTTCTAAGTTTCAGTTTCTTTCCGGTGTATGCATTAATTAGTATTGGTTATTACATTGGACATTTGTTTCTTGCATTCTTCCTGCCAAAGAATGTTCCATCTGTAAGTGTAGGGATTTTTCTTGCATTAGTGACATCTGTATCCATAGTATATAAAACATAATAAATACTGAAAAGTCTTCATTGCATGGAAACTCTAATCATATATGGCTAGCCCAATGCAGTGGGAGAAAAGATAAAAAAGAGTCACAAAACACGATTTTATCTGTGATCTTCTCTTGACTGTATGCCCTCAGTTACTTAGCGTCATTTTTTTTTTCTTTTTAAAGATTCTTAACTCTCAGGCTCAGAGGTGAAAAAGCCAAAGGTCTCAAAGGTCAAGCATATATAGAAGATAAATGGATTGACTATTAGAAAAAATGTGAAACAGGATGTAGGCAAAATATACTTTACTTAGTGGACAACCTAACACTTTGCTCTAGAAGAGTATAAGCGCTTCAAAGTTTTCAAGTGAAGCTGAGAGTTAAGATGATTTCTTTTACATTGATAAACATTAATATTCACTTTTCTCGGCACACTTTTATTTTAATAAAATTATATTTGACACATGATAGATCAGTTTGCATTCTTCTAGGCAGAAGTTAAAGGTTTTCACCGTGCTTTGCTAAAGAACAAGGTTAAGTTTTCATTTGGTCTTTGAGCTCTCGAAACTACGAGGGGCAAATGTACTTGGGAAACTGTGCTAATTTTCAAAAACCCTATCAAGATTCACTTGTGTTAACACACACATGCACACACGTTAATATACATAATATATTAATATATTATATTAATATGTTTATATTTAATATATTAACCTTGAATTTAGAGTTATTAGACTTTATCAAAATAGAGCCTGACCTCACCGGCTGTGATAAGTCCACCTAGAATGCAAACATAAGCTTGTTTTATGGAACAATGACTTCTTAATGAGCTGTAAGTCAAATATTTGAAATCCCCTAAGTGATCATTATGGAGAAGAAATTTGTGACGAATCATTTCATGAACTCTAAAGGGCTTTTGTACAGTAAAAATTCACCTCTAACATATCCAGTCATCATGGACAGAACTTACAAAAATATTATAACCTTTAACTCTATAGCTCCTAATGCAGTTATATTTTATTTTCTCTGAAGAGCTATTAGAGAGAAAGTGTACTATACAGTAGTAAGAGATCCATCTAATTTTCCCCTCTTGGTGAACCAAGATCATGAACTTAACCTTAAAAAATTCTGGTAATTAGGTCTGCTTCTCTGTACATACTCCCTTCCCCACAAAAACATAAGTATGACACTAAATCCAAATCTCACTCTCTGCCTCTCCCTCCCTCCCCTCCCTTCTCTTCCTAGTCCACCTCCCCTCCCCCACCCCCTCTCATTTGCCCTCTACCCACCTAGACTTTTTCTACTCCTCCTGGATTTTTACAATATAGGAAGCTGTTTTAGTATAAGAGGCTATATTGGAAGGTGTAATTTACAAAAAACCAAATATGTTTTCTCATACTTCTGGAGGCTAGAATATCCAAGGTCTAAGTCTTCATAGAACTTTATGAGTCATGTTTTACCAATGTTCTGCTCAGAGCTATTTAGGTTAATTTAGTTTTAAAAAAAAAAAATGAGCCTTTCCCCAGAGTCCTCCTCTTTTTCTGAACCATCACCAGACTCTCCCACAAGGCTCTTTGCACTGGCAATGTACATCATATCTCCTTGAACCTCAACCCATTCATTATCCATTTTCAAAGCCACTTCTCCATTTGTAGATATTTGTTATACCATTACCCTAGTCAGCAGTAACATATGTCTTAATCTGTTTGGCTGCTATAACGAAATAGCTTTAGCCGAGCAGTACCTTTAAAAGCACAGCTTTGACACAGTTCTAGAGATCGGTGCACTAGCATATTCCCTGTCTAGTATTAACCATTCCTCATAGCTGTTAGATTCTATGTGGTCTCACATAGGAAAACAAGTAAAAAGATTCTTTCCAGCCTCTACGGGGGTAGTTGTCCCAAAATCCTAATACCATTGCCCAAACCTAATACTGTTTTAACACACAGTGTTTTGTCTAATGCTGGGAATCAAACTTGGGACTCTAACAAATGCACAGCCACTGAGAGATATCCCAAGATCAACAAACATGCCTTTTGAGAGGATGCCAACATTCAGGTCCCAGAATAAATCCCCTAACCCATTTACTAGCGTTTGTTAGAGAATCAAGCTGAAACATTCATAACATTCATAGACACAGACACACACACAGACACACACACACACACACACTAACACAGTCACAAACCCTGTTCTCTTGTCTCTGTCTTCACTTGCTATTTTTCCCATACAATAATATCTGACCTTTGTGTTCACACTGAAGAAATAGATGGGCGCAAACTGAGAAGGTATAAAAGAACTGTACATACACTATGAGCATCTACAAAAAGTTCTAACTACTCAAAAGTCTCCTCCCTGGCTACAGTTATCCTGAGGAAGTATTTACAAGACACAGACCAAAATAAATGACTCTCAGCTTCTCTGTCAGGAAATGTCTTGAAGTACAGATCCTGCTGTGATAGAAAATGGCAAATGCAAACAGAAGACAAAAGAAAGCCAGATGTCATTTGGCTGGTGGCAGTTTTACCCTCTGATTATAGGATGGATGTTTCTTTTTTGATAAGACTGCCTTAGCTGAATCAAAGAATACTTGTTGGGTCTCGGAGTCAAGGTTCACAGTTTTCAACTTAAACAGCCACCATTATGTAATATTTTTCAGAGGCATGTTTTATAAAAATGGACCCCCCGAACCACAAAGGTACTTTTCACACCATGACTCTCTTCCATATATTTACTGCTGACATGGGTGTCTGCTACTCGAGAGCACAAATTGTTCCTGCCACTGACGTTTTCCAGCTACCTAATAGCAACTGTACTCTGTAAATAACATAGAAGTTGTTGGGAAATTTTCCATTCAGTGACTTTGAAAACAGTTGAGAGCTGTTCTGGCCAGAGAGGAAATGGAAGAGAAGGAGAAAGAGGGGGTAGGGAGGAGAAGGAGGAGAGGTGAAGGGCAAGAGGGAAGAAGATGGGGAACAAAAGAGAAAGAAGTGTAAACATTTACAGATTAAGTTGAACATTTCTTAAGGGAAAAACAGGAACAAAGCCTGAGAGAGTCAGTCAATCAAATAGGTAAATTGAAAGACAAGTTGATTTTCAGAGTAACGAAGAAACATTAATCGTTTCCAACACAGCAGTGGTCATTTACAATGTATTGTTGATGGAACCTGGGGAGGAAACCAGGAAAGATTGCCTTTTGTTTCCCAGTACAAATTTGTTATGGAAGCTTGCTTTACCCCTAGATAGCGGTAGGGAGTAGTTCCTAGGATGCCAGTTTATAAGACAAGACACATGCTTAAATGTGTGGTAGGATTTTTGACTTTGCCTAAAATGTAGGGGCTTCATTTCAAACTGAGTTCCTCTTGTATCCTGTAGGGTAGAGATACTCACTTCCCATACCTACTCACTCAGTCCCCTCGGACTGTCCATTATGGGTAGTTTCTCCTTCACAACAGCTTCCTTCTCTTCCCCTTTCCACCATGCCTGGTTTTGCTTTAACACAAGAAGAGTTGCTTTTATTTCCGTTTCCACTCTGTGTCTTTCTTACTCAGCTACATTGTGTCCAGCTCTCAGTTGACTTCCTTGGGTAGAACTTAACTCTTTCATTCTCCTAGGAACCCCTCCTTCCATACTATAGCACTTTCCAGTGTCCTCTTCAAAGGAGCCTGTAAGATCTCATTGTCACTAGGAATTGCAGTCTATCTTCACTCTTTGGAGCCAAACAATGGGGACCAAATTCTCCACAAGTCACAGGGTCCAAGGAAATACCAGCAGTGTTTCCATGGAAGAAGATGTAGATGCCTTCCCATTATGACTTCCAGATAGAGTATATAGTGCTGGGGTGGAACAAAAACAGTCTGGAATTTGAATTTAAGAGACTATAGTTCTTATCCTATTTGAGTCACTTTTAGATAGATGGCATTAGATAACTAATTTAAACTACAGAGTCTCAAATTCTACATGTACAGATTTGATTAAAAACTTTTAAGTACAAGGATATTTACAAAGTAAAGAACAGATTGAATGTGTGTGTGTGTGTGTGTGTGTGTAATAAATATAATATGTGAAACGGGTTTTGTTACATTGACCATGACTTATATTTTTCAAGCAACGGTCTTACATAAAGAAAAGGAACATTCCCAAAGAACAGTTGTCTGTGTCTCTCAAGAGTTGTAGCCAACTCAGAAACTTGAATAGGCCTACCCAGGGAAAGTGACTGATGCCAAACACATTCAGAAGCAACTAATGGGCAAAATAAAATGTCATTTCCCTTGCCAGTGTCTAGTTACATGGTAAGCTGAATTAGTAGTAATAGAGTATTTGCTTGATAATTACAGAATTAAATTAAACAGAGACCACCTAATCTTGTAGACAATTTCACTTAATTATGATGAGACCAGTGGATGTTCTTGTCCCTCAACAGAAAATATTTCTCTTTCCTGAGCTCGATCAGATTTAGCATTTCTCCTTTAGAAAATGCTGAACTCAAAATCTAAAATATCCTTTGACTTCTAATTTTTATAATTTCCATGATGTTGCCCCTTTATTTTTATGATCACTCTAGATTTGTTAATATCACTAATTAAACTACAGATAATCCACTGTTCTCTGAGCTTGGGAGACATTATTGTTTCATTCCATTATGTGCTGATTTAATTATCCCAACTCTCAGAGTTCCAGGAACGCCTCAGTGGAAAAGCTTAAGTATAGTGTACTTTGGTATTGGCCAAAGAGGCTAAGTGCCTAACCTAGATTTCTCATGCACTTTTTGTTCCACTGGGTATATTATATCACAAATACATTATAGTAATTTATTCAAATAAGTATGGGGAACGGATAAGTTAATTCCCCCCCCCCTTAGTGTGTATTAGATTATTTTTTACTGAGGTTAAGTGGAACAGTTAAATCTTGCAAGCTCATTAGATTTTATTTGATTCTGAAAGTAATTTTATGATGTTATTCTATAGTAGAATAATACAGCCTGTGACCTGAGAAGTACAGAAGATAATCTCACTAAACCAACAAGATATTTTAACAGAAGCAACAAAACATTACCATGAATCCAACATAAAGGAGCTTTAATAGTTACCAAATATAAAATAATAATAATGTATGATATATTGATAATATATAATATTTATAATTTATAATAATAAAGAATTTTAAATAAACACTATATATTTATTATATAATAAGTAATAAAAATAATAATTATATTAAATATTAAAAAATAATTTTAAAATGTGTGTGAAAATGCAACATTTTTTCAATTAATTGGGATCTAAATATTTCTTTTATGATATGCTTACTACTTGTAATGGTAAATTGTTCAAAGCTTTAGAATATGGTTAATTTTATTAAAATATGACTCATGCTAACATATCAGGAGGAAAATGCACAAGATATTCTGAAAAGAAAACCAGAATGGTTAGTACAACTCCTTCATAGAGATTTGAGAAGTTCAAAGTGTTGCTGCTTTAATTACCTTTTCTGGTTTCTTCTGTTTACTTCAGATTTAATCTACAAAATTGAGCTTGCAGGGGGCCTGGGAGCAATCTTTCTGCTACTTATACTGCTACTGGTGGTCTACAAATGCTACAACATAGAACTGATGCTTTTCTACCGACAGCGTTTCGGGGGTGATGAAACTACTGATGGTAAGCCATCTCTTTCCCCAAACTCAGTTAATAGACAAAATTGTTGGGTGACAGTATAAGAGTCAATTTCTATTACTAGAAAACAGAAACTAAAATATGTAGGGATAAAGGATTGTGTCATGTACAACTTCATCTTAAACAAGCTAGGGAAAGGGTATTTATGAAGAAAAACATGGATATGCAACTGTGGATAAAGGATATAATGCGTTGTTTTATCTTATTAATGTAAGATATTATTTCTAAATAAAATTCTCAACAAGTTGTTTCTTAATCTAGAGACAAGTAATCACTATGACAGCCCTTTCCCACAACAATAAATTTACATGTTATGTTTGTCTAGAAAATTAAACTTTAGTGGTCATTTTTAACAATTGCTATCATAAAGAAAGCAAACAAGCACTCAAAAAATGTTTTTAAAGTACGGACATTCTCCTTTAACAGCTCAACAAAGTACATGAGCCTACATATTTTGAATATTTTTAGTACCATTCTGAAGATGACTCAAAAGATACAAATTTAGAGTGTGTCTGTTAGAGTTTGAATATGTGGGGCAACCCCCACAAATTCATATGTATGAATACTCAATGCCTGGCTTGTAGCATTGTTTTAGGAGGTTGTAATACCCAAAGGAGGTATGAACTAGCTGTAAGAAGTTCATTGCTAGTGAATGAACTTATCTAGCCATCAAGTCCCATCTGTGATGTGTGCTTCCTTGTCCCCACAAAAGGTGAGCTATCTCTTTCCCAAGCCTGTCCCATTGCCATGAATTGTAACACACTATCTCCATCTTAAAACTAAGGCAACATACATTTTCATATGTGAATTTTCTCAGGTATTATGTCACAGCAATGGGAAAGGTATCGAAAACTGTACCTTTTCAATTTGGTATATTTTCTTTGTGTGACTTTTAGAAATCATATAAATTAAGTGTCAATAAATTATTTTACTAAGACTTACTCTTGGAACATTTAGAAATGTTTTACTTTCTTTAAGAGAAAAATTGATATTTTTCTGATTTTATATTTTATTTTTTATTATTTCAAACAATTTTTTAAAATAAATATATTTGGCCATATTCTTGCCTTTCCCACAAGTCGAAGTGCTATATTTTTTTCAATCAGTACCCATAAGAAATCATGTTATATCACTATATATAATGGCCTCACTACCCAACTACTATAATCCTTGGAAACATGTATGTAGAATGCCATAGACAAGTCAGTTTTTTAAACAAAAAACACTTTACAATTGCCTTTAAAGACAAGTTTAAAGTGTTTAGTTTACTGAAATATTGAAGAATAAGCATTTATTTGCATTTTTTAGTAAAGCCTTTACCTTGAAGACTTAACTAATGTGAAGACAGAGAAATCTGATTTTGACATTTTTGTTACTATTACATAAGTACCAGTATTAGTAGATCTTGATTGACTATTGTTTCACAGTAAATGCTTCTTGATAAATTCATTTTGAAGTTGTGCATTTACTCAAGAGTTATAGCAAAATGTTCAAGGAAATACAGACAGATATATAAGAGTATCTTTAAAAAGAGAAATAAGGCTTGATCATGGGTGTATACATGAAAATATAATCAATTATATTCTGGCCCCATGTATAAGAACTAATATTGAAAATTATATTTCTTACTTACAAATATGAAATAACAAGTATAAGCTAAGAAGGTGTGTTTCTGTTTGTATATGTTCTATGTAAAAGAACATAAAAAGTAGTCTCTTGTGTTTAATTTGCTTTGAGTAAAAATTATGAGCAATTTATTAATCGCAGTAAAAGACAATGCAATTTATTAAGTTACTCTATGATAATTATTTGTTGTTATCATCTTTACTCAATAAACCATAGTGACTGATTGTTGGATATATAAGACTAAGTTCACAGTAATAACATTGCATTTACAGGGATTTGTTTTGCATCTTTAAGGATACCTTTGATCAAAAGTTCCCAGTAATAAACAACATTTTAATTAGACAATTTTATGAAGTAGGGTATGTTAAAGGGTCTAGCTCATTTCAAAGGTCTCCATTACAAAAGAATATTTAAATATTATAAATTCTACATGGAAATTTGATACTTGAACATACAATCTCTATACTAGCTTAAATAAATCCTAAAAGGTCAACATGGGTGTGGTTAGGATGAATGAATGAATTTCTATTTTTATTTATTTTATTTTTAATATTTGATGTGTGTGTACATAGTGCATGCCTATGAATGTATGACTGAGTTTGCTCGTGTGTACACAGGATGAGGCAAGGGGAGGACAACTTCTATAAGTCTCTGACATTTTAATGATGTCTCTCACTGAATTAGAAACGTTCCATTTCAGCTAGCTTGACTGGCCTCTGAGTTCCTGGGATCTTCCTGTCTCTGCCACCCCAAACAATACTAAATATAAAAGTACAAATTCCATTTCACATTTGAATGCTTGTACATCAAGTATTCAAGTAAATGCATTTTAAGATCCTTTCAGAAACATACACTATATGATACCAATGTCAGCCTATATGCTACCAGACTCTTTATTATTTTGTATATTTGAATATCTCATCAACAGAAATTAGTTTTTCTAAATACTTTTTTGTTGTATTTTCTCTTTGACTATATATATATACAATATACATATAGTCAAATACAATATACATAGATAGGTACTGTGACTGTTTTAGATAGGATCTGTATTGCTATGATAAAATTCCATGACAAAAAGCAACTTGAGGAGAAAAGAGTTTGTTTCATCTTTTAAGTATCAGATCACAATCTATTATGAGGGAAGTCAATGTAGGAGCTCAAGACAGGAAACTGGAGTAAGGACCTGAAGCAAAGACCGTGGAGGAGTGCTGCTTACTGGCTCTAACTTTATGGCTTGCTGATCGTCTTAGTTAGGGTTTTACTGCTGTGAACAGATACCATGACCAAGGAAGGCAAGTCTTATAAAGACAGCATCTAGTTGGGGCTGGCTTATAGGCTCAGAGGTTCTGTCTATTGTCATAAAGGTGGGGGCATAGCAGTGTCTAGACAGGTGTGGTGCAGGAGGAGCTAAGAGTTCTACAACTTCGTCTGAAGGCTGCTAGTGGAATACTGACTTCCAGGCAGTTAGGCTAAGGTCTTAAAGCCTATACCCACAGTGACACACCTACTCCAACAAGGTTACACCTCTAAATAGTGCCACTCTCTTGGCCAAGGATATACAAACCATGACACTGAACCTGCTTTCTTATAGGAATACCTTCCCAGTAATGGTACTGTCCATAGTGGACCAAAGCCTCCTACATGAATTATTAGTAAAAAAAAAAAATATTACCCACAGACCAATCTAGTGGAGGTATATTCTCAGTTAAAGTTTTCTCTTCTCAAATGACTCTAGATTGTTCTCAAGTTGACAAACACCTATCCAGGACAGTGATATCATACACACATTTATGGGTTTTTTAAAAACATTTTTAATTTTGTATATGCATCTGCATTTATGTATATGTAGGGGAGTATATTCCTGGGTATGAGTGCAGGCTAGCTTAGCATACACATGGAGATCATAGGACAGCCTCTTTTTTTGTATTATTCAATCTTTATTATCAAAACTTTTTAAATAACTATTAACCAAACTGATCATTGTCTTTTGTAAACTTGTACATATATATATATAATTTATTTTTTTTCAAATTGTAATTTATACTCATTCACACAGGGGTTATAAACACAAAAATCAGGACGTGGGGAAGGGGATGACACTGGAACGTGGGTGTTCAGGGGGAATACAGATATTTTTCAGAACAGGGTATCAGCTGGGTGAGGGTTCAGGGGATAGGTCACTATGACTCTGCCTATGATTCACTTGTCCTTATCTAAGTTGGTAATATCTGCCAAGGCTACCTATTTACAAGGTCTATGACTACTCAGGCTGGTAAATTGTCACAAAAACTGCCTGTTTACATTAGCTTATAGCCATCTGTTTCAATGTTTTTCCACTGAGACCCAAGACTCGGTGTTAGTACACATGTATGACAGGCCTATTGCTGATTCTAGGCCTATGGCTGATTTTAGGCCTACAGTGTATAAGCAGGGATGCCCCTGACATCTCCTCCCTTCTCTAAGTATAGAAGGGCTGTGGCGAATCTAATCTTGCGAAGGCCTGACCTCCAGTAATTGAAGGGGACCTTGTAATGGCTCCGGTCCCCCTGTTGTTGTCCAGTGAGGCATGAGGGCCATACCTGTCCCGAAGGACAGCCTCTTTTATTTACCCTCAAGCACTTTCTACATTTTATTTGAGACATCTACCCTGCCATGTTACTATCACTGGGAGTGCGTACATAGTTTGTACATGAGCTTAGGGGTATTGAACTCAGGACTTCATGCTTTCAAGACAAGCAATGTATACATAAACATACATATGTGTGTGAGTGTGCATGCATGTGTTTGTGTGTGTGTGTGTGTGTTTCATATAACATTTTATAAAAAGGATTTACTTTATAAAATAGAATTTTTCCAGCCAGCTTTGACTCCCCCAGCTGATTTTAATTTATTTTGTTCAACCCACCATAGATTGCTTCATTTATTTGGCTGATCAGGTTTTCAATAAATATTTGAGTCCCATTCTCTTATAGTCTTCCTTGAGATTGATACTGTATGCACATGCACATATAGCTTCTAAATTAGTTACTGGCTCTAAAAGAATCAGTGAGTTTCCATAGTTTAGAACCTAAGGGCTTAGGACTGGGTTTCATGTAGCTGCAGGAGAACAGGGCTGCACAAACAGGAAGGGCTCCCTCATGATGGGCACAATTAAAATTAGATTTTAAAATATGGAAGGACAGGTGTGACAACAAGAAAATGCTTCCACAAATAGTCCGGTTGTCTTTACAACTACTGTCTTCATTAGGAGCAGCATAGCTTTGATGACCAGTGTGCCAGTGGCCCTCCTTCTAATGCCTTGTCTGCACTGTTATCAATTTCCTACTTCCACAAATAAGTTTAGTCAGCATAATTTACCACTGAAGACTCGTTAGTGTTGTCTAGAAAAGTGGTGTCACTGGACTGCCTCTTGGTTTTCAAACAATTGTCAAGCCTGGCTGTTAACTTTATTTGCATCATGTTGATGCTTTTACTCTATTCATCTTGTCCTTCTTTGTGAGCAACAGCTGTGGCTATTCATGAAAATTTCTTGGCTCTCTGCAGAAGGCTGAAGTGCCTTTTAAAGCTGTGGCATCTGAGTCATTGCTGGCTCACTAGCTGGCATCCTAAAGTTTCTGAGACATATGACATGTTAGCTCTGAGAGTGCTTTTCCTGCTCCAGCCAGCTACAATAAGCTTGTCACCTTTTATCCACCTTATAGGGACATAACTGAAACCAATGCAACATCTTTCAGAAAGTGATTAGCTTCCAAAATGCTAGGTAACACTGATTATCCAGATAGTCAACATTCAAACTCAATATTCAAATATTAGAATGCCAAACAAAGATATTCTTTGTTATAATTCCTTTAGTGTATCAAAATAGAGAAATAGTTTACTAGAAGAGCATGTGTGTGTTGAGTTGTAATATTAGGACAGAGTAAAGCAAGTGAAAATAGTACCAGGTATATGTGAGTTTCAGCATGGCAAAAGAGTAAACCACCATAGTCTGAACAAGCAATGGGCTAAGGTTCTAAAAGTTCTCATAAGGTAGGTGATAGATAGAGTCAGATAGTCACTAACGATAGCTAAACACACAGTAGAAGCTCAACAAATCACTGATGAATATAGTAAGATGTGGTTCAATTTAGGTGGGTTTCTGAGATGAGAAACGACAGTCTGGTCTGACATGGGTGTTTGAGGCAGCAATACTATCTACCAAGAACAGTAAAATATATTCTGCTCATAGGAATAGAGCTTTTTGTCCTTTGGACTGTTTTATTCTTCCAGCTGTGCATCATAGGCAGCTTTGAGTCCCAGGTGAGTAATTATAGCTGGAGAAAGTCAGGGGCCTGCAGGTGCATCCTGTGCTTGATTGGAGCAAGGGCAGAGGTGCGAGCCTTTCCAGGAGGTTCTTACATTAGCATTGCTGAAGAACATTTTCAATTCCAAGTAGAGTTTTAAGTATAACCATGGAATGTGTCCAATTTGCAAGCCAAAAGATCTTCTCAACCATCCAAGACAGTATTTTGGGGGGTTCATGTGCTTCTAGACAATCAAGAAACCTAAGCAAGGTTTATAAGCCTTTTGTAGTTATCCAGCATGCTAAAATGTATTAAACTTTTCTCCTGATCTCAGACACCATCTTAACATCAATAACCAGAGCTCATTTCATTTGGACATAGCAAAGGGTGGAATTGTACAAAGATTTGAACACAAATCCTGTATTAGAAGTTTCAGGGAGTCCCACTTACTCCAACAATAGGGCATGTATATCTTATTAATTTATACCTGCAGTTTATGCCTTCATTCAGCCACTAGGACCAAGATATTAGTAATGAAATAGGTTAGTAAATGCCTATTTTATTTTATAAACTATCTTATGATAAAATTTTAGCTACATTCTAATCAGATCTGTTTTGGTGGAAAATATTGATGTGTTTTAGAAATAAATGCTTACTGATCTTTCAAAATCAATGTATTCAAGAAACTGCTATCAATAAGCATTATTAGTTATTCTTGGACTTATGTTTACTAAATTAACTTTTAAAATTTCTTTACATAAGAAAATTTTGAGTATACAACATTTATGATAGGTTCCCACTAAAATATGTGAGGACTAACACAATTGTTAGATAATTGTGTTCATTAACATTTTGTGTTAAAATGCATGCATGCATACACATTTGTACTTTGGACAGACTGGCTCTGAGCCAATGTAGCAAAAGAGGATAAAAATAAGCTTTAAAAGTACAGTTAACTCCATGACTAAACATGTGAAGAGACACCCTAATGTGGCCATATTGGAAGGAGGGATATTTTGAAACAAAGGCTTCTTTGGGAACTTGTGTCAAATTACTTGGCTGAGCAGGAATAACAGGCAACGCATTTGTATAAAGCCCAGCTGCTGTTTCTGCTATTTGGTAATGAACTGCTTTTTGTATATGAAGATGATGACACTAACCAACTGGAAGTATAGCATATGCTAAGTACAGTCTCTAGGAGTGAAGCTGGATTACTTCAATCTTCCACAGTTTAGGGCCCAGCCCCTTTTGGATCTCATGGACTTATTTGTGCAAACGAGGTATGGGCTGTGACTAAGTGGCACAGCCAAACCAACTGGCACATGAGGCACATGAAGGCTTCACATCCATGACTTCAGCTTATTTTGTCCTGCATTCAAACACACTGAGATAATCAGTTGCAGACATCATTGAATATCACAAATGCAGAGCCTCACCAAAAGGCACGAATAATACATCTTTGTTCTATTCTGTCCTGACTGTAAGAAGCCCATTTCATAACTGCTTTAGTTCATTTCATATTAAATATTTGGGTTTAAATTGACAACATTACCTATAACACATGAATTATTTTTCCAATTACAAAAGTTAGTCACTAATTGCAATGTTTATTTCTGCTCGTTAGTTATCATAGACATCTAATATTCAAAGGGAACCTTCTAATACTTTTTTGTTGTTGATACTGTTGCTCTTTAAGACAACAAGGAATATGATGCATATCTCTCTTACACAAAAGTGGATCAAGATACTTTGGACTGTGACAATACTGAGGAAGAGCAGTTTGCTCTTGAAGTACTGCCAGACGTTCTAGAAAAACACTATGGATATAAACTCTTCATCCCAGAAAGGGATCTGATTCCAAGTGGAAGTAAGTAACTTTGAATTTTGTATTTAAAACATTCTGTTTCTTTCAGCAACTTCTATGGAAGCAAGCATGCCTCAAAGCCAACATTTTAGAAAATTGTTTCTCACAGTAGATGGATTTTTTTTCAAATTCAAATTGTTCCTTGTGTATGTTGTGACTTTAGAGTATCTGAAGTTTTATAATTTAAGTCTGTTTATAGAAGTTATACCATAAGTGTGGTATTTATTACATTGCTTTAGTTTCTAAGATAATAATGACACTTCATTTAAAAACAAATTGTAAAATTCAGCAAAAGCTACTTTGGTGTACTGCAGTTCCAAAGCTGGACTCCTGTCATTGTGTTTCTACTTATAACTACAATAAATGTCACTAATAACTTTGAATCTTTGCCTTTCATCCTTGTTATTCACTCTGCCTTGTCACTCACTCACAGACTTATGGAAAAATCCACTTTTAAAGGTCTATGACGCCATTGGGAGCAGTATTTTCTGTATGTATTTAGTATTTAAATAAATTTTAAGATGTGCCAGACACTGTAGGTTTGAATGCTACTTTTCAGTAATGCTACGTATTGAAAGCTACCCTTGAGCTTGCAGAGTAAATCCAGTTTCAAGTAAAAATGAATGCTTTGTTCTTGTTTTAAAAACTTGTGCTTTGTTCAGAACATGTATATGGTAAAATATAAGGAGAACCGATGCTTATGAGATTATCCCTGCCATCAAAGAGCTTTTAAAAATATTATTGAGGAAAAATCTAGGGACTATAACATATTTGAATATGTGTCTGTTAAAATTCTTAAAATGCTAATTCACACAATATGATATTTACAAAATAAAAAGCTTTATCTTTAGACTTGATGGCATTTAAGATAATTTCACATATGTTAGCACATTTCAAATTTATATTTGTGAGTGTGCCTCTGTGTATGTGTGTGTGTGTGTGTGTGTGTGTGTGAGAGAGAGAGAGAGAGAGAGAGAGAGAGAGAGAGAGAGAGAGAGAGA
>NW_021604645.1:178178-212155 GCF_004785775.1 Grammomys surdaster | reverse complement strand
AGAGAGAGAGAGAGAGAGAGAGAGAGAGAGAGAGAGAGAGAGAGAGAATGTTTATGTGCTTATCTTCCAGATGAGGAAACGAAGGCTCAAAGAAGCCACATGGCTATCAAAACCAGAGCTAGAAATAAACGATAGTTCTCACACTACTAAATCATGCTGTTCCTCAGTAATATTTATTCAAATCTTGATTATTTTTTTCTTGCGGATCATATGTATGTGTGTTTGAGTGCATTTATTAGTATGTACATTTAATGCACATTGAATGATCAAAGGAAAAAAGTATACACAAGCCCATTTCCTTTCCTCAGTTCAAATGTTTCCAAGCTCATTCTTCCCATGGTATCTCTATTCATTTGTTTTGTGATTTCATGACTTGAAATACAATTCTATAGCAATCAGTACCGAAGAAATATCCTGATGCCCCAGAGTCATTTTTATGTCTCAATGTCTTTCTCCCAAATCATGTCCCTTGCATCTTTTTCACTCTCACTTTGACTATCATAGCCTAGACACTAATTTTAGTATTCCAACAGTAGCAATTATAACTGTTTCCTTTATGCTTTCACTGTTCCACATAATCCATTAATATGTGCACATCCCCAAAAGTGCCAAACTATTGTTGGACAAACTTTGATTTTTCACTATTCCCCTCAGTACAAAATGCACAAGCTTTCCCTAAAAACGCTTATAATTGCTGCTCACTCACATTTTTCTCCCACCAACCATTTTATTTGCTACCTACCATTACCTCTACTCAAAGCCTCTACTCTAGCCAAGCTATGCCTATGATATGCATTATGTGTGTTCCTCCACTGTTTCTATTCACATTTGCCTTATATCCCTTTGAAGACTCTTGTTTATTTTCCATATCAGTTACTGTAGTAACCTCTCCAGCCCTAAGTTCATGGTGGATATGTACTTTTTGACTATTAGACCTATGTTATGGTAATTTTTGGTCTTATAACTTTAGGTAGCCTTTCATTTATTTTTATCTTACCACTATCATTATAAGTCCCTTGGATAGTATAGTGTATTCCATTTATCCTTATAGTAATAATATTGTGATTATGAGACAATAAGTTTTAGAGTGATCTGGTGGTACCTCCTAACTGTTGATTTTGTTTCAGTGATGTTAGGTTAACAGAAGTAAAAGGAAAGAAAATTAACAAGGATTTTTCTTGACTATTTGTCTACTAAACAATATATCTAAAACATGTGTCACTCTTGTGCTTAATCTGTTACAAACCTGAACGTATTCAGGTGTTCCATCTAGGACTTGGGTTCTGTTGGCACTTGTAAATGTCTGTAACATCTTAGGATTATAATGAGCGAGCTAGCCATGGTTCCAGCTCTGAGAGTTTATGTTCTATCAGAGGATTACACATCAAAAGCAGCAGAGATTTGATAGTCCATAGAATATCATTTTCATAGGTTTTGTCGAGATTTCACAATCATCACAATGACTGGAGGCATGACCCAGGGTGGTAGTACAGGGTAGATGGTACAGAGGAATTTTTATTTCCACAGCCAGCCATTTGAAAAACTATGCAACTTGTAGATGCAACCACTGGAGGGTGTTTGCTTTTAATCCTTCCTTCCTGAACTAGGGAATTCATGTTCTCTGAATTCCGATTTGAGAGTATAACCTGCAGAAGTTCTTTAAAAGGCTCTTTGACAATTTTTCTTTTCCATCAACATTTTGGTGCTAGCTGAGCAGTCACCATGTCACGATTAACGAGTTTTTCCTTGGCATTTTTAGCACGCATTCAGGAAGTCGATGAAGTATATGAATAATATACTTGATTTACACATGAATGACAGAGTAGAACATTTTGGACTTGGTGAATGCATGTTATTAAAGAAGCTTCTGTGGTCTGAATTTGCAGTCATTGGTACAGATTTAACAGGTTATGCTATATAAATAGAGACACATTCCTGTGGGGGGGGACCCTAGTTACAATATTGTAAGCTGCTTTTGTCCCTTACATCTCATTTAATGCATACTTACCTATATCTATTCCTTCCTCCAAAAGTAGCAACAAGAACTATGAATGCAAACTTTATACAATCCTTCTTAATATAGAATAACACTCTATGAATAAAATCAGTTTAAATGTCACTACCTTTCATGTATTTTCAGTCATTGTTTTCTGCCTTTCCCACAGTACTTTCCTCAAGCCCATCAACTCAAAATATTTCTGCTGTCCAGAATTTTTAAAGTGCATGAATCTCAGCCTCAGTCTCTCTTGTTCTCTCCCTCCCCTTCTCTCCCTCCCCCCCTTAAGAAAGCTCAGATATAAAAGGTGTTCATCTTCCAGATGAATTGGTGTTGTCTATATTCTTTTACCACATGACTATTGGGAAATTGTTGTTGTGTGTCTGCTATGAACCATAGGGATGAGAATATTTGAAGCAAATATTTTTTCCCTAAATCCTGAGCCCAAGTCTTCAGATTTGGGACATTATTTTCCTGGCAATAACTATGTTTCCATTCTTGAATCAGTGGCCAAGATCTTCTTTATGTTTTCTCAGGTTAGGTGCCTAAATGTGGCAAGAATTTATACTTTCCAGTAAGTTTGGTCTATTTCTTCCCAGACTAGAAACATCTGTCCTGAAAACAGTGAAAGCAACTTTGTTGCCAACAAGCATCTGTATGTCAGAAGTGACAAGCAACCAAAAGAAAGCCAGATAGAAAACACCCTACTCAAACTGCCTAGAGACACAAACTAGAGAAGTAGAGATTTTCTCACCCGTGCAGCTGCTGAGTTTTGTGGTGTAAAGTACCCTACACAGAGCACATTGTGTTCATGGGGCCTAGTGGATCCTTGAGGAATGAACAGATGTGCTCTGAAGCTGACATGTGACCAACGGAACCCAGCTGTGCAATTGAGATCTTGAAATTGAGGACATTTTTGGATGAGGACCATTTAGCCTCTCGGATCCATCTTATCTCAGAGTTTCTGCACATATTATGAAGCATAAAAAGTATAAAAAGTTGGAATCACACCGAGATCTGCTGGTTGGAAAGGGACAAGAACATTCTAAGACAAAGAAATAAAATGGAAGAATCCATTCTATAGTCCTTATGTACCTTTAAAAGAAGCAAAGTGAGTTCCTTAAAAGTGTACATACAATATTTATTAAGAATTATGACACAAGCTGATTCTAGTAGTAACTTTGAACAAAAGTATAATTGTGTGAATGACACCTTAAAGAAGAAAGAAAATACTTCACAGGCATTGCCTCAATTTCCCCCTTTTTAATAGAGATATTTATAAGATCTCTAAATGAACTATTTATGCATGATTATGGCAGAGAAAGATACTAGTAAGGAGAAATATTATTATGCATATGACTGACCAACCATGTCCCTTGAAATTATATCTCTAAATTCGACCTCAAATGTCAATATTTCTTTTACTTGTTTTTGTGCCCAAGTTTCTATTAGGCTCTCTTACTCAAGAATCCTAGTACTCTTTCATGAGTTTCACAGGAAATGGTTCTCTTATTTCATATATGTGTTAACCTTTCCTAATCTTCAGTCTTTTAATGATTAGGTTTAGTCATGTGATAGTTCTGACAATAAAATGACAAATGACTAGAGAATCCATCAGCTGTCAGGTGAACCTTAATGACTTCTGAAGTGAGGCATGCAAAAATATTTTTGTACACGGCCCTATAAGTAGTCATTGCCAATGGTCCCTAGAATCGCTGAACAGATTGGACACAATTCAAGTAAGTTGTCTTTGGGGAGTAATAAAATCTCTTTCCAGGCAATCTAATGTCTGTGACCTAAAAAGTGTGAGGCAGAGGTGACATGTACAACCAATGAAATTTAAGACATTGTTTGAAATTTACTCCCCGGAATAAAATTAGGTGTCTTGACAATTTCCTTCATGCTAGAAACAATCAAGAGCAGAAATTGTATTCTAATCATCTCAAATTTTGCTGAGGTAAAATGGACTAGTTTTCTCATCAACCCTTGAGGTAGAGGTTAGAATCCATTGTACAGAATTTTAATCAGCAAATGAAGAGTTTAAAGCACAGGCATTTTGGTTTTTTTTTTTAATCAAAGGAGCAAGATAAAATCTTGACACTTACGGAAAAATACAAAAAAACAAAAATCTCCATAAGCAGTAATGTCTTTGTTCCATAGTCAGTAAGGTGACACTGTAGTGAATTAGTTACATATGTGCATTTCTAGAGCTGGAGCAGGGGGAAGGAAGATAGTATGGCATTCTGTAGCCCTATTAAGCTCCTCTTTATCTTTCTCTGAGTTGTCTTCAAACGTGAAAAGGTGAAAGACAACAGGATGTAGACATCATTCCCAGGAGTGAAATGCAAAAACAGGTCTGAAGAACTCTTGCTACCAGAAATAAGACCTCCAATTTCACACATGTAGAAAAGTAAAGTTTCCCTCCCCACAGAAGCTCACAGTAAATCTAAGTTCAATGGCAATTCACCCACTACTCATACTTCATGCGATTCTTTCACTTGTCAGTCAAGAAGGAACTTCCTGCTGCAGAAATGTACTCCTGCTATCTAGCTAAGGACTTGAGAAATGTGGGGAAAGGGGAAGTTACCAACGGGAAGCACATGTGTACGTACCTGGCTCAAGGCAAATGGTAGAATCTGTCTCTGTAGCAATAAAGGACAGAATCCTACAACTGTCAAAGGGGAGTCAAGATGCCAAAGCTTTCACATCAGTCAATGTACAGTCAACCTGTATGACAATTTTGGTAGTATTTCTTACAATCATCTGAAATCCAAATAATATTTTCAATTAAATGGTAATAAAAATTACCTCATTAGAAGTCTCTTGGTATGCCAAGTGTCTAAAAATTTTTCCATCATAAGTATATAGATGTGAAAATATGTTTCTTTGTTATATGGGAAACATATAGACTTTTAACTTAATGTATCAACCTATATTTTTGTAGATGCTTCTGTTGATGTTTATCAGTTAGCTAATGCTCACCAAAAACTGATGGAGTATTATATGCTTTGATGCATTCCACCTCACTCTGATGATATGCTTTGGTGTTATAGTTGTATATAATTATGACTTTAAGTATATCCAAATCCTATACTTTGAATCTGGTAGAGTACCAAATTATTCTATGCCTAGACCCTACATATTTGATTTTTTAACTTAAAAAACATGCCATATACTCTGATAATAATCTCAATATAAATGCAAGTACAAATACAAACAAATTTACAAATACCTAATTAATCAGTTTGCAAAATCATATGGTCAATAGTCAGAAGGTTGACCACCAAAGACTCTGTTAATATGGAGTTTTCTTGTCTCTCTTCATCTACAGCCAACCCAAAGCCTTGAAGTATGAAGGATGCTGAAGTCTTCAAAGCTATACATATACTCTAGATGCAGTTAATTAGAACTGCTATTCTTTCTGTTTCTATTTTATGTTTCCCCTTTCAGTATGCTCTTTGCTTTATTAAAACAAGCATAATTGATTTTCCCATCACTTTAATTTAATCCTACTTCTATAAATAAGTGCACTTTAGTATTCTTTCATAAAACTTCTGAAATGGATTTTTAAATTCAATTTACCATACTTTTAATAAGGTTTTATTAAGTCATTTTCATTGATTTCCACCAATAATGATGTTACCAGCGTATACACAGCCAAAAGAGGGTCTAGTGACATGGCATTGTCTTTGATAATGTGTTGCAAACAGCTAATCCCTGGATAAGAAAAAAGAAAATGCTTCTTGACATTGACACAACAAATGTCGATTTTTTTTCCTATCCTAACTTAAGCGTCTTCATCAAAATTTTACTGAAGCTTTTCTTTTTCTTTGCCTGGTTGTGAAGGTCATGAATAGGTCAAATGTGCTTGGTTGCTGTCTGTGCTTTCATAGACTTGAGAGAGACTAGATTATCACCACAGCCTGCTTTGTTCTTCTCTGCCATCAGAGTTAGGTAAAACCAAAAGGTACAAAAAGACATGGCGCTGTGTGACCTTTTATTGAAGGGTTATATATATGGAGCATCTTTTAAGGAATTTTTCCTACTCCATTGCTAAATTTGTATGAACAAGTCAGGGTAAAATGTAGTGAGTATTCATAAGTCCTGAGGGTTTGGGGATTTTTTGAGAAAACTTTCTTTATTATCACGTTGTGGTAACAAGCTTTGAAATACATTTTCTGAAGGCTTCTAAAATGTCTCCCACAAAACCACAGCCTACCAGGGCAAACCTGACTGCCTGTTAGAGACTGTGCTTTGGACCAGCAATGTTATAACTTGATACCTGTTTCGGCTTAGTTTATTTGGAACTGTTCCAAGCCTAACCACTCTGCCTGGTCTATAATTCAGGTATGGCAAATCTTCTCTATAAAGATCAAGTTAGTAAATATTTTAAGATTTTTGGATCACATATGCTCCCCCTTGCATCATGTTCATCTTATTCATCATCCAAAAAAAAAGGCACTTTCAAAATGTAAAAAGTGTCACTCTTTGTTTATGGGCCACCCAAAACCATGTCATTGGTTTTAGAAGATTTAGTTTAAAATCACAGTCATTAGATATAGATATACCACCCTGAGATGAGGGGTGAATTATCTTGGGTACTTGCTTCATACTTAGTCAGCTAACAAGGACTCCCTGGCTAAAGACTAACATATAAATTATTGGGACCATGCCTCGTTTATTTCTTCTCCATTATCTACATTTTTGCAAGAGCCTTAGCTTCTTGTTTTTCCCAAAGAAAAAGAGAAAAGCTTAAAAGGAGCCAGGAGGAAGAAGGGAGGGGGCAAGAAAAAAAATGAACAAGAAAGTAGTGAAAAAATTAAAGAAAAAAGAAAAACTTGGAGACGAAAGGAAAAGCTAGAAAAAAGCAGAAAAGAAGAATAAAGAAAGGGACAGAGCAAGTGATCGAAAAAGGTAAATGAGAGAGAGAAGAGAGAAAAACACAGAGTGAGCCAGACTGTGAGAGCAAAAGCACAGGCTCTCCTTCTTTTCCACAGAGCCAGGCAGCTCTTAGCGGCACCTCCCCAGCTGCTTTCAAACACTGAGGTTGCTGCCCAGCCACTGATCACCATCCCAAGAAGTGAAATGTGGGCTTCACATCTGAAAACTTCCACTTGCTTTTTCACCAAGTGAAATGGAACACAGAATTCAAGGTCCAAGCAAATGGCTTGTGTTTTCTTTGGGACAGTTGGGCTATTTCTACTCAGGGAAAATTTTGATGTACTGTCTAACTCCAGTGCATATGATTAATGTATATATAGGGCAAACCAGGATAATTCCATTTTTTTTCTTCCACAGCAGGTTTTCAGCCCGAATTATCTGGATGCTTGCCTCAACTCTCCACTAGACTTTGCCAGGATAAGCAGAGCCAATGTAGTATGCTGGAGACTGGGAGCACTCCCTCTCTCCAAGGTTCCCTTCAACACCCACACCCTGTGCAGCTGAGCAGAGTGGGAACTGTCCTAATAAATTTCTTCTGGGTGCGAAAGTTTCTAAGATGCCCCTAAATCCCTAAATGCATTCTGCTTAGCTGTAAAATGGGCAAACATAATATAGATATTTCAACTGGGAAAGCTATACTAATGGGGAAAATATTTGACCCTCTTCCTTTCCGCATCCCAGAAAGAGACCATCCAAGCTGAAGTCTATGATAGATCAATGAAATCAATGGCTGATCAACTTGTAATTTATCTTGATACATAAATATATAGATATAGAGTTTGCTTTTAAAAAAAATGGCTGGGCACTTAAGACCCTTTTATGAGAAACACAAGTGGAGTCACGGAAGCTAACTTTATGGTTTCTGCTGTCTCTTCTTTCTGACAACTGCTGTTTCCTTTTGAGGTGACAGGAAGTTTTGCAGAGTTCATGAATCCCCCTTCTTAGATCACCTGGCCCAACCCTAACAATTGTCTGTAAGCATCTTTTTTTCCTGTTCTAAGTAATTACTTTTTAACTAGTTCCTTAAAAAAATTCACACAATGAGATGTGATCTCACCCACTAGTCTCCCTGAATTCCTCCCAGATCTCTGTTTCTATAGGTGTCTTTAGAATGTAGCCTGACATAAAAAAAATAAAATGTTGGTCTTGGGAATGTATTTACTGTGACTACTGTAAATGTTTGTACACTACTTTTTAAAATTTCAGAGTCTGAGCTACACTTGAGGAGACAAGATTATTAGTAAAGTTGAGTCTTGGAAAAGAAATTATACCAAAGATTTCTAAGAAATTATAATGAATATATCCACTTGATAAAAGTATGTCCTCGTGTATTTTTTTTCTTTTGTACCACTACCATGATTCTGAGAATGGGATTTGATTTGGTTTTTGTTGTTGTTGTTGTTGTTGTTATTATGGAGAAAAGGTGAAAAAATAATTGGAAAGATGCATGATAGTTTATTTTACTGTATCTTACAGATCCAACTTCTAATGATGAAGCTTCCCACATAGCTTCTTTCTTTTTTGGAGCAGAAAGGAAGGAAGAACATGAAGAGTCAGAGCTGTTGATACATTGGGATAATAGCTTTCTACTCTAGTGAAACTTTCCACCTTTCCTTCCATTTTGTCTCATCAAATCTCTCAGTGACAAACTTCCCCACTGCCCTGGGGGTGTTGTAGATTTCATTGCCAACTTTTCCCTCTGGATAGATAGTCTATAAAGAAAAACACTTAAAATTATTATTATTATTATTATTATTATTATTATTATTACTTAGTGAGTACCCTCATCCTCTAACATACTGTCAAATGTACCTAATGCATGAGAACATACTGAAATAGATTTATTAATATAACTAAAGAATTATTAATCATTGAAAAATAACAAGAAATTGTTAAATGGGCAATTCCGTGTATCTCTTTTGAAGGTTTATTTTGTTGTTGCTGCTGCTGTTGTTTATCAGCAGAGTGCATAGAAATGTTGCTCATTGTTGCTTTTGAAAGCTTTCCCACTGCCAAGTGATGAAAATATGATACTGGAAAAAGAAGGTCATCTGAAAAAATGTGCATCTGTGGAATAAGTTTCTCTTTTCAAATGGCTTCTACCAAGCTGTTTGATGTCCCCATGCTATGTGCTGAATGTGACTGCTCAAAAGCAATCAGTAACCTGGGCCAGATTTGAGGTGACAACTGTTGCTATGCTTCTGTAAGCACTGCTTCTGCTAGAACATTATTAGTACATTAGACAGGGCCCTGAGCTTTGCTTAGTAAACACTGCTTTCTGGTGCAGCGCCTGTGTCTAAGTCTCCATTTGTTAACAACACATGAGTGTAAGGGCTTCACTTTATGGCAGATGAGACTGTGAGAATCGTGATTTCTACAGGATTAATGTATGGGATAAACAAACCTAGAGGTAATTGAGTCGTGTCCTATCATGAAGAAAACCATAAAATAGTCACCTCACTTTCTGAATTACAACACAAAGTAATTTATTTCTAAGTATCTAGCCTTCTTCCCCTCCTTTACAGGCATTGTATACCACTTTTAGACTCACTGCTAATTCCAACCTTCATTCTTAAAGCAGTAGAATGTTTCTACTTAACTCATGAACAGAAATCACTTTCCTATCTATTAGTTTGAAGGCCAATGTTAAGGACCTAATGCTGCAGACGACAGAAGATATTCTGACCCATCAGGTAACTGTGATTCTAAAAGAGACCGTCCACCATCTCTCTCACAGTCTCTCATGTTGATACCACACACACATGGCTTCCATAATATTTTAGCAGTTGAAATGGGGGTGGTGTGTACCATTATTATTTGTTAGCTAAAAATTATAAAGAGAAAGTACAGACAAGAAGGAACACACCAAATTCAAAAGAAAAATAACTGTTTATTAAAAAGTTTCTGTTCACCTTTCATCAACTGGTTGATGACTTGTTCACTTAAGAGAACTAACTAGTCTGGAAGTTTGCCTTGAGTTAAGTGACTAAATAAACAAAAGGTGTTGAACTATACCTGAACTCTGAAGAAGAAAAAGTGTGTGTCATCAGTATACTGTAAGTAATGATAAGGCTACGAAAAGGATTTACCCAGGTGTATGTAGTTTCTTAACTGTTGCAGAAATGGGCTTTCTGAATATGCAATACATAAGAGAAAATATAATGGGCTTTAGTTAAAGCCCGGATCTAGAATGCAAGCCTAATGCTTTAAAGACAATGTCTTTGTTTTACTCTTTCTCTCTTTCTGTGATTTATAGCATATATTGAAGATCTCACAAGATGTGTTGAGCAAAGCAGAAGACTTATTATCGTGCTAACTCCAGACTATATTCTCAGACGGGGATGGAGTATTTTCGAACTGGAAAGCAGACTCCATAACATGCTAGTCAGTGGAGAAATCAAAGTGATTTTGATTGAGTGTACAGAATTAAAAGGGAAGGTGAATTGCCAGGAAGTGGAATCACTAAAGCACAACATCAAACTTCTGTCACTGATCAAGTGGAAGGGACCCAAAAGCAGCAAATTAAATTCTAAGTTTTGGAAGCACTTAGTGTATGAAATGCCCATCAAGAAAAAAGAAATGCTCTCCCACTGCCATGTTCTTGACTCTGCAGAACAGGGTCTTTTTGGAGAACTTCAGCCTATACCTTCAATTGCCATGACGAGTACCTCAGCCACAATGGTGCCATCGCAAGCTGATCTCCCTGAGTTCCATCATTCGGATTCAATGCAAATGAGGCACTGTTGCAGAGGATACAAACACGAGATGCTAGCCAACAACCTGTCAGTACCCTCCTTAGGCAACCACCACACTTACTGTAACTTGCCACTGACACTACTCAATGGACAGCTACCCCTTAATAATTCCTTAAAAGAGACTGAGGAATTTTCAAGGAACAATCCCCTTCTGCCATTATCATCCAAAGAGCTTAGCTTCACCAGTGATATTTGGTAGCAGAGGGAAAAAAATCTCAATTCTTCAGCACAACTATGAGAGAACATGAAATTTCTGCTATACTGAGAACAAATTATACCTAAAAACACTGAGGTGCTGAAAAGATGAAGAAAAAGGCACAACAGTCATGTTTGTACTTAAATATTTTTATTTACATTTATAGAATAGTAGGGGAGTAAAACGTCTTGCTTTTGTAGTATGGCACCTTGTCACAATGTACAGATTTGATTTTTCCTGGAAAAAATTGAATTGTGTCCTTTTCAAGTAGGTTTTATGGCACCATATGGACTGCCCATATTTAGGAGTTTAACATTTCAACAGTATTTTTCCGAAAAAAAAAAAGGAAAAAGAAAGAAAGCAAAAGAAAGAAAGAAATGTTTAAAATTTCACTGAGTTTAAAAATTCTGAATGAATGTATAAGGGAAAAGAGAACTTCTCTAAAGTAACTGAAAGCATCTGAGAATTGTACAGGAACAAAACAGATTGAGGCAGCCAATTGGAAGACTGTCCAGGAAGATCAGTTGAGAAAATGATTGGAATATTACATCTTCAACGTAATGGACAACTCCTGTAGACTAAACCAACAGCTTGTAACAACAGCTTTTAGTTCTAATAGACAAGCACATCAACTGTAGCCAAACTGGTAGGTAGGGAAACTGTGTGCATTTCTTAGTCAAATGAATAGACAGCTCTAAGCTCTTTAAAAATGATTTTTAGTAAACCTTATGACTTTCTGTATCATTAAAAAAACATTTTGCAGCTTTAAAAATGCATCTTAAAGTACACAATTTATTGTTTCTGTAAACCTTCACATTTAGATGTATTTTCCCCCAAACACTCTTACACTCTAAGATTTATGTGAAGATGTGGGCATTGCCCTACTTGTTTTTCAACCTCATTGCAAGTTGCGCTTAAATATATATTGACTGCAAATGTCTGCAGTTGAAGAGAAGTAACGACACTATTCAGAAATGTAGAGCTGAGTTGAGTTTACTAGTGGCAGAGCAGTGACTGCAGACTTTCTCACTTGCAACATAGTTGTGAAATAGACTATTCTGTACATACAAAGAATACGCTCCACTATATGCGCAAGTCTCCTGCGGAAGTATCTCTATCCCTGGTGCTTCAAAGAATATATTTAAAAGACTAAGCTTGTCCATCTTCATACAGAGACTGGGACTGCACTATGTCAGCACATCTTTGTGACTAACCTAAATCCTGATGGCTGTAAAGAATGTATCCCACCTCTAAGACTCATTGTGGATCATGACTTTTTGCCACTTACAATTAATTTGGCGTCCTCTCCCACCTCATGCCTGGGGGGGGGGGGTCAACTGCTTAACTGCTGATCAAAGTTGATTCAGAAATTGTACAAATGGTTCTTACAGAAAATCCTTGTACAATTATGAAGAAGGACGATGTATACAATGTGTAAAAATTAAGACTTTGTTTACCCCTTGTGATTGTGAGACCCAAAAGTAGTATGAAATGAGAAAATATGCTTTGACGATTTGTCTCTAATTGCTTTCCAGGGTTGCTTCCCTGTAATCCATCAGTGCTGTGAAATTACCTGTTTCTCTGTTGCTTTTCTATATCTTATCTGTTTAGAAAATCCATTTTTGGACCAAAACTGTGTAGAAGTTTCACAGTGATACATGTTTATTTCACAGGGAGACATTGGTTGCTCCTTTGAAAAGTCCTGTTCACCATATGTGGGTATTTCATAGATGTATTTTTTCCCACCAAGAATGGAAACTTCGGTAAAAACTATAAGTATTTCAAAATGAAAGTCTATCAATTCTGAAGTGTTTTCCAAGTGTTATAAAGTTATATTTACTCTGAGTATTCCTTAATGCTATGTGTAATAACTAAATTAATAATCTGCATGAAATGAGTGGTACGTGTTTTAAGTGGACAATTGTACTTTTTACAATTTTATTTTTCACAGAAATCTAGATGAATTCAAATAGAATGTTCAGTCATATTTTTAAACTAATAGTTCTGTATTGAGCATGCCAGTTCTGAAAATATAACATGGGCCTCTCTACTTCCTTTATTTACAATGATTAAACGTGGGTAGCAATTTGACTTGGCTGGCCACAATGTGTCCCTTCACTGCTTGTAGGTACTCAGAAACCCAGCATTCACACTTGTGCTGGGGAACTTGACAAGAAACCTTTTCTACCATTTTCAGGAACTAATGTGTACACTATCTATAAAAATTTATTTCTAGGTGGCAATTCAAAATTTAATTTTCATCTGTGTTTCTTTAAGAGATATGGCCCATAAGGGTCTAATACATATTTCATCTAAAACACAATGTATGTTTCCAGTTGCTTTTACAGTGAGACTTTTCCCTTTGAACTTTTCAGTGAATTTTGAAATCCAGGAAAGCATGATTGCAACTAGTTCTTACACACTCAAAACAAACTTATTCTTATTATTTCGTGCAAACAGATATTTACCCACTGAATATTAAAGGTGAAACATTCTGAAAACCAAAAGGAAACATAGTAAACAAATGATAGACATGTAGAAATCAAAACATTCTGTTGTGAATAAACACTGCTCAAGGATATGATATGGACAACAAGTTCGTCCATTTCATTTAGCAAAATATGACTTCTGGATGGGTTTGATAAACATGGTCCCTGGTCTAACCAGGGAGATAGCAATATAGCTGTGTGTTTTCTGAAAATATTATATCACTTACCACTACTTCTAACCCTCAATTGAATTAGAGCCAAATCTGTCCTACTTTCCGGAATTCATTCAAAACTACAACAGAGAGACACCGTCAAACTTCTAGTAAGACTTGAATCCAGAGTAAAGTTATGTAAAAGGCAAATGTTTTGGATGTGAGTGAGAGGTTATTGTTGTGCAGCTTAACACTGCTAGAAGGATGCAGGGGGAAGTGAGAGCAGTTGAGTTGTGAAGAGAGTTCAGAAGGAGCTGCGATGGGAATGAATAGTAACCAAATGACTGTGAGAATAAAAGAGAAGAAAAGTCTGGAGCTGGAGAGATGGCTTGGTGGTTAAGAGCACTAACTAATTTTCCAGAATACCTGAGTTGAATTCCCAGCACCCATATGGCAGCTCACAATTGTCTATAAATCCAGGGTCCAACACCCTCACGCAGACATACATGCAGGCAAAATATCAATGCACATACAATAAAATTTAAATTATTTTTTAAAAAGAAAATTCTAACAAAATTAGGAAGACATGTCTCTGACCATTGTGGTTTTTATAAGGCTTACAAGTATATAGAGTCACTAGTCTAAAGCCTTTGCTTTCTTTTGAAAATTTGTTTTAAAATAAATGAATGCACAGCTTGAGAAAACAGCTTTGCTTTGGAGGTTCGTATCTGTTCTGCAAGTATGAGACCTAAGTTCAAATCCTCATCTCCTGTGTAAAAGAATGTACATGCATACCATCATTTGAATGTAGAGAGATAAAAATAATGTGACCTAGCTGGTCATAAAGCCTAGTTGAGAGGTGAGTTTTTGCTTCTACAAGAGTCTGTCTCAAGGCAGGAAGTTAGAGAAGTTGGAGAAGATACCAATATCCTGAAAATTACACATAAAATCTTCACCCTCCTTGTATACATTTCTCAAGATAAGGCAATGAACTTATAAAACCATGTTCAAAGTTAAGATGGAAAATTATCGATAGTGATCAGCCGAATATGAACACTCCAAATCAATGTTACTCTTTTGGGAGAGCGAAGTTAATGTTGAAAATCACTGGCTCCGGTTTCTCTATTGCTCATTCGTTTTTGTTGTGAGATGACTGATGAAAGGTCACAGCTTTGATAAATGGATAAAATAGTTTGATAAGCCTAGTGGTTCACTTTAAATGCTGTCATGTCGAAGTTGCCTTTAAAAAAAAAAACTCAAATCATCCACAAGCAATTTCAGAAGAATATTTATTATTCCACTTAATTACTGGGTAAACAGAACTTGTAAAGTTATGTACAATCACCTATATTTGTTTTTTCTACATACTCACTGCTATTTTCCTAACTATATTTTCTCCAGATGGTGCTCTGGTCAATCGTGAAATTTATTGAGTGCCTGCTGTATACTGGACAGTGCATCAAATGTAATAGGTTTTAACTCACAATCCTTATTCTCAGATAGATTATGCATCACATAGAGAAATTAATATTTGCATGTGAATAATAAGTGAATTGGATTCTGTGTTGACTTGGGCAAGAGGTAAGTTTGGCACAAAGAAAACAGCGAAGAAAATGGGAATTTCCCATATACAGAGCATAGCACATGTGAATACTGAAGGAAGAATGAGCAAAGTGATAGCAGGAACAGAAATCTGAACAAGACTGGGAGGAATGCTAAAGCATCTGAGAGCCTGAGAGCCAGCAGATTTAAGGAGAATCAGGAAGGGGAAGGGAATGGAGGCTGGGAAGCCATTTACGAGACTATTCTCACAGTCCAGCTGAAATGAAAGCTAGAGATAAGTGGTGACCTTAAACCTCAGCAAAGGGCAGACTGAGAAGAAGAACTAGGCAGGATATAGTGATGCAAAAAGTGGAAGTGGGAAAAAAAAAAACCTAAGCAGCTCAATGATCAAAAACAGTAGTTGCATCAAAGGAATTTTAGGAGTGTTTAATCCATGCTTTAACTGAGCATTCCAACACTGCCAGGGGTCAGGAGAAAGCACAGTGCTAGGCACAATTGCTACTGAAATACAGTATGAAGCATTTGGAAGAGAGAAAGTCTCTGAAATGGCAAAGTGCTTCTTACATCTGGCTTAGAAATAAGTACATTCACTTCACATGTAATTCGAAGTTCACAAGGAAGAAAAAGATTGAATTTTGTTCTCAAGTACCACTGTCTGCTTCTATTTAAATTCCATGTCTCATTTTAAAATAAAGAGTTAGGACCTTGAAATTAAAGCATTGAAATGATTAAGTCATGACCAGCAAGATGGCTCAGTGTGTAAAACTACTTGCTGCCAAGCCTGACTACCTGAGTTAGAGCCCCAGAAACCACATGCTAGATGTAGAAGAACAGTTCCCTAGGATCCCCATTCCTCTACACTTGCAATTACACAGTGAAAAGAGAGCAAATGAGTGAGAGAGAGGCAGATGGAGTGACACAGAGACATGGAGAGACAGCGAGAAAATAAAAATGTTAAATGTAAGCAAAGAACAAAAAGAAGTGAGTTTCTGAAGATCAGTAGTCTCATCTCATTCCTGGCTAGAGTCCCAGTACCCAAAATAGGGCACATCACATTGTTTAAATGGGAAAGGAAACCTGGGAGCTTCTGTAAAGACCATTACAAAATAAGACACATTATCTTTCGGGCAGTAACTTTACAATTTAGCAGAAGAGAGGAAATGTGTGAGATTATCTCTCTACATCCTGTTTGGAACTACGGTTTTACGATTCTAACTATATTTGTGGTGGGAGATCAAAGATTCTTAAAGATTCTGCCAGTTACACAAATCATTATTCCTCAAAAGATTCAGACAGTTTAGTTCTATGAGGCCACCCAATATAGCTTTTTGCTCCTAACCACAACATCCCTTTCCCTAAACACATACTTTATATGCCCATTCATTGCCAACAAAAACTTCTTTTTTCCAAAGGTTACTTTTATACCTATAATTATTATTCTAGGTGGAAGAATAAGGATTAGATTAGCCTCATTTACTGGGCACAGGGTGAGACCCACCAGCAGATCTATCAATGAATTCAGTATGTAGAAATACCTCAGTTTCTATTCTCTTCCAGAAAATTTTCCAAGCAGTAAATAAGCCAAGAATTTTTCACCATCTTGATAGAGAGGTTATGTGAAAACACCTAGAAACCAGAGCAGTTTCATCTATTTTCAGCTAGGGAAAAATTCCTTAGCATTTCTATTCCATTTCATAATTTGAAATATAAACACATAAAGACAAGTATTGGGAACATTGTAGGCAAAGTGCTAAGAACAGTACTTTGCACAGCATAAGAATTATATTATACTACTATTACCACTATAATTATTATTCTACATAGAAATGGCATAGCCACCTACTACTACTACTACTACTTCTCTCCCTCTCTCTCTCTCTCTCTCTCTCTCTCTCTCTCTCTCTCACACACACACACACACACACACACACACACATACACACACACACACACACACAACAACAACAACAAC
This sequence comes from Grammomys surdaster, assembly GCF_004785775.1. Classification (NCBI taxonomy): domain Eukaryota; kingdom Metazoa; phylum Chordata; class Mammalia; order Rodentia; family Muridae; genus Grammomys; species Grammomys surdaster. The sequence goes on along the minus strand of NW_021604645.1, from coordinate 195,091 downwards.
AACAACAAAACATATGTTTTATTCTACTTCTCAATTGTAAAGGGTAGTCTATTTGATTTTGTTCGTGGCTGCCTGGATGACAAAGGACACTCATTTTCCAGACAGCTGGCTAGGCAAGAGGTACATTCTGTGGTCATGGAACAGATCAGAGCTAGCTGGCCCATAGAAAGAACAAGCCTACAGTAACCTTGACCTCATTAGTAATGTGTTCAGAGCTAGACAAAAAACAGGACTCCCAGAACATGGATTATTCAGATTTGCTGTCCATGTTAATCAAAGTCCCCAGATGATTGCTTGATATTCTGCTTTACTTTAGCTAGGTTTACATAAGCTCAAAACATCTGGATGAGAAGTGAAAAAATGCAGATGTTTAAGCCCCATGATGGGAAAAATCCAGATGTCTCAAATTTGGATTTGTCATTTTGTTCTTTGTTTTAAAAGAAAAAGAAGCCAAAAGAAAACAAAATAAAATCTATCATAGTCTGTATTTCCTTTAACCTGGGTAAAAATCAAGCTGGTTGCTTATTACAGAATTTTAAAATGCCCAAAAGTTGATTTGGAATCTTTTTGATAATGATCCAGATGGGATGGCATATGCTTCATTAAAAAAAAAAAAAACTCTAGTCCATAACTAGCCTTTATGAGAGATGGTGGTTGTTACCATGAGATAAAATATTGGAAGAGTTGATTATATTGAACTGTCTGGGAAAGAATAGCTTAGGTGTTACCAACAGGAAAGATAAATTTTCTAAAGAAATCTTTCAAAATTGTGCTTATTTTGTAAGAAGGTCTGTCCTCAACTAAATATATATGCCAAGAAATAGAAACATTTCTTCTATTTATGGAATTACCATTTAAAAATTTTTTTTACCTTGAATAAAACACAGAGACGTAAGTCTAAGCATGAGCAATAAAGGTTGCCATATTTGGAATGTGAGTAGAAGACAATCAAAATTCATGAAGAAGTATCCAAAATGCCTTTCATCAGTGTCCAAAATAATCTTTGCTAAGTTTAATTATGACTGAACTACCACAGTCTACCCTGTAGAATTCTACCAAACTTCTGTATCAAGAAAAGAAACACATTGACTAAGGGCCACACCAAGGATTCACACAGTTATAGAAAAGAACAAGAACTTCAAGGCAATCTATTTCATCCTTTCTATTTCATTAACTGGAAAATAGGTCCAGAGATGAAGTGACTTGCTCTAATGACAAATGAATTCTGGAATACAGAACTATACTATTATGAGTGCACTGATGGTAAGTTTTGGCAAAGTATATGGAAATGGTAAAGAAAAATAGTAACATGTGAAGACATTGATCACATTGGGCACTGCAAGGAATACACCAATTATAAGACTGGGAGTTATTTGGACAAAATGAAGAAGAGTTATGAAAGTCCCAAAGTAAATAAAGATCATTGTGCTTTGAATTCTATGGTAATATTCTAATGTAGACAATATAATTCATCATGGACAACAGTCTTCTGATTGTCCCATCTTCCCCAACTGGTTAAAAAGCAAATCAATATAGTTTGGGTTCCAAAAGAGCTTATTTGTCATAGGATGATGACATAAAGTTTTAAAAGTTGGTAGAAATGTTCAGATAAGACACTGAAGAACTAAGTTCAGGTTTTGAGCATTGGCATGATCTTCAGCTAGTGCGCAATTGCACAGGCACATAGCCAGCCAGCCAAGCTACCTTCAGATTGAGTCCTTCCAGGTCTCTAGCATTATCTTTGGTAATGTGTATAGAGAACTTACAAATCGGTGAATCTTGGGTACTTCAAAAGGCATGGCTAAAACCTAAATAAGAAGATATTCTAGGGTTTCCCCAGTTTAAAAAAAATAACGAAAACAAAAAGGAACCGGAAGCATTTTTTTCTCCTGAGAGTTGGCTGCACTCTTCATTGTATACACACATAATTTAGAAAAGCCTAAGGTAGATTGCATCATTTTAGAGATAATTAGTATCAAAATCAACATGATTATTCATTGAGTTTGGTTACTACATAATATTCATTATTTCCTAAGACATAGAAAATTTATTGGAAATGAGAATGTGTACGTAAAAAGAAATGTAGAATATCTAATAGAATGCAAAGCAGAAGCATTGCACCATTCCTGACCATCTATCATTTCAATTTAAAAAAACATTAATGCTGCCAGTGGAAACTGAAAACAAGTTGTCAGCAGTTTTCCTCGAGCAAGATGGAACCACAAAGCCATAGACCAGGCAGTAAAAATTTGTTTAAAAAAACTCAATGCTTTAAGGCAGGCCAGATTATTATGAGAGATATACTGTAAACTACTCATCTCATTTATTTTGCACGAATGCCAGTTCACATGAAATGACTCTTTTTTCTTTCCTGTCCTTTAATGTGTGTAAACTAAGTTGTGAGCCACACTGTGGAGGATGAGGGTCATTGATCTTCCTCTTTGCTTTTCTATTTTAGCCACAACCCAATGTTGATTAAAAATGATGAAGCCAAACCTTTACATGCTTCCTTCATTCATGAAAGTTATTGAAACCTTTTTTTCTCCATTTCTCCAATATCAGTCTCTTTTCATCTGGAAAAACACGAGATGTTTAGAGTTGGAAGGGACCCGGAAGGCCATCTAATACTCTTCTTTTATTGATGGAGAAAATATTGTCACATGTCCAATATTAAAGAACTAATTAGTGACAGAGCCAAAACTAGACTCAAGAGTTCCTGATTGACCATAATCCTTTCATTATGCTAATAAACCCTCAACAATTCAAAGACCAGATTCTGAAAGCATTCACCCAGGATTTGGGAGTAGAAATTGGCGGCAGATCATTTGCTGAACATGGGCAGGACCCTGGGTTCCATTATTAACACCTCAATAAAATAAAATAAAATAAAATAAAATAAAATAAAATAAAATAAAATAAAATAAAATATGTATCCATCTTTCTTTCCTTCTATGTGAAGGACAATGTATTGCCACTGTATGAAATGTCAAATCTTCTCCAATATCTTTATACCACATAGACCACTTGAGATAACCTCAGTGTTACATCAGAGACACTAACTCCAGAAAGAGCCTTGAATCAAATTGGAAAGTTCCAAATTATAAACTCCAACACCACCTGTAGGAGAGAAGATAAACTAAGATTACGAGATCTTAACTTGTTCTTAAACTTACACTTCCTACCCAAAACAAGTGGGAAATATTTCTTCTCTTTTTATAGGGAATATTAGGGATTAAACATAGGACCATATATATGCAAGGTAAGCATTCTAATTTGTCTCTGTATGTATTTTTATATATATATATATATATATATATATATATACATGTATATGTATACTTTATTTGTTTTTTATTTTGAAATATATTATCACTAAAATTTCCAGGCTGATCTTCAACCATTAGTGGTGGAAGATATTTTCCATGTAGTATCAGTTATGCAAATTACAACATCATGATTAGGATATGTATTTGCATCTGACAAGAACTACCAGAACAAGTCTAGAACCAAAATTTCTATACATAAATTCTAGACTTGAATTTACTGGCTAGTTCAGTACCAACAAATTACTTAAACTTAAAGTGCTGTAGTTTCTTTTGTGGTAAAATAGAGAGGAATGTGGTTATAATAACAAGGATTCAAGAAAAACGAGCATATAAAGTGCTTAGAAAAGGGGTTTACACACAATAGAAGTCGTAAAATTGTTATCTGATACTGTACAGGAGGAAAAGTTAGCTCAGCCAATTAATCTCCAACACTGAACATGGCAGGAACTGTTTTAACGGATTTTAACCATGAAATGTATGCAAGGAAGAATTCCTCTAATTGCCAGTCATGTCTATTCATTAAATTTAGTCAAGCATGTCCTTTCCTTGAAAACATTAGGGTAATCTTTATTTCAACTACTTTTTTTTTATATCAACTGGTGATCATCTTCAAATTAGAATATGATTCGAAGTTTACACTAGGAAAAAAGATCCCACAACAATTCGGAATTAGTCAATGTTGACTGTCCCTCAGTCCTCTCCCATCTCCCCAGTGCAAGCAATCCTGGATATTTTAAAGAAATAAGTAGGGTTTTTTTCAACCTGTCAAACTCCCTAAATTTCCACTCACAAATATCCCAACAGGTTTGAAAGGCAAAAAATATAAAGAGAAAGTTCAGTAGGTCAATAAGCCACTGCATAGCTGTGGCTTTTAGGCAATCACAAGTTGAGATGAGTCAACAGTATGGTGTAGATGCTTAGAAAGCAAACTTGGGTCTAGAATACATTAATACAAGTAAAATGCCCAGTCTAAGAACATCACTCAGCAGCAGACAGGTGATACCAACAGGGCTGTGCTCGTATCTGAGTGCCCACATTCTTATAAGAACCATTTTGGTATAGAAAGATGTCAGAAAAGATGTTTGTGGATGATGAAGTTTCTGAAATTCTGCCATGGAAGGGAGGAACTGGAAATTTTTATTTTTCCTTAAAAAGAAGACATTTAGCCAGAATCTGACATGGAAACAAAATTAGATTTATTCAATGTAGTCCCTGTGGGAGAATCAGGGTAATAAGTAGAACGCATGAAGAGGCAAATTTAGGCTCAGGATCAGAGAGTCCTGTCTAAGGATATAGACTACCCATAAACAGAATGTGCTGCTTGAAAAAGTGGTAAATTTTGTTATAGCAAACCCTCAGGGATGGGAAGAATGCAGAAACTATTTCTAGTTTGTGACTTTTAAAAAGTTGATATCAAGGAATATTCCTAAATCAGACCTGTGATTATAGCCCATTATATGTTCATATTGTTAAACTAGCTGCTTTGACTTCCAACAAACCTTCACCGTTACTATCAGATTAATCTTTTTACTTAACTTCATTTGTGTCTCTTCTATCCTCTCCCTTCTACTCCTACTTCTTCTCCCCCATCTCATTTTCTACCAGTCATAAACACAACTATCTACTATTTAAGACATACGTTGAATTCATTATATTCCAGGAATCCCTACTAGATAGATATGGCTGTGCTTATTCAAAATAAACCTTTTTTTAAATTTTTTGCTACTACAAGAATGCTTCAATTTGACAACTCTTATTTCTCCCTCTTCTGAAAAAGTGTTTAAATTCTCCTAACCAGAATAAACTCGTTTACCTCATGCATGTGTATATACTATGTTTCTTCCTGAAATATCCCCTGTTAACTACAAAGTTACTTGAAACTCATTCTTAAAGACCATGTCTGGTATTTTCCTTCAGTTTGATCACCCTGTGTCTCTTATTCACTTTCATTTTTAACATAGGCTTATTATGTCTCCAATTTTTAAGTTTATGTAATTTACATTTGCTTTTCAAGCAATGATACTGTTTCCAAAACCAAATAATGTGGATATCCCCATTTCTTACATGCTTTAGAATGATTTTCTGATTATTTTTTTCATTTCTTAGTAGATGTTATTGCATACTCATAGATATTAAGAACTGTTCTAGTTTGAAAACTTTCTTTGCAATTTCAGAAAGCATACTGCTTTGTTACTATGCAGCCCACAGTTAGCAAACTCTTAACTGTTTGTCTGTACTTTTAAAGCTGTGTTGGGTGCCTGTCTGAAAATATTGTTCAGATCACAAGGACACAGAAGTAAACAAAACAAACTTGGATATATGCCTCCATCGAATTTACATTCTTAAATATGAACAACAAGCTATTTGAAATATAGGACTTATCAAAGGAAGAGTGAACAAGAATTGCCCTTCTGCAAACCATACATGCATTAACTTGGAATAAACAACATTGCCTTTATCTTTCGAAGCAATTTTAGAAACTGTATTCTTAACCCTTACATTTTAGTGTACCCATCAAAAATGACATATGCCATTCTAGTAGGAAAAAGAATAAGTTTTGACAGCTTTGGCATTTATCCTCCTAACTAGAGTCTTATACAATCTACCAAACTGAGTTAGCTACCACTAAGCATAGAATGGTCGAATTTAGCACATCTAAGATACATCTAACTAATTATCTTTATTCAGTGGTTTTGGAGTTTTTTATTAAGTGAATATCCAACCACTTAATTCCACAGTAATAGATGCATTTTAAGTCACAAAAAGACTAAAATAGCAAATTAATGTGAAAGAAGAAATGAGTAGATACTGAATACAATGTACTGAGCATTTTTCTAGACATGCAGAAAAACCAATGTCCAAGTCATGGCTATGGATTTCACTAAGACCAGACAAGGAATAAAATATAGGGAAACAGAAAGTCTGTCAAGTCTGAATGAATGGGGATCATAGATACAAGGATGCCAAGTGTGAAATATAAGCACTTCTTCATATGGAACTAAGTCCCCACTAAGCCAAAGCTGTCCTATGTATAGGGAGCAGTGTTTGGAAAGTGAATGGCTTAAGGGCAGAAATGAGAGCTCGAAGCTGACAAAACCTGAACACGGCCCAGTTCTGATGTTGTGCCTCCACACATGAAGCTGTTTCTCAGAGAGCAGCCTGAGAAGTTGAAGGAGCTCTTTTTCTCCCTGCTCTTCACTTCCCCCACAGACCAATGCAGACTATGGAATGTAAGTCCACAAACCGCCACATCTCCACTCTTTACCTTGTGAGGAGGCCAAAAATGTTTAGCTATGTCAGTGGGTCCAATAGCCAAACCTCATATTTTTATGCATAAATAATTGGGAGTATGTGTAACACTCTGTCCTCGGGGTTTTCAGAGACTAGGAGGGTGTAAATCATCTTGGAGTGCTGAATAAATGCAGATTGATAAAGAAATGTACACAGGTTTATACATATAAATTTGCAGATATTAATATGCTGGAACAGTTTCTTCATCAACCTCCAAATAACAGCTGGACCTCAAATATTTGAAAAAAGATTTATAAGTCCAGCAACAGTTCCTTTGCTGTTTTCTCCTTTAGGAGCTACAACTAGTGATTTTTATGTGACTTTCAACAGCTCGTCTAGGACTCTGTAAGTTCCAGAAGTTTGAATAAGGAGACTCAATTTGAAGGTGTGATGGTTTATTCAATTGCAAAACAATCTAGACAAAATGAAGTGTCACTTCAGAAGGATCCCCTTAAAAAAGAGAAATGTCATGAGTAGAGTTTTCTCCATATCAGAAACGCTCATGTTCTTATTCTTCAAAGGATTCCTCTAAAGTAGCTATGCAATGATGATTCTGAACACAGTTCTAAGACCACTTTTGGAAATCTGGATAAAATCATGGATAGGTATTTCAAGGGGGAAAAATGTACATATTCCCTAGAAAAATACTGGATAAGATATTGGTAAGGAAACAATTCAAAAGTCTTATGTATATCCAGAAACCCTTCTATGGGTGGCATTAAGGGTTAGTTGTCCCTCAAATGTAAAGTACCTCCTTTAGATACTGAGAACAGAACATACTTAGAGAGAAGAATAGGAAGCAGGAAAATAGATGATGTTATTTAACACTGTCAAATGAAGCAGAGAGAACATACGCTCTAGAATTATCCATGTGACACCTCTAAGTCCTAACAGCTAAGCAAAAACAAAATGTTATGTTGCGTGGATAATGAGAGGAATTGTTACAATGCAATGAACTTTTTACTCTGCAAAATAAAAGTACACTATGTTTAAGGATTGTCTTTCAGAATGTAGAAACTGTGACCCTTGGCTGCTATCGTTTTTTTCTATATTTCTTGCCAAACAAATGTTATGAAAGAATATCTCCAGGCATTTGCTCTACCCTGAGGGTTAAAACATGTACAGGATGGAAACTGGCAGAGTACTGAAGTTGGCGGACTCATCTGCCTCACTAAAGCTTCTAGAGACTTCCAAGGGCTCTAGGGATGAGGGAGTTGTCTTTTTTGGAGAAAATCAGGTCACAAAAAAATGTCCAAGTCTTCAGAACAATTGATCCATGGCAGCAGATATAAGTAAGGAACAAATTTGTTCAGTGTAGATCCCATGATCTCAGAATGCTGTATTTTACATTAAGAACATCTACAGGAAGTACTTTTGCCAGGACAAATAATCATGAACCTTTCTTAAATGGAGAAGCTGTGAACAAAAAGCAAAGACATTATGTTTGGGGAAGAGATAAATGATTGAGGCTTTGAGACAGGATTCTTTGTGGCTAACATTTTTAAAAAGAATTCTATGGCAGCTGAATTCACTCTTGGATATTTTCAGGGTTCCAGCGATATTTCCATTCTTTTGCCTCCATGAAAACCAAGATCATACTTTCACTTGTATAATTGTTTCAACAAAAATTTGTTCTAAGATTCTCTTATAGACTTTGAACTTTTCTGGCTACTAGGAGCACAGTCAGGAGCAAAATGCACAACGAGGAAAAAAGTAAGCATGTACTTATATGTAAGTCTTTTAGATACATTAAGAGATGTATGTGAGCATGATGAAAAGACAGATGTCTGAAATCCAAGTACACTGGAGCCTGAAGCAAGATAACAAATCTAAAGACAGCTTGTACTACATAGCAAAAGCATGTCTCAAAAAAATTATTGGAGCTGGAAGTTAGTAGAGTGTTTACATTATGTGCACAAAATCCTGGGTCCTATACTCATGACCAAAAACAAGCAGCCATGAAAGCCTGTAATCCCAGTATTCAGGCATTGGAGGCAGGAGGATTGGAAGGCCAACGTGGTCTTTGACTACAAAGCATGTTAAAAACCATCCAGGGCTACTTGAGTCTCTGCTTCCAAAAAAAAGAGAAAGAAAAAAAAAGAAACAGAGGGATGGAAGAGAGAAAACAGGAAAGAAAAATAAAGGATATGTATTTAAGATATTAAGTATAAAAAGAAGAAAAATGAAATCAGCTTGAGGACGTGATTCATAAAAGACTAGTTAAGTGTATAAGGTACAGAAGGATCAGAAAATAATTCCAAACAGACAGAAGATGCCAAAAATATCCAGGAATAACATGCATGTCTGACAAGCTGTATATAAGATATTATTACTAGGTATAAAATGTGACAAGTTAGGAAAATCATATAATAAGATTTCAGTTAGACATATTGAATTTTAATAGTCATCATTTTGACATCATGTGAGTTTTAACAAGGAATTAGGTTAATGTAGTTGACCTAAGGAAACTGTTCGTTTGATGCTGTGACTGTCCAAAATTAAATACCCCTAACTCAAGAAGATTCCTTGCTAAACCAGTTATAGATTTTATTTAACATTTTAAGGTCACATCTGTATGACATGAAATTAATCATTGTACATCTTACTGCTTACTGGTATTCACTAGATTTGCAGTGTCATTCCTTCAGTAGGTTCTAAAGCATTTTCATCACATCAAATTAAAATGCCATAATAGCATACTTACTAAGCACTCAGTCCTTTATCCAGACCCTCACCCAGCCATTGTCAGATCCCAATATGACTTTGGATTTTACTAATGTACTTATTCTGGATGGTTCACTTAAACTAAATGATAAAAGGATCTTTTCTATCCGCTTTATTTCATTTCGCATCACATCATTGAAGTTCACAAATGCAGTATGTGATAGTAACTCAGGTAGGCCTCTAGGAAAGGAGCTGGTGGTTCATATGGAGATCATATTTCACTTTGGAGATACAATCTAACTGGTTGTTCACTGCAATTGTACTAATACATAATCCTAACAGCAATGTATAAAGGCTCCAATTTTTTCTAACTCGCCATGTAACATCAACAGATTTTTTTTAAACCCATATGCTCTTAATGCCTTAAGTAAAATATAAACTGTCTAATATAACACAGAAAAAGAAAAATGTTATGTCAAAGTCATATTGGTGGGCTATCACATCGGTTGAGAAAACTTTGGCTGGTCTCTTTCTATAGCTTTACAATTTACAATCAGTTATCCTCTTATTTAAATTATGAGCATCAGGACTTGGGAGATGAACAGTCAGTACAGGGCTTTCCAACCAAGCATGAGGACCTAAGTTCCACGGATCTGCAGCATGGTAGGTAAAAACCAAAAAGAAACAATCTACAGTTATCCATAACTCAGTAATATGCTTCCCGGGGAACAACACACCAATTGGGTATCCAAAACCTCATATTCATCCCCCTTTTAAAACATGCAAATGAGTAACATTGAGTGGGTTACATTTAGGAATATATATGCATATGTATATGCATTTACATATATGCATGTAACAACAATAAACTAGAGGTCATGAATTTGGAAAAAAACAAGGAGGAGTGTGTGACTGGGAAGGGGGGAAGCTGAAGAGGAAAGGGAAGAGGGAAATGATATAATTAAACCATAATCGTAAAAATAAAATAATGAAAAAAACACATTAGCTTCATCCTGGTTTTATATCTCAAACATTCAAAAGAAGATTAAGGATGCATTGTACAGCCAAATTTTAGCCACAAAATGAGAAAAAAACTGTACTAAAAGTTCACGGTGGCAAGTTAGAACATCTTTCTCCTCTGTAAGGACTATATTTCATCCTTAACGCTAAAGTCTAGGGAAACTGTTTGCTCTGTTAAACTTCATTTATATAGAATATCTGAGCCTGCTGCACCCTGGGGCCAGCTCAGGATTTCTTTATCACCAATTAGAGCTAAAATAATTTTCCAGTGCTTCCAATTATGATCACACCCCTGAGGGAACTAGCTTCTTGGGTGGGGTGAAGAGCAGAGAGATTCATATGAAAAACTCTAGTATTAAGCATCTCAGGCAAGCCAAAGCAGCTGGATGAGCAGCAAAAAGAATTCATATGAGCTTGGGATCAGATTATATGACTAGCCCTGACTTCCAAAAAAACAAGGCCAGTTAACACTTGCCAAAACTCCATAGATGACCACCACGGCAAAAAGTATAAAATCCAATGAAGAGACCAAAATCTGAAAAGCGTTTTTTCTTTAAATGCATACGTTGTGTGGTTGCAAATAATGCCGGGATGAGATAGTAAATACGTGCTTTGTACTTTCCATGAATCCAGCTGGCCAAACGAACATGGAAGAAAGAGGTTCTTTCCATGAATCCAAGTAGGCAAACGAGCACGTAAGAAAGAGGTTTGCGGTACAGCTGAGCCACATGGCAGTTCTATTTTTAATTTTTTGAGGAATCTCTGAACTAATTTCCGTGATGGCTTTATTTATTTGAACTCCCGCCAGCAGTGAATAAGGTTTCTTCTTTTCCTGCACGGTCTTCAACATTTCTTGTCAGATTTCTTTATGGTAGCCCTTACGGTGGGAGAAGGTAACTTAAAGTTTTAATTTGCACTTCATTGGTGACTGGGGTATTGAGTCCTTTTTTTAGAAAAAAATAGTTATTGGGCATTTGTGTTTCTTTCCATTTTGTTAACACGAATGTTGATGAAGACTTTTATTTCTGTGGTGTTTAATTTCTATAGTTCTTCTTAAATGCTGAGCTAAATATAGCTGATAAAATTTTCTCCTATCCAGTGGGCTGTCTGTGCTGCTGACTGGACTGTTTCTTTTGCTGTGCAGAAAACTTGTTCATTTCATCTAGTCTCATCTAGTGATGTGTGGGACTGGTCCCTGAGCTATCAAAACGCTGATGAGAAAATTCTTGCTCACAACCACTTAATTATTGAAGATTATTTCCTATGTTTTGTGTTAGTAGTTTCAGTATATATATATGTATATGTATATATATATATATACATGTATATATATATATATATATATATGTATATGATTTTAAATTATGTTGATGGGGAGGTAAGTATGTTCACATGTGTGCCAGTGCCTGTAGAAGCCAAAGGTATGGAATTCTCTTAAAGCCAGAGGTATAGGCAGGCCTGAGCTGCCTAATGTTTGTGCTATGAACCATACTTAAAGTCTCTGAAGGAGCAGTAAGCTCTCTCAACCATTGAGGCATCTTGAGATCTTCAGGAAGATGAATGACTGATCTTGAAAATATAGTATTGATCAAGTTGAACCAAACTCAAATGAAAAAGAAAAAATATCACATGTTCTCTCTCATATATAGATACTAACCTATTACATAAAGATGTATGTATATAAATAACTGTGTTGCTCAAGTTCAATATTTTAGAAAGGAGACCAAGAGAGATAAGATTAAATGATGATGAAGGACATAGTATAGGCTAAAGGATGCATGAGTCATGAAGGATTATATAAAGATTTTTTTTGTAGTTTCAAGTCCATCAGTTACCCCCATCATCACAGTAAATACATAAATTCAACTTTTTGTGATTGACTTAGCAAGAACCATTTTTGTTTTCCAAAAGAAACCAACATGTGTTATTGCTTTGAGGCAGTGATTGTGAAAGTTGGACTTCCTTTTTAATCCCATAGACCATTGATGCAATAGGAACTAAACAGTACTAGTCACTGAATGCATTTGTTACATTGGCTCATTTACAAAAACTGTTTGTTTGCTTGTTTGTTTGTTGCAAATTTGAGCTGGGTGACAGGAGGGGCTCTGTAACCTGATTTGTCTGTTGAAAACTGCATCAAACCATCTTATTTTAGTAATGCATGTTGTATTGCTATACATAAAATAAAGTATGATTTTAAAATTTAAAAGGAAAGAGCTTTGTGTGTTTGATTAAGTAAAATATAAACTGTCTAATATAACACAGAAAAAGAAAAACGTTATGTCAATGTCATATTGGTGGGCTCTCACATCAGTTGAGAAAACTTTGGCTGGTCTCTTTCTACAGCTTTACAATTTTTAATCAGTTATCCTCTTATTTAAATTATGAGCATAATTAACAGCCCAGAGTAGCTTTGGGTGGCTTCATAATCACAGTCACTCTGCTTTACCTTTCTGAGTGCTGGGATAACAAGCATGATCCAGGAGTACCACACCCAAGGAGAACAACCTTTTTAGCATATAAGAAGCAAGGGTCGTAACAGAAGTCTGAATAAAGGTGAGAAAACAAGGCTTTTTTATCTAATTATAATAACATGCAAATTCAATGACTCCTCTTTTATAGCCATTGTTGTTACATATACATATAAACAAACACATCAACACAGCCTGTAAATATATGTTTCTAGGGCTAGCTACTGGATACTGGGTAACCAATTGGGGTCTCAGCCTTGAGGAAGACCAATTCTCACCTCCTTGCACTTGTCAATTGTTTGTAGCTCATCTTGAGATGGGACCCTTTGAAATTCCCCTGCCCCTCAGGGGCTGTTTAGGCAGCCATGTTGTTAGAAGGTCCTTGGTGTAGTTTCATATCAGGGCTAGGAGTCACAAACTCACAGCAGATTCCCTGCTCCTTTGGCTCTTAACAGTCTTTTTGTTCCATCTTCTGGAATGTTCCTTGGACCTTAAGTACAATTTTGTTGTGGGTATATCAGTTCAGGCTGGGCATCCTTCAGGCACGTGTTCTCTCCATTTTGATTAGTAGTGGCTTTCATAATCATCTCCTTCTTCAAAAAAGAATTCCTATGACTAAGAATGATACCTATACTTACCTGTCAGTCTAGGTGTTTACAATGCAGTTAAAAGTTGGGAGGGTTTTTACATACGAAGTCCTTCAGAATTCATTTAAATCTTCATTTTTCAATATCAGTCCTGCCATAGGTAAGTATAGGAAGAGACATCCAGTACTGAACACATTGTGGTGGGTACCTGAGAAGGTCAGTCTGTATTAGTATCTGACAATTCCAACGTCATATTCAGTCTCTAAAACTGAAGGACTTTTCTCTGGGCAACCTTAAAGGCAAGATATTAACATATTAGATCTGGAGAAGTCCAGTCTAACACAGAATCTTGGTTTGAAGAAATGCATTGATAAGATTATCTTCTGAATAATAAAATTGCAGTTAATAGTTATATTTTATATACTTGTGTAGGTACTAGACATACATATTTCAGATGTATTATCTTATTTGACCTGCATAAGGATGAAGTTATTATTATTGTTCTCTTGCCAATAAGAGGGTTGAGGCTTTGAGACAGTAAAAGCTTGCACAAGTTCATACTAATGGCCAGGGAGAAAACCAGAACTCATTTTAAAAGAATATTCAAATGATTTGGCACTCTTTAGAACAGCTGGGATGATAACAAGGATAGTCTAGTTGACAAGGAATTTAATGAGAGAATTTTAGCTCAAGCCTTAAAACAATCTTGAAAATAGAGTAGATGTTTCTCAAAGAGAACTACACACAAGTTACTTTGTATGCATTCTTGAGTAAAAAGAATGTGTTCTAGGGTAGAAAAATAACAGTATTTCAAAAGTATTTATCAGGTGATAAAACTATTATCTGATACAATTTTTAGGACTTTGTGCTGACTGGTTTTATGTCAACTTGACACAAGCTAGAGTCATTGGAGAGGAGAGAGCCTCATTTGGGAAATGCCTCCGTGAGGTCAGGCTATGGGCAAGCCTGTAGGACATTTTCTTAATTAGTGGTAAATGTAGGATGGTCCAGCTCATTGTGGGTGGTCCCATCCCTAGGTAGTTGTCCTAGGTTCTATAGGAAAGGAGATGGGGTCTTGACATTAAAATAGTATAACAGCCAAATAATCAGAATGAATAATTCAACAGAACACAATCTAAAAGCAGCCCTTAGTATACATATCAATTTGTGACAAATGACAATTTAGATTGACAAAAGATAGTTTGACTAATAGATAATTGGACAACTGACTCATTTAGGAGGGGGAAAGGCAGATTGAAAAAAGGAAAAGAAGGAAGGAGGAAACAAACACCTGAGTGTTATATGAGTCAAGCCAGTAAGCAGCACTCCTCCATGCCCTCTGTATCAGTCCCTGCCTCCAGATATCTGTCCTGTTTGAGTTTGTCCTAAATTCATTTTACATTGAACTGTGATATGAAAATTTAAGGGAAATAACCCCCACCAGCTGGACAAGTTGCTTTGGTCACAGTGTTTTACCATAGCAATAATATCCCTGACTAAGACAGGACTAGATTTTTTTTATGAAACAATATTTTTAAATGGTTGTATTGATGTTTCTGTTATGTTGGTAACTAGAGGTGATCCAGAGCAATTGTATATATAATAATTATAATGTATATTATACGATAATATACATTATATAACATGCAGTATACTATATAATTATAATTAAAAAACAGTAACTCTTGTCCCCTTGTTGCACTGTTCTGTAGTTACAAACACCTAGGTTTCAGCTATTCTATACCATCAAATGAGAGGAGGGAGCAGAAGAAGAGTGTGTTTAAGGACATTATCTGGACATTAAATGTTCCACTGCCACATTTCTAGCTGTGTTAATTACCCTATTGCATTACAAGTTGCCCCTACATTTAACAAATTTAAACAACCCAGAGACATATGGTTCAGGGATATGCACATGGCACAGTCCACTCTGGAATGCAGTCTTATGAGGCTGCAAGCAATGTTTTAACTGAAAACGTTTGCTCATCTTAAGCTACAGTGGAAGAAATTTGTTCTTAGATTGCATTACAAATAGTAAGATTCAGTTCTTTGATGATAGTTACCTTGTTCCTCTCCAATCTCTTCCTAGTGTTCATCATACACAGTTGCACAGAAATGTAAAAGAACATGAGGAATGTGAGCTTCTTACAAAGTGGCCATATGAGTGGTTAAAATAGTAATTGTTCTAGTAAGTAAGAAAGGTCATACAGCATCTTAGGGAATAATTCATAGCTTCTGTCATGAATTTTTAAAAATGGATTGCTTAATCATTTCTTATAAATACTTTGTGAGCCAAGGAATGTATTCCATTATACAGATGAAGATTTTAGGAGATTTTAGGCCTCAGTTTCATTAAGTAGTCTTTACAAAGCTCCAATAATTGTATTGGGTTGAAATTATATGGGAAGTAATAGACAGAGCAGCCCTGTTAGAATCAGTCATCATATTATTTTGGTCTAAATTTGAACAAATATTCATATAGATGAGTATGAGGTCTTCCACAAAGGACACTACTGTATAATGAAACAAAGGAAATAAGTAGAGTGAAAATAACCTTTGCAATGAAAGAAAATCCCTGCCAGCTAGTCTGACACCTAATTCATATTTAGAATCTATGAAGAGATCAAAAGCTAAACATTCAAAGAGTAAATAATCCAATCAGTAAGTAGATAAATGAACAAAAACATTTTCAAAGACATAAAAGAAGTCAAAATATTGAGATATTATTTAATATCTTTAGTCATTAGGGAAATGAAAATAATTGATACTCTTCTACGAGAATGGTTATTATCCAAACACATACACACAAACACACACACACACACACAATTGTTGGTGAAAATGTGGAAGATAGGAACTCTTACATTTTTTTTGTGGGGCTATGAATTACTGCAGCCACTACAAAAACAGTACATCACCCTTGCTTTTTTACCTCTAAGAACCAAAGTCAGAATGCAATAAAGATGGGGTGCACATCTATTATTTTGGCTTATTATTTTAGTGTGAAAAATCATCATGACCAAGGCAACTCTGATAAAAAAAAGCATTTAATTAGGTACTTGCTTATACTTTCAGAGCTTTAGTAAGTTGACATTATATGGGAATCTTAGCAGCAGGTAGCGCAGACATAGCAGACATGTTGCCAGAGAAGTAGCTGAAAGCTATGTCCTGAGCTACATCAAAGACAGAAGCTGGGCCTGGCTTGGGCTTTTGAAAACTCAATGCCCACTCCCACCTCCTAGTGACACACTGCCTCCAACAAGGTCATACCACTTAATCCTCCTAAGCCTTCCCTTCTCCAATAATGCTACATCCCTGGGCTGCCTCCCATGACTAAGCATTTGAATACATCCTGATTCTCTTGACACTACCTTCAGAGTGCTGGGATTATAGGCATATGTTACATCATTTAGCATAAAATGGGGCTTTAAAGAATGCATTACACAAGAATTTAGAGGTTCCGTACTAATCAGTGGTTGAGATAAGAGCAAGAAGAACAAGGAGAAGTGTGTGGGGAAGGGGGGGAAAGGAGGGTGGGCTATCACAGTAAGGCA